>NC_090202.1:18995000-19307500 GCF_033026475.1 Channa argus | reverse complement strand
CAAATATTACAGAAATGAAATTGAATAGAATTGTAAAATTAGTTTCATGCAGAATGAGGCGCATACCCACATACGAACAATGCGCAAATCAAGTCTCAGCTTTCCTTTGTCAGCACTGTGGTTTGATGATGGGCAGTTTGATTTCTCTGTGCCTTTCTCTGTGGTCTGTGTTTTTAAGTGACCTGCTTGGCTGGAAGGACCACAGTGGCCGCAGGCCAAAGTGGTGCAGCTGTACGAGTTTCCCTTTGGACATTTACAGCCAAACATTTTCTTCTTGAATATGATAAAGGAAGATGATGCTACACCAGCACACAGACTGGAAAAGAGGAAACAGCTAGTCTGTATATATTAAATAAACAAGATATAATGTGTTAATTTGTGAGGTTTGGAGGTGCAAGTAGGCGGATTTGGAGAGAGGCCAGTTGTTTCCTGTCTATGTGATAAGCTAAGATAAACAGAGTAACTGTAAGTTAAATTCATATTAAATAGACAGACACAAGAGTCGTATCAATTATCTCTTCTGAAAAGAAAGCAAATAAATCTATTCAGTGTGACTTTGATTCATACTGTACATAACTTAGCAAATGCTCAATTTTAATTTTGTCACTTACGTCCATCAAAGAATTAATTGGTGACCAATGGCTGCTAGCATCAAAGCCATCCTGTCACCTACCTGACTAAAAAGTACTTACTAAAATAATTAATTTCTTTGTGTCACAAGTGGATTGTTAAGCACCATCTGTGTTCCACATACAGGTCCAGGGTGTCGCTTGCTGAATTAAGTATAGGTGCATTTCTCTGTTATTAGCTTTGCTATTCTACTCAGCAGGTGGCCAGGGATGTTTTCTGATCACGCTCTTTTTGCTGTAGTGGCCCCTAAATACAATTTCTGAATCAAATCTACGAGCTGAAGATTTTAATTTTACAAATCTATATTGAAAGTCTGTTTCTTTCTGTTGGTGGCTTTCTGCAGCTGAGCTAGGGCCTTCATGGTCCAGAAAAATGTTTCTGCAGCCATCTGTGAAACAGCAGAGAGCTAAAGGATGAGAAGTGTTATCCATGAGCTCTTCGTCCAAAATGAGCTGTTCACAGGTCATCCTGCTCTGTTACTGTGGAGCTCAACACTTCTGTTTCTTTCTATCTCCTACTTTTTGTCCCTTTCTCTCCTCAATCTCCATCCCTGTCTATCTGCCTCTTCCCCTGTGAATGTCACTGTCTCATTTTCTCTCCCTTTGCCATCGCATTCCCTTTCCCTTTCTTTCTTCAAGTGTCTTCTCCCTACTTCCTCTTTGCGTACGTCCCTCTCAGCTTCCACTTGGAGTGCCTCAGCTCTGCTCCCGTACGAGGCAGGCAAACAGTCATGCAGCTCTGCTATCACAATATAATGAGATTGGGAGCACCCAAATTGAAAGAAGCCATTTTCTACAGCTGTCAACTTATTATCGAGGGGGGACCGACTTATTCCAGTACGTCTAAACGCAGCGGAGGAGAGAGGGAGGGATGTGATAGAGGGATGATGAGGAAGGGTTTGAAGAGAGAGGGGTGTTTAAGGAGAAGGTGGTTTGGGAGATCAGGGGTGAACTGTTTTGCATTTTGAATATTTTCCTTTTTTTCCATTCAACCTCTGCTATTACACTTTGGTCACTAGTGCAGCCTTGAAGTCCAAATCATTATTCACCATATTCCTCTTAATACTGTAATACCTGTAAATGTATGTAACTGTTTGAGCACCTCTTCCTGTTTAATAGTGTTTTTTATTCATTTGAAAACACAAGGTAAAGTGGTGTGCAAGTATAGACAATACCTTGGCAAGGATTCTGCTGGTAGTAATTCGGATTAAAAAATGGAGACATTTAGGTGCCACTGGTATCCACAGTATGAATGGTGTCTGACCAGCTGTGTGGCTCTGAGGACCTAACGTGCTGTTTTTTGGACGGGACTCTTTTTTTATTCATTGCTTGTAAACTGATGGGAGGATCACTGGCAAAGCACTAAAGCAAAATGAAACGAGGTGAGGAGAAGTTCTGGTGACGCACTTCCAACGTGGCCATAAAATACTCTAATGGTCATTTGCACTGCCAACTGCAGGCGCCAAGCTGTAAAGAAACATATTTTCTTCGGCAGAAGGTCAGCAGCTCATGCCCAATGTCACATTAATGGACATGAGCATAGCATGACCCACATACAGACGCCCCAGACACATTCTTCAAGTCACAAATACAGTGATGGCCCATAAGGTTGCAGAAGTGGTTAAGGAGGTTTTAAGTGGCCACGCAAAAGCTGTTAGACATCATCAGCAACTGAATTTGTTCTTATTTCCAACCAGGACAGTAATGGCACTTTTCACAGAAAGGAGTATTTTCTCTATGTTTTATTTGAACATTCTGAACAATTGTGATTAGTTTCTGCTCAAAGATGTGTTGTATGGGCAGTTGTTGTGGCATGTGTTACATCTTTGATTCTTGTCTCTTTATCAGCAAATATCTCCAAAATACTTTCACAGATTTCAATGTAATTATCAAAAAACAAAAAAACAAAACAAAAAAAACAATTGATCTTGGGCCAAGAGGAAAGTAGTAAAATTTTGGGGCAGATGCGTTATAATATGTTTTTTCTATTTACTTTTTTTGGCTGATGAAAACAAATAATTTTCTCTTGGATTTGTTGGATCAAGATAAATCCATCCCCATAAGTTTTTAATTTAAAATTTTTGCGAAGCTGTTCAACAATACATGTCATTCAGTGATTACCAAATATACACAATGAATAAACATAGAAACACATTTGTTTTTTTGACATTCCATTTTTTTGTTCTTTCTGTACTTTTCCTTCAGTTTCTTCCTGGTATCCTTCATAAGGTGTAGTCTACTTAAGGGAAAAGTTTATACACACACACACACATACAGAAGTGTTTAGCATACTAATATAACACTTCTGAATCTCCTATTGAATCAATGGCAGCCATGTTGCTCTGTGGCTAATGCAGGCACTAAATTTGACAAAAGGAGTGCACAGAATAAAAAAAAAAACATATTTCTTTTTTCTTTTTCAAATACAAATATAAAAATGTTGCATTTACGTTTATACAAGTCCTCCTTGATATAAATTATATTGTGCAATTAAAGATTACAAATGTTGATGTCACATCTACATCTACTTTGACTGTTCATGCAAAATGTCCTTTAAAGTTAGTAACTTTTGCCCTTCAGAGGATGCACAAACCAAATACAACAAATCTTTATCAGATTTTGCATTACAGAGTTTTTCTAAGGTTTCTGGTGGCCCGGCACTGTAGCTCTATCTGTGTGTGCGCAGCTGTAGTTTTGTGTGTCCTGTACCCACCGTCTGTATAGCAGAGTGACCTTGATGTCTACACTCAGCAGGAGGACCCTAGAGAGGAGTGATTAACAGGAGAGACAAAGAGAAGCGAGAAAGAAGTGTAAAAAAAAGATGAAAATTATAAAAAAAAAAAAGTGTAGCGAGAGACGTGCAGAGTGTGAAAGTTAGATGCAAAATAATAATTCAGAGTAAAGTGAAGGAGCGCGAGAGCCAAGGAAAGATGTAAAAGAATGAGAAGCCAAATGAATGCTGGGCGGGGTGTA
The DNA here is from genome assembly GCF_033026475.1 of Channa argus. Lineage (NCBI taxonomy): Eukaryota > Metazoa > Chordata > Actinopteri > Anabantiformes > Channidae > Channa > Channa argus. The sequence continues at coordinate 19,303,898 of NC_090202.1, read as the reverse complement.
GTAGTGACTCACCACACATCTATTGGTTTTTTCTTCTTCTTCTTCTCCCTACAGGCAATCTGGAGGTGCAGTCATCAAGAACAGGTAAGAGGGAGGATAACTGTTGGGAGGGAGGTGAGTGGGGATGAAAGGAAAGATGGAGGGTGGAACAAAGAGAAGAATATTACACTGAATGTTAATCAAACTTACACTTGTTCAGGTGCGAAAATACAGTACATACAATGTTCACACAGTGAAAAATGTGTTATTGTACGTTTGTGTGTGCGTTTGTATGTGTGTGTGTGAGTGAGAGAGTTTAACTGTGTGTAGTTGTCAGCTCATCTGCTGTGACCCAGGCTAATAGGAGTGTGCATCTCCCTGACTCCCCTGCTTGAACACACTTGCATACAAACGTGCATACACACATATACAGTGCACTCCAGTGTCCGCATTCTGCCCCTTTGACTTACACACATAGACTCAGAAGTGTGCTCATGAGGTACACACACACACACACACACACACACACACACACACATAAACACACACACACACACAAACTTGCCCTACACATGTCCCGGAATGTCCCCTTAAAGCAGTCCTCTTTGACCCCACCACTCACACACACACACACAAACACACACACACACACACACACACACACACACACACACACACACACACACACACACACACAAACACACAGAAACACATGCACGCCACAGTTTTGGTATCCCTGCTGACTTCCCTGGCTGAATTTTCGCCTTCTCCTTCACCTTTGACCCCTCCCTCTATCTAATCTCCCGCCTCACCCCCTCCCCTGTTCCTCCTCCCTCAGCCTCGGCGAGGAATTCTACAAGGAGGCCATTGAACACTGCCGCAGCTACAATGCCCGTCTCTGTGCGGAGCGCTCCATGCGTCTCCCCTTCCTGGACTCCCAGACTGGCGTGGCCCAGAGCAACTGCTACATCTGGATGGAAAAGAACCACCGGGGACCAGGTGTGTGTCTTTCTGCGTGCGTTTGTTGTCTGAGCAGAAAAAAGTGTTTGGTCGAAGCTTCCAAAGCTCTCTTCTTTGGTGGTGTGTGAGTTTGCCAGCTCTTGTGTTACACAAATTATTCTCTCCAGTCATTTGTCCTGTGGCGTCCTTCCTGCTTGTTCTGCTTGTTTCTGTCTCTCTTTCCTTCCTCCCTCATTTCCTCCTTCTCTTTTCCAGGCCTCCTACATTTCAAACCTCAACTTTTTTTTTTTACTTTCCCCAAAGGGTGTTTTCTCATCGCTTTCTCTTTCTCCATAACATCAGTGTGTTTTGGCAGTGAATCAGACACCCCTGTAGGCAATGATACGCTGCTGGCACCGGCTATACCAGAGAGACGTGTGTGTGTGTGTGTGTGTGTGTATGCGTGTGCATGTTTGTGTAAGAGTGTGAGCATAAGTGTGTTAACAACTTGAGTTTGTAGGCTTCGCCTGGTGTCTGCCTGCACAGTTCCTTTGTTTGTTTGTTAGTTAACTTTCTAGTTAACATGAGTTGCAGAGAATACTAAATTAAATTGATAACATTTTGCAAAAGAGTTCAAGATATAAAGTTTAGTCCTTTTTGGTTAATTTCAGTATTTGTTATTTTTTTTGAGCAAACTAAAACATTCTATTTAAAAACCAGATGCATAACAATACATTTTCAGTTTGTAATGAAACATTACCACAATAGACAACCATTTACACTACAACCATTTGACTTGCTGCCCCAGATGATGAATTCTTTTTTTAAATTGTGAAATCAATTGTTATATATTTCTTAAAACACAATGTTGCAGGATTACTGGCTTTAGACCCTTATCCTGATTAATAATGTGAAACACTGTGATTAACAAAACAACAAATAGTGAGAGAATATATGCATATGGTACATACAGTCCAGAAACGTTATTGTAATGCTTTTTACAATTAACTAATGGTGTTATATCTTATAGCCTCTGTGTATTCCTCTGTGTTTTAGGTCATGCCCCAGGTCAACTGTATACGTATCCCGCTCGCTGCTGGCGTAAGAAGAGACGGCTAAATATCTTGGAGGACCCACGGCTTGTACCGATTGAGTTCAAGATTGGTAAGGAGGAACCAGATTTTTCATTTAGCACATTTTTACCGCAGAAAGCAAATATAGAATATATCCCTCTGTGGGATGCATTTTGCTAAATACTAAATTGACATAAACCTCTTAGGCTGGTGTTTCGCACTTATATTTATTCATCTCATGTAGTCTCCTAAGTTCCCACATTTAGATCACAATCAAAATATTATTAGCACACATATATGCTGCTGATATGAACATTTTATTTTACCCCTTAAGTAGCTTTAAGGTTAAGGGGAGCCTGGTGGATCAGTGGTAGAGCATTCGGTTGAAATGCAGAAGGCCTCGGCCACCTTGGTGCCGGTCCCGAGCCCGGATACAATGGGAGGGTTGCGGCAGGAAGAGCATCCGGCGTAAAAACTCATGCCAAATTAATGTGCGGATCACATTCTGCTGTGGTGACCCCTGAAGGGACAAGGCGAAAGCCGTTGATTTGAAGTGGCTTTAAGGTTAATAAATTCTAGGTTATTACACCTTGTCTCACCATATGCCCTGTATTGTTCCACATTGTACATTCTTAATTGAAGCTTTTAAATTATCAACCTGTCCAAATTATACAAATGATATTACAAATTATATTTAGTGTTAGTGAAAACATTTGGAATTTAAAATAAAGTGAGCATTGTTTTAAAAGTCATAGTTGTTGGTTAAAACTCCGTCCATCCATCCTCTTAACCATGAATCCTGTCCAGGGTCTATCCCATCTGGAGCTGAGGTGTACATTGTACCAACACAAAAAACAATTCAAACTTGCAGGCAAATTAGAGTAAGCAATTGACCAAATAGTCATGTCTTTGGAGTATGGGAGGAAACCCACACAAGCATGGGGTGAACATGCCAACTCTACACCGAAAGGTTGTAGCCAGCTGGGATTCGAAATGGGGACTTTCTAGCTGTGAGGTGGTAGCTCTAACAACTCCACCCCTGTCCAATCCTTGTAAAAAAGTATTTATTTTTACATAGGTTACAGGAAGAATAGATGCAACATGCTCATTCTTGTGACATTTCACACATATTGCAATTGATCACTTCAGCCTCTGTGCACACTGCACAAGTCCTCTTGCCTTCATGAAGCAGCCAAATTTCAGTTCCTCAGGGCACTGTCAATGCAACTGAGCATGTCAGCATGAATGTAAGATCTCTGCTGTTTTCTGACTGTAATTGTCTCACTTTTCAGACTATGAGGCTTCTCTAAAGAAAGAGGGAGGTATCCCAGACGGTCCCGTGCTTGAGTCACTGCTCGCTGGGGAAACCCTGGACAAGAAGGTAGAAACAAAGGAAGAAGAGCCAATGAGCGAGTGTCAGGTGAGACCCGTGTTTCTTCGGTCATTTCATTTTTTATTGTTAGCCCATCTATATGATTTGTCTGTCTGCATTATCGTAGATGTTTGTGTTTCTTTGTCTGTTTCTGGGTTTGTCTGTCACAGAGTGTGTGTTTTGGCAGTGACATTGGCTCCGACAGCTCCCTGTTGGCACCGTGTGTGTGTGTGTGTGTGTGTACGTGTGTGCTCGTGATAGTGTGTGATTGCACTGCAGCCAATCTCATGTTTTACAGGGATTCTGCATGTCATTCCTCATCCTTTATACGGCATGATGCACTCAGAAAATTCAGAGCAAAAACTTAATGCCCATCTGGATGGAGTATTTCACCAGCTGGAGGTTGTTGCTCTTGAACTCAGAAAGACAGCTAATCAATCAGCAGTTGAGTGAATGGCCCTCACAGTGGCCCCTTGAGATGTAGAGTAGTATTTAGGGCCTCTAATCTGGAGCTTCCTCTAACTCCAGTCCTCACAAACAGGCTTTATTTCAACACTCTCCCTTTAGTGCTATTTATTTCACACATCACATTTGGCGTTTTCCATAGTAGTGGGAAAAAAACGTTGTGCTCCATCGATTTTACACAGACAGTTCATTCATCGTAAGGAAGGAAAAAAGGAAACTAACTCCACCTGTCGTTCTTTATATTTCACCCACAGAAGTTGCTTGTTGGGGACTTCCCTCATGAGCTGGAAGTGGACGAGATGGAGGAAGACGTCCCAAAGCGCAAGAACCGTACCAAAGCTCGGGTAGGACACCAATGACATGCCACCTCATCGTATTCCCCTGGTCATTTTATACCGGACTAACACGCTAGGATAATTGGGCTGTCAGTGTGTAGCCACACAAGCCAAACTCTGCTCAGCGTCAAACTCTGCTGAGCCTGATGTGAAAGTTCAGTATCCTACCTGTCAGATTTAAAACATAAACAGCTATGAAGTAGATGACAGTATAAGATGACAGCCTATATTCTGATTCTGTGTAAAACTGTAAAGGCATTGTCTTGGCACAACAATTGCATGCACATTGTTTCACTTTTTATGTGAGTGTTCAGTTTGTCTGGGAGAGATTGTTGCCTTTTTATTATCCCACGTCTGCTTATATGTTAGTATCATATTTCACATAGTGTGTAACTACGCAAATACAATCTGTAATGTCACACTCTACAATGAAATTTCATGACAAACCAATAGTTATTACTGAGGGTAAATGCAAATGGATCCAGATATTGAAATCATGCTGGGATGACCTTTTTTACAACTTTGATTAGATCGGACAGTTTTTTTCACCCCTCACTCTTTTCAGGGATCCTATGGGAAGATAATCAAGAGTTAACAATGTATTCTAGAAAGCATTACACACACACACACACACACACACACACACACACACACACACACACACAGACACACGCGCACACGCACGCACTCACACACACAAACACACATACACACACACACACACTCATACACAGACCCCAGGGTTGCTAATTGGAGCTGTTGCTCCCCTGCTAGGTGTCATCAGCCCCCTCCTGCTGGAAGTGGAGCTTTACACTGAGAGCAAATGATTAGAATGCAAACGTGTGTGTGTCTATGTGTGTGTAGACAATTGAACACACAAGTAAACGGTATGCTGTTACGGTCTGTTTATGATGAAGGCGTTCACATACAGGAGTTGTGTGACAAACTTTCTGTGTGTATTTTACATGTGTGATTTTGTGTGTTTTCACTGCAGGCCTATGGTGTCGGAGGGATGAGAAAGAGACAAGAGCCGCCTGCCATTGAAGACAGAGACAAGCCTTACGTCTGTGACAGTGAGCAACTTTTTCTTTGTACTCTTGTATTTTTATATTTTTTATACCTTTAAATAGAGCTAATATTTTCCTCTTCCTTTCTGTCTATGTTTCAGTCTGTGGAAAGCGCTATAAGAACCGTCCAGGGCTGAGTTACCATTACACTCACACACACCTGGCAGACGAGGAAGGGGAAGAGGACTCAGAACGGCACACACTACCCTTCCAGCGCAAGAACAACCACAAGCGTGAGTCGGCTGTCTGAATATTAAACTTCGAGCAGCGTTGTCGTCATTATCATTATCCATTATTTACTTCAGGTGTAGTTTTTATTTTTCTTGGGTTGGCATCTGGTTACACAGAAAGCATTTACAGTAGGTTCTAGCAGTTTCAGGGTCATTTCAACAGAATAATCACAATATTATCCAGAGCTATTGCTCGTCCAGGAGTTCATCCTGCACTATTACAGATAGTTACAGTGCTGACTGAGCCAAATCCAAACTGTGCACTTGTGTGGATAATGGATAAGATCTATCCCACTGAAGTACTCGGGTTATCTGATTTCTTCATCTCCTACAGACTGACTTTTTCAGACTGATCCAGTGATGAAGGTTTGAACTGTGTTGTCATCTAACTGAAGTTCTTAAGCCAGTGCTCCAATCGGGTTTAACAAGAGCTGGACTACAGCATGTTGAACTGGCATTTATTGATACTTAATGTAGATGTTTAAAAAAAATTTCGCAGATGAGACTCAACTAAAAGAGTAAGTGGGAAAAATCCAAATATATTTATTAGTTAAATATAATATACTGTGTTTATGCAGCCAGTGTTGCAGTTTGGTAACAGTGATGATGTCACACATACAATATGTACTATCAGGAGTAAAGCATCTGAAAGTTAATGATGGTTGTCACACATTCTCCTGTTGCTCCCTGTTTACAGCCAGAAAATGTGACTCCAGTACTACTGATGGCTGTACAAAATGATACCTTAACATTTGCACGGTTGCCCCAAGGCTAACATTGCCCATGGGTAATTTTACCTCTTTTTCACAATGTACCATTTAACCTTTCTCCGTCTGGGCAGTTTAGCCCCGAGCTGTATTAGTGGTCTGAAAGTGAGTTTGAACGCAGAATTAGCTGGCAACAAGCACCAGGAGTCATATAGATAAATGAAAAAAATAAATTTAAATATTTACTTACAGTGAAATTAGGAGTGATGGTAACAGGCACACTATGATGAAATGAGACTTTCAAAAATCATCCATCCTTTCTATGAAAATGTGAAGGTGAACACTCCTACAGTGTTTTTATCAGTCATCGACTCTTGGAGTTAACACTTCAGAGAGTTTCAACAGCTCCTGCAAAGACAAATCAGCTAAATGAGAGAACAAACAACTCTTCAACCAACACTCATCAGCCCTACATAACTGTCAGTGAACAAACACTAGTTAGAGAAGTTTTCAGCATTAGATTTTAACATTTGCTGTGTGCCACTTTCAGTTTCCAGCACACAGTTTGGCTGCGGCTATGAACTGCTTAATGAGTATCCATTAATGCTCTGAGGTGCTAATGCTTCCAGCGCTTCTTGTCAGACAGTGTAGTTATGTATGTAGATGCAGGGGAACAGATGTTTTGTCCTGAAGCAACATTAATACCGTAAAAAATAAGGGTCTGTGAATGGCAATGTTGGTTTGTTGCTTGGTTGGATTGGGCTGGATGGAGTGCATTCAAACTTTGTACTGGCATTCATCATCTCCCGAAGATGAAGCCTAGTGATTTTCCCGATTTAGCATCACCATGAAGATCGCATTTAGGGTTTTGGGTTATAATGGAAGGATGGCATGAAATAATGGTATAAACATTTATCTTCTGCTTGAGTTATGCTGTAATCATTTTGTTGATCCCTTAACCTTTCATCAAGCACCTTTATCAAGTTAATGATTGTTTTTTTCCAGGACTTTGGTTTGGGAGCAAATGGCTACAAAACTAATGACACTTGCACCCACCTCAGCTATACTTGTATATTATATTATAATGGTGACAAGCATTACACACACGTATCTCCTCACAGAGCATCAGGCATGGCTGTAGACTCTTGTCTTGTTACTAAGCTAGTATTTAGTGCATAGGCATGCAGTACCATGCATTTTATTTTATGTCTCTGAGATAAATCATTAGCACTGAGGATCACTTTTTAGCACTGTCACAGAGAGCACAGCCATCGGTTTATCCAGTCTCCAGCCCAGCATCGTTTAGAATCATTGAAATGAGACAATTCCACACATCACGATTTACATCCACTGTCAACACTCAGGTACAGTAGATACAGTATAGTATGTCCTTGAAAATATGAAGAAAAACTAAGAGTTTTGCTCCTCTTTTTAGATCAAAACATTATTTTTTTCATAATCTTAACCAAGTTTCTTTCTTGTTTAACACTAATAATCTTAATAATAATATTTTGAATATATTAAATATTATGATTAAACAATAATAGCATTTATAATATTAGCTAGTAGAAATGAAACATTTCAAAGGTTGCACTTTAATAAATGTATTAACAGGTTCAATATTTTAATGCATTGTATAAAGCAATCGAAAAGGATATGGCCATTACAAATTGCTTACTTACCCCTGTGTTTAACAAACACAATGTTTTTCATGACAACTATCTCATGTACAGTACATTGGGCTCATGTGCATTTACTCATGCTAAATATCAGTGAGGATTTCATGCCACATCATTCCCTGTGGAACCGGCTTGTATTTAATCAGATCAACTACAGGAAACAAGTGTGAGAGTTATTGAGTATTGCCAGGCACCCTGAAGCTGTAAAGGGGCCCAGTGCAAAACCTGGAGAGAAAATTACCCAAAGATCACCTTGAATAGCATGTACAATAGCACTGAGAATTGTGGGTATCCCAAGACTGCAGTTAGCACAGGGTTGCAAAGGTTTTTTAATGTATCATGGGTGCCATGAGAAAGGCATAAATACCAGTGAAAAAAAGAAAACAAATATTTATGTTTTTACAAGTCATGAAACAGACCTCAAACATTTGAGCCTGTCAGATGAAGCATCCACTCTAGCAAAATTGCTTGGCATCTTTGCTTCTTTCTGTTTATTTATCATCGCCCCCAAGGCCAATATTCCATCAGTGTTTGGTTCTTGTTTGGTGTCGTTTTGTGTCTGTGTTTTGTTTTTTCTGAACACTTCTGTAAAGGACAACAGTATACATTTATCCTTCCACAGACAGTAATTGTCAGTAAATGGTTACATTAGTTCACACTCGTAAAAATAAGAAAGAAACTGCTGTGGACTTTTAAAAAAGGAACACAGACGATTCCTCTACTCTCTTTGTTCCTCCCAGTCTTAAAACAAGCAATTTTCTCAAAACAGCACAGAGATAAATACACAATAACACACATGTCCGCATCATCTCTGTATGCTGCAGTGCAACAATGTCCACACTGAAACTATGCTGCCTCTCAGTTAATTGGTGGCAGTGTGTGTTTTTAAATTGGCCTGTCTGACAGAACAGACTGGCCCAGTGTGTTTGTGTGCATGCGTGCGTGCGTGTATGTGTGCCCATGCTGCAGTATTAGGTCTTTCCAGTGGAGGAGAGCAAGAGAGACAGCATTTGAATCGTTTAATATCCCCCACCACTCCCTCCCAAACACACGCACACACAGCCTCAGAAAATGCAATCTTCTCTGCTGAAATGAAAAAAGGAAGCTTAGCCTTTTTGGTTTGTGTGTGTGTGCATGTGTGCATGCCCACATTTGCAAGTGTACACTGTCCATACATGTGAATGTTCATACAATAATATGTGTTTGTGTGTTCATTTCTGTGTGTGTGTGTGTGTGTGTGTGTGTGTGTGTGTGTGTGTGTGTGTGTGTGTGTGTGTGTGTGTGTGTGTCATTATACATTTCCCCAATCTGCTGATTGTCATAGAGGAGACTTCACCAGCCTCCACCCTGTACCCTTTGTATATTTCCACATATGTAATAATATTAATACCCCTCCCCAAATGAGAAACCCTGAAACCCTGCATGTATAATTCATGCTATATTCAAAAAGCTGTCTAGACACTATAGTATGTATGCAGCATTCACAACACAAGTGTGAGCTGAAACTTATGAAAAAAAACTGTAAAACTCTCTTTTGTCTTTTCTGAACCTTCTCCAGTTCCATTCTCTCTCTCATTGTTTTTCCATCAGCATGATAAATTACAGATTATTCCACCAGGAGATGAGATTTTACTTCACTCTCTTTCTCTTCACCCATCTTCCACTGCTTTCCTCTTCTCCTTTTGCTCTGCTTCCTCACTTAACTCTCCTTTCCCTTCTCTGTTCTGCCTTATTTTTCTTCATCCATCATCCAGCTTTGGGTTTCATTTTAATTTATTTCTTTGTTTTGTGTCTACACACTCCCCCAGATCATCATCACCACAACCAACCACCAGTATTAAACCTTCTTTTATATATCTGGACCCTGGCTGATATTGTGTTTACTCAAAATAAGCAGGCACATTAAAATTCATGACTGTGCGGCTATATATTTCTTTAACTCTTCTTTTACTTATTTTCCTCCAAATAGGAGAAGAAGAGGTTGGAGGTGTAGACGGAGGGAGGGGGCTCTTTTGGCATTGATGTGATGGTAGGAGGGCTAGGGAAAGAAGAAATAGAAGAGGCTGAGGAGAAGTGGATGAGTAGGGGGGATGTTTACTTTAGAGGTCGGCCCAGGAGTGTCCACCTTAAAATTGGTTTTGTGAGTATGGAAAGAGAGATAGAAAAATAGATGAGGAGGTAGATGAGAAAGATAGAGTAAAATAGAGAAATAGCAGGAATAAGATAAATGGATCGCAAGAAGGAAGCAAACTGAGAGAAATGGCCACTGTGAATAAATTAGAGAAATAGAAGACAGGGAGAGAGAGAGAGAGAGAGAGAGAGAGAGAGAGAGAGAGACAGACAGACAGAGAGACAGACAGACATAGAGACAAAGGGGGAGGTAGAAAGAGAAGGAAGGGGGTAGTTTTCATTAAACCCTCCTTCCTATTAAATCTGAACTGAAATTTAGAGGCCACTTTATCTGGATGGACAGACGGTCCTACAGTGTGGAGCAGCAGGGACCCCCCAAATATGTGTGTTTAAAAATATGCACACACACACACACACACACACACACACACACACACACACACACACACACACACACACACACACTTCATTTAGTGTTTGTGTCTGTGTGTTGTTTGTTACTGTTGTGTGTATGAGCAATCATGAACAACTTGGAGTTTGTGTGTGTTTATGTGTGTGTATGTGTGTGTGAGGGAGAGAGACATGTAACTGAGTCCTTTGAAGGTCAGCGTCCTTCTGATTCAGTCACCATTGTTGGTTGTTGTGTTATTCTCCCCTCTCCTGTTTTTTGTCTTGTGCCTCAAAATGGCCTTCATGTCCTCCCTCCTCATGCTTCACTCCTCGAGTGAGTGAAGGGTGAACTTGATCAACCACATCAATATAAAACAACACTGAGAACCTAAAATGGCCACTCCCCACCTTGTGTGGCTAATGTCACTTCATATGTTTGCCACAGCTTCAGTTCTTTCCCCTTCCTCTTCTGAATAACAAAAGGTGATTTGAAGTGTGGTAAGATTCCAGCTCTTGTGTTTATTGCTTTAGTTATTATGTTTCCATTTATAGCAGTGTCACCGGGCAGGTACAGATGTGTGTTTCTCTACTGGGACTCATCTTTGCCAGTTCACTGAGTCTTGTAAGCATTTAAACTGAAACACTGAATCTTGTTTGCCATCAAAACTTTCTATATCTGGTAATCTTGACTGTAGTTTCTGATTAAAATTTGCAAGAGTGACTGGTGTGAAAATACTTAAAATCCACTCACCTTTACAAAAACATTGTTGTAATATTTATAACTGTAAATTTCAGATTTATTTATCTTTGTTCTCAAATGTGACAGTTGAGATCAGATAGATAATACACATACTGTTAAAACTGGCCACATTGCCCAAATAAGTCATCATTTATAGGCTTGTTCTCTTTTCAAGGGTGCAATGGCCCATTGTTGTGAAGGTATGTAAAATATCATAGACTCTATGGGTCTACATTTCAGTATTTGTGAGCATAGCAACAACAGCAGAAGTGTGATTATGTAAAATTTTCTAAATGCTTTACTGTATTTTCAGGCCAGGCCATTTGGGATTATAGCATCTTGTTAATTTTTATTTATTCTACAGTGCAAAAACGGATTGATTTGTACATGTATGAAATATTTCTCTAAGTTAACACAGCCCATGTGGAAATAAAGAGCATGCAGGTCTTGCTGATTCAGTTCGGAACTTTTATGTACACCAGTATTCACCTTTTGATTGGTGGATTGTTGCCACTGCTGCACGGCACAGGAAAGGAAGGGAGAAACGGCTGTTGCCTAGCAATCCGGTTGCCATAGATACTGCCAGGGCTCCCTCCTAAAGAGTACACTGTTATGTACATTGAAAAGAGAGAGAGATAGAGAGATGATAGAGGAGGAAATAAGGAATAGTGTAGTGGTACAGTATGGAGAGAATAGTAAAGGCGAGGAAGGAGGGGGAAGAGGGAGGAAGACAGTTAAAAAGAAGAGGGAGGAAGACAGTTAATAAGTTAAAGCATAGGAGTAGAGCGAAGGAGCGGAGGGAGCACACAGGAGTTCATTAAAAATAACATAAAGAATTGGAGGAGAGAGAGAAAAACAGACAAAGAGAGAAGCCGAGCGAGAAGCAGAGTTATACTGACAGAGGAAAAAAGAAAAAAAAAAATCTCTTCATGATTCATCATATAGATTCCCCCAGACAGTTGGGTGAAGGCAGGGTAATATTGGAGTCTGCTTCATTTGCTATTCTGTCTTAAGATGTGGTGCTGTGGCTTGCTGGTTTGTTGTTTTGTGGTTCCTCACTTGTCTTTGCCATGTTTGGATAAGCCCCACCACACTACCACAACCTTTCCCAATACCAACACCCATATCATCCCCCCCGACCTGTAGAACATAATTAAAAGGGGAAGAAATAAATATCACATCTTCATAAAATACAGATATGATGCATTCATATCTGTATTTTTTGATTTACAAATTTAGATGCATTGTAAATAAAATGGGTACGTTTGAGTATTTGTGCAAAATCACATTTGTACATTTTTGCGTCCAAGACATTCAGAAACTAATGTTAGACGGCAGCTGCATGATAAATAGCCTCCTCCAAGTTCGGTGGCTAACGCTACCATGCTAATGTAGCTGCTTAGCTAGTGTTTTCTCAACTAAGGCACAATAAATATAAATAGAAATGAAACAACATATCCATGCTAATTTCATACTCCATCAAGATGTTTTGTTTGTTAACTATGAACTCATCTGCAGATTTGCCGGGGTGTTCCCTGGAGGTCCTGCTAGCATGTTAGCTCCATCTTGTTTACATTAAATGGTCAGAGTTCAAAGGTCACAGCTCTCTGACTGGCTGGAGGAATGGAGCGATGTTTTTTGGCTGATACACGTGTGGATTTTTCCCCCCCACCTGCGGGAGGAAAGTGCAGAAAAGATCCATGTGGCTGACAGGATCCAGAGATCCAGAAATGTGTAAATCAATATTTGCACTTGTAAAACAAGATTTGTACTTGAGAGAATGACTTTACAAATGTGATTTTGCACAAATATTCAGATACAAGTATAAATTTTATTTACACTGTAAATCAAAAAATACACATACAAATAAATTGCATCACGTGTGATATATATAAATATTTATTGCACTGGAATTAGCTTTATAATTTACCACATCAAAAATGTCTACATTGTACATTCTTGTCTAAATTGTAAAATCATAGTGTTACTCCTGGGAAACATCCAGTGTTGCACACAAATGATGCGTTTTACCCGTCTACTTTGTTTTGAAATGAAAAGTTAATTGGTATTTAGCACAAGCAGCAATAGCCACCATGCCTGAACACACAAAGAAAAAAGAGAAACAGAAAGCATCAGCCACAGAAACTCAAACTCAAGAAATTTCTGTGCAGAAATACCACAAAAATTACATGCTTTTTTTCTTTATGTCTTTATTTTTAAAATTTTCATATTTTGTTTTAGCCTGATATTTTGCATTTGACATTCCACTTGACAGTGCGAGGCTGACACACAGCATCGTGGACCATGTGAGATGGGTACAATCCAAACAGGATTTCACAGTTACATTCCCAGCCGACTCTCTCCCTGGAACAAAATACGATTAATAATTTGCATTTTAACTCTTTATCGACAGGGACACAAGTCTAGATAAGTGGCTCTTTTTAAGTGTGTGCAAATGTGAGTGCATGTGTACAAAGCAACAATGCACTTATCTGTTCGTATGTTTGTGTCTACTGTATGTGTGATTTCTGTAAATAATATATACAAGATTTATGAGGGGTGTTTGTACACGTGCAGTTTATTTGAATGTGTGTCTATCTGCAAAATGTGCACATGCTTGCAGACTGCAGAACCTCAAGGATTGTGTGTGTGTGTGTGTGTGTGTGTGTGTCTGTTTCTGCGGGTCAGGGTGATTACAATGCAGCCATAGATCAAGTTTTATTATGCACCAAAACTGCCTCTGTCCTCTTTACTTTGCAATGTCATCTCTGCACACAAGCTCACATTGCACAGACACACACACACACACACGCACGCACACACACACACACACACACACACGCATGCATGCATCCAGACCCACAATGCAATGGGAGTTATGCAACCTGCTGACTGGACATGAGTGAGAGCAGTACTTGTGTGTGTGTATGTGTGTGCATGAGGGTGAAAGGTGAGGTGATGTAGGTTTGGTGGGCACAAAGTTGCAAAAGGAGCAGAAAGTGGGGATAAGCTTGGGAAGAACAGAACCTGGTACTGGTGCAGGCATTAGTGTGACAACAGATGGATTGCAGGAAAGAGTTCCAATTTCCTCTTTGAGAGTAAAGCAGAGAAGATGAAAAAAAAGAGATACCAAATAAGGAAAGGGAAGTGAAAAAAATGAAGCACAATAAAGCAGAGAGAAGAGATTGAATCAGAGGCAGATAGAGCTGCAGCAATAATGAAAATTTGTGAAAGTGCAAAGAGGAAGGGAGAAAGAGGATGGAGAAAAGAGCAAGATGAGGAAGAGAGAGAGAGAAGACTTTTCATGTATGACTGACGGTTTCCATCTGACTGCATCTCTGCCTCCTTGTCTGCATAAGAAAATCTGAATTTGGCTCCTTAAACATTAGAAATTTTGTGTGTGAATGCACTTGTATGTTCTTTTAATGCTGGATGTTCAATTAATTTGCTATTTAATTTGAATATATCCTACATATGTGACTCCAATCATTTGTGTGTGACCTGACGAGGTTTAGAAGGACTCATTCATAACATTAAAGAACATGAATGGGGGTTGGGACTGAAACTGGACGGCAAAAGGTATTATGCAAAGGCTTGGCTGAAAACCTTTGTGTGTGTGTCTGTGTATGTGTGTGACACTGCTGTATGTGTGTGGCTGTTGGTGTATTTCATTTGTGTGTGCTTTCATTGTGCTTATGTGTGTGTGTGCTACTCCTGAGAGGCTCTTCTCATTAAGCAGCGAGGCGACAGTAGTGCAGAGTGTGTGTTTTCACACACCACTGCTCCGATACAACGGAAGCCACTTTTTTTTGCCTCCCTTCCTTCTCTACCCTTTGTGCCTCCCCATCTTCCTCCTCCTCCTCCTCAAATTCTCTCTCTTTTAGTTTTTTTTTCTCTTTCCCCACTTCTAGAAATCCTTCCTTGCCTCCTCCTTTTACTCCTCATCCTCACCCCTTCCTCCCAATTACACCTGCAGTAGTGTTTGCTGGGTTTTTTTGATAATTGTGAAAACATTCATGCTCAGCTATTTCTTGTTAATTCACATCTAAACTTCAGCCTTGATTAACCAAGTTTTGTATTTTTGTGACTTTAGTAACCATGGCAACCAGTAAAAGGCTCAGCTTACTTGTATTCACACTACAGAACAGAATAGAATAGAATAGAGGTTAGAAGAAGTGCATTAAACCACTTCAATCAGTTCAAGTAAATGTCATGCAAAATGTTAAATATGCTTTTAATATGCAACAAATCAAGAAGCAGGCAGAGAGATGAAAAATAGAATGATGAAAGAATTAAAAATGTGGGTGGAATAGAAAGTGAGAAAAGTCAACAGGTAAATCTGTGTGTGCATGTATGTGCGTGTATGTAGAAGCAGCAGTAATTCCCTTCAGATGAAGGCGCTAAGTTAATGAGACTTCCACTCTGGCCAGCCAGAGGATGAGATTATCGACCAGCCAGAGTCCAACTGTGGTAATGGTTCCAGGTCAGAATCTGGGATGGAGACAGAAAAATGGGATGGAAGAAAAGAGGAAATGGGGATCTTGGAGAAGCGATCCTGGAAGAAAATAAAAAATACATACATGAAAAACCTTTAAATATTTGGGTCCTGTAATTTCTCACAAAGCTGTTATTTTCTCATTTTTCTCAAAAAACTATAAGAAATGTTCTTATCCAGATCAGTGCCATTTTCTAACTTAAAAAAAAATTGAATATTGAAGGAACAGGTGTTTCTTTATGGGTTGAAAATATTGTTTTCTTTTTAAAGCTAACCATTTATTTGAATTATTTCTAAAATATGTAGTTAAAGAAGAACAGGATTGTTTTTTGAAAAGTTTGTTACAAACAAGTTATTTAGCTTTTAGATCTAATAATAAAATGTTAAAAGATATATTAAAATCTGCAATAAGAACAGAGGATCTAAATGAGATGTAAAAAATGAAAACAAAAAGATAGAAAATTGAGGATTGTCTTGATTCTCCTCTGCTCTGCGGTCATTTCTCCAACACAAAAAATATACAGCTTAATTTGATTAGAAAAAACATGTTGCATCTTTGTGGTTGTTTTTGTGATGTATTAATAATTTTAATAATACATTTATAAAATAAAAAATACTAACCCCCCCAAAAAATAGAAGTATTAAGGAATAGCAGCGTCTCAGAGAGCAAAGTAATGAAGGAGCACCATAGGGGAAGGAAAGGAGAGAAAATGAGAAAAGGGGAGAGAGAAATATTAAGCATAGAAGGAGAACGGATGGTAAGGGTAAGGTGTTGGGGGGTGGAGGAGATGGGGTGAGGAGCATTTGAGGATTCATCTCTTGCTGGTTAATTCCCAGGAGGATCTCTCTCCAGCACTTGAAAGCTGTGAAGTGTGCGGTTCTGCTCATACTACTGCTAGTAATTGGACGAGGAGAAGAGGGGAGGGAGGGAGGGAGGGAGGGAGGGAGGGAGGGAGAGGGTCAGGTAAAGGAGGGAGATGTGGAGGTAAGAAAAATAAGAGCAAACAATAGGAGGAGGGTGGCTGAAGCAGGTAAAGATTTGGAGACAGGGAGAGGTAAAGTTAACAATGAGGAAGAAGCAAAAATAACCACCTGACGTTTGCCATCGTTCTTCCTTCATTGGCTTCTCATTCTTTTCACATTCTAGAATATATCTCTTTTATTTTTCCTCATTAACTCACTTCTCTTTATTCTCATCTCAGTCCTCATCTCTGCCACCCTCCCTTTGCTGGCGATGGCGTGTCTGTGGTTGCAGGCGGCTTCTGAAACATGGCCGCAGGCATTTAATCATTGATGGAGTTTTTTTCTCTCCATGCAGGCAGGCCAGCAGGCAGCCTCGACTCACTCACATGTATCAGGACCTGCTGATTCACTCTCTGGGGCCTCCATGCACCCACACACACACATAAGCACATGTACACAAGCACAAATACAAAGGCAGGGATGCACGTGCACACACACATGCTGTAGCACACAGACACAAATAAAACGCAACATAAACGTGTTTTATTTGTGTGTGTGTCTATCCACATGTGTGCCTGTCTACTTTATTCCACCAGGGATTGGGGGCCCCAGTCAGCAATAGTGAGTCCAAATAAAAGCAGCCAAGATAAAAGCAATTTATTTGACCAGAACAAGAAGACAAAAACGTGTTTGCATTGGCTCCAGGGCCTGCACGCCACATATGTCTCTACAGCTTTATACATCCTTCTGCTAGACTCAGTAAACATCTGGCTCTGTTCGTTTCTTAAAAGTAAATACACTTATGTAGCTACTGTAGTATGCTCATGCAGTATTACTCTGGTCTATTGTATTCTGTTCTCTCCCATATGGAGCGTGAAGTGTTGACTGTAAGTGGTACTGCTCCATCAGTTTGTGTTTAATAGTTTGTCATGATATATCGCAAAACTCTATTTATTTTAATTACCATCACATTAAAAATTGTATTTGTCCAATATTTTATTTTATGACAAATAACTATTAGTGCTAATTACAATATTCATTATGTTTTGTTTTTTTTCCAATGACTTTAACTGTGTTTTTCTCTTTTTATAAATGCTCCATCTGTGTTGTGAATTTGGTTTCCTTAATGTGCTTGTTTACCTACATCCTTTTTAAAAGTTGCAGTGTGTTGAGCTCTCAGGGCCACCGTACATAATCCCTGCTAAACGATTTCTTTTGCACAGCCTCATGGAGCATTAGAATGTCTGTAAACTTTTAGTATGCATGAAATTATTGTGGAGAGTGTTAGATTCATTTGATATATTTGAAATCACTTTTTCAATGAATCACTGCTATATAGGCTGATTTGCTTTTGAAGAATCTATTTCATCACTTGCAAAAGACTTTATTAAGAGTAGAAATACAAAATTCTAAATTGTAGGTACTAAACAGTGTTTGTTTGTAGCCGTCACGGCAGCTCAGTCAATCCGCCTTTCAGTCTGACATGCAGTAAACCTGAAGCACTGAATATTCTGTTGATGGGTGCTCCCCAGCTACAGTGCATCTACTACATTAGTTTTCCCACTTTCTTACTCATCACTGCACTACATGTCAACATCCCAGAAGTGACATTCTATGCAATTCTCACAGTAAAAATGACAGCCTCTTTCATATGTTTCTTTTTTCTTATTTCAACCCTGTTGAATTCTGCAGCAGCAGGTACAGCTTATCATTTCCCTCCCCTCCTGTGTTCTCTGTCTGTCGGTCTGTCTCTCATCCTGATCAGAGAGTTTTTTTGTTATTATTATTTTATTTCTCAGAGGATTAAAGCCAGACCCTGCGGAGTAGAAACCCAATCTCTCTCTCTCTCTCTCTCCTCATGCTTTTTTCCATCATCACACACACACCCCACACACCCTTAAAGCCAAACAAGACACTACCATGAAATGGATGGATTAATGACCTCTCTTAGTCTCTCCATATCACCTACAGCACTGTCTGTCTGCGTGCCTGAGTGGGTGCTTATCTATTGTCTTTCTGCTTGTTGAGTGGCTAACTATGTGGCGTATTTACAGTATGTGTGTGTGTACTTGTGCAAACCACTCTATTGTATGCACTGTTGCTCTGTCCTGCCTGGTGAGTCATTGTGAAGGATCCGTCCAGTGGATTATATCTTAGGGAAGAAAGTACACGTACAAAATAGTCTGCAGTGGTTATGTGATTGCTTCCATTAAAGTGATTATGCAATCAACAGCAGTACGACATGCAGACAGTCAGACAGACAGACGAATAGTAGGGGTAGATATGAAACGAACACACATACACACATATATACGCAGCACTCAGGCAGGCAGGGGGAATTTCTCTCTTGTTAATAATTATTATGAAACGGCTTCACATGGAGCACTTGCCTCTCTGCGCTCAGCGTGACAGCAGGTCTGTCCCGGCAGCCACACACGCACACACACACACACACGCACACACACGCACACAACACACACACACACACACACACACACACACACACACACACACACACACACACACACACACACACACACACACACTTATTCTGTCTTTCTTGATTTCCTCTTCTTCTTCCTCTCCCTCCACACAGGCCGCAGGAGCTCTCAGGGGACATGTCCCTCTTTGCTTCCCTGTCTTTCCCCCACCCCCTCACTTCCTGGGTGAGCAGGGGTTTGGTGAGTCCCAGTTTTCAGCGCAGGTCTGCACCGGTGCTTGTTTTCAACAAAGTAAACAGATGGAAAAAGAGAGAGAGATAGACAGAGCGTGGTGCCCAGCTGGGGTGGTGCACAGTCTGGCAACAGGGACTTATTTACACATCTCCTTTCTTCTTCTTTGTCTAACATCTTAACATTTTACCTCTAATCACTTTCTCTTACTAAAACATGCTCTCAGCAATGTTTTGTCTCTCTCAGCACACCTTGGTGATGGACACTCTTTTGATATGTTGGAACTGTTATAGTCTTTATAAAAAGTCTTTCCCTTTCTAATCTGTCTTGCTGTTTCAAGACTGATACATCTCCTTCACTCTAAAGCAACATTTCATAACACTGACTTATGAGTTTACACTTCTTATCCTCCTCGATCTAGGAGCACAGGTGAGAAAAAGCTGGAATCCCCCTTTTATTTCTTACCCACTTCTCTTTTGTTTTTGTTCTTCCAGCCAAGAAAGCACCGGATGGTTCAGTGATTGCCAATGGCTACTGCGACTTCTGCCTTGGAGGCTCAAAGAAGACTGGATGTCCTGAAGACCTTATCTCCTGTGCTGATTGTGGACGCTCAGGTAGGGCACCGCTGAAGGGGATGAATGGCAGGAGGAAGGCGGTCCTATGTTAATGCACAGTTGTGAAATATTTTATTTTTTATATTTCATCTTTGCTACATTAATACATTCAAGTTTTGCTTCCTGTATTACTTAAAATGGATGGACCATACCAGTGTTTTTTTGTTGTTGTTGTTTTAGCCCATCTATTACGAATCATGTAAAATATATGTAAATGTATTTAGAGCAATTTTCTGTAATGTTTTGCATTTCTGAGGAATTTTTACCAACCTTTAAGGTAGCCATTGGTTTCCATTTATAAAATATTTAAAACCAGTTTGCAGAGTCTTGCAATTGACCAGAGCCATGGTAGCATTTTTTAAACTGTGGTGGCCCTGAAGGACAACATACTGTAAATAAAATGAAAACATAAATACTATTAAAGGTCATCCACAGAAAATTGCAAATACCAAAATCAGCACAGAACATGTCACAGTAGAAAGAAACAACTAGATGACATAAGAAGTGATGGTTATTCCAAAGGTGCTGTTCAGTGGCAGCTGGACTTGCTTACATTTGTTGAAGAGTTTAACTTGAATCTTCAACTAACAAGTTAGAATCACTTCATTATGTATGTGACTTTTAGCATTTAAGTTATCTCTAGCATGAGTATTTGTTTTAATTGACAATTAGAGGTGTCAGTTTTGCAAGTTATTGTTCTTAAAGGCCACTGTTAAAAAAAAGACACGAATGCCTGCTTTTATTTGTGTAAGTTATGTTTCTGTAGTACCTGTAAGTGCAGATTTATTTGAAAAGCCTTTGCCGCATTCATCAATAACATTATATAGTAAATAAATCCATACATGACACATTGTCTTTCCTAAGCTATTCTGTGCAAGCTCATTTTCCAGAATAGAAACAATCCATTGCTTGAAACACAGGAAAAATCAAATCTTCTTAAACAATATGATATGCTTTGGAAAAAGTCTTTTCTGCAAGCATAATTTTCATTCCTCATGCTACTGCTTGCTACGAGGTTTGAATGTGGCAGGAATTTAAATTCACCTTAAAACCCTATTTTGCAAGCATCAACTTCCAATAAGAAGTGTACTATATACAGGTGTATTGTATACATTATAATCAGTTTCTTAAAAGTGAAAACAGTATAAACATAGCTGTTTATCTGTTGTTGTTTTTAATATTTTATAAGCTTTTGTATAATGTTAAGGTTACTGTATCAGATACATTGAGTAATCACATAAAATACGATTTAAATATTTAACAATCAGCATGTACAGCTCCCACTATATGCAATACATAGGATGATGTCTGCAGAACACAATATGATAGGAATAAGATTTTTAAAGCCAACAATGAACTCTGGAGCCTATTGTGGTTTATTGTGGTCATGTCCAACAGAGACATTTCTTGACATTAAAATATTAATGGATTCAAACCACTGATCCATTGTAATCTTGGTGTGACCTTGTCTGGCAAAAAGACACAAAATTGTTTAGGATATTTTGTGCTGCACCCTTTGCACAGCAAACGACTTTATAATTGTAATATTTTAAACCATTGTCTATTTCCTCTTTTGAGATAGTACCCAATGTGTTACAAGTAGCTTCATTGAGTTTGTGAAATAATTATTTCCCCTTAGCATGTATATATTTTGGTTGAGTTTATTGGAATAGATGTAAGAATGTTTTTTTTTTTATTGTTGTATTTTTTTTGTAAATTCTGGTTAAATGTATACATGCAGATATTGCAGTGTATTTGGTACAGAATTTGTGTACTTACTTACTTGATCGCATGTACTATATATATATATATATATATATATATATATATATATATATATATATATATATATATATATATATATATATATATATATATATATATATATATATATATATATATATATATATATATATATATTCCCCACATGTTTCTTTTCATGTGAAAATAAAAAAGAGAACAAAAAAAAAATGTATGTGATTTGTAGTGAATGGGCTAAAGCTTGCAAAACATTGGTATGGTCCCTTCTTTATAACCACTCATATACAAGACAAATGAAGGTCAGGAAATGAGGATGACATCACATTCCCATTATTGTGATCATGTAAAAACAAGTTTTAGGAAATTCTAAAATAACAGCGTAAGAAGCCAGAGAGACTTTAATGGAAACGAAAATGCAGTAGAGTAGAACCTCTTAGATTTGCAAAAAGTGTTGTTTTAGAATTGATTACATTTACTGACATCCCAACATTTTTCAGTTTTTAAAAACAAAAGCCAATTATTTATAATATTTCATAAGAAGGCTTTCTTCACCTTTGCTGTAATATATACGATATTGTTTTTCCCATTTCACATTTTATTGGAAATGCAAAAAATGCTTTCCAATCCAACTTTCAGCTATATTAAGTGATATAATGTTTACATCTGCAAAACACCATCATTAAATTCCCATTTTAGTATAAATAAATCACTTCATATGAAGCATACAACGTGATAGATAGTTGCAATAAATGGATGATAGATGATTGTCCTTAAAAAAGAGAAAGCCATGGTGAAAAATGTTGTATGGCTGTGTGCTTGCGTGTATGTTTGTGCGTGTGTGTGTGCTTGTGTGTGTGTGTGTGTGTGTGTGTGTGTGTGCGCGTGTGCACACCCAGGCCACCCATCCTGTCTGCAGTTCACAGTGAACATGACGGCTGCGGTGAGGACTTATCGCTGGCAGTGCATCGAGTGCAAGTCCTGCAGCCTGTGTGGCACCTCTGAGAACGACGTAGGTTCTCACTTCAGACTACATATTACCTAGTGTTAACACATGTGGCTGCATGCACATTCACCCACCCACACACACACATATACATTCAAAGAGTTTTTATTGAACCTGGAAAAATACATTTTACCAGGTTCAAGAAGGTTTGATCAGTCTAGACCAATGAAGATTTCTAACCACATGGCATATTTAGAACCTATAAATGAATAGATATTGATAGGAATAAGCACTTTAAATTTCAAGCAAGAAAGTGTTATATTTACACTATATTATATTTATATTATATATATTATATTTATATATTTATTTTATATTATGATACAATAAAGTGAAATAAAACAGTACAAACATTTATATTTATATAACTATGTAATCACATCTGTTTATGTGAGTTTTGTATTCTGTTCTAGGACCAGCTGTTGTTCTGTGATGATTGTGACAGAGGCTACCACATGTACTGTCTGAGCCCCCCAATGTCTGAACCACCAGAGGGTATGTATACTACTATAACAACAAGAGGACAACAAGCTGTATAATATGCAGTTGCTGATAAATTAAAAAAAAGACTGCACTGTAATGTAGACAAAGGACAGTGAAACCTAACTTTGGCAAGTGAGAAAAGTCAAATGAAACTAGCACTGTGCGGATTTACCATCAAAAATCCTTATTTCTTTTTTGGGGGAGCATCTTAATCTGAATTCATTGGGCTGAAAGAGTCTTGTCCAAAATGGAGCAGGTACATCTATTTAAATCAAACTTCCCATTTTCCTACCGCACATAAGATGGCTGCCTTGGGATGTTTGATGGCGTTGTCATGGAAATAAGTAGTAGAAAAGATAATCTGTTTCCATGGCAAAAGTGTCACTTGGCTGAACATACAGTTGCAGTGCCACTTGTGTTCAACACTCACTAACGGTGTCATGCTCTGCCCACACATGCAACACGTTTGATTTACAAGAAACATTTTTCAGCAGTAGTCAGTTATTTTAGGTTTGCACTCACAAAGAGCCCCGTCTCAGATCTCACAAGGATGGTAAACATCAGTCTCAAGTAGATGTTGAATTTATGGCACAAATCCTACGTCAAAATCCAAACACCACAGACACAGCATGTGATGTTTCAACATGGAACTTTAATTTACAGTGTTACTTAATGCTCTGTCTGAAATAAAGGATTAATCCACAAGGCAGTGATTGAACTTCTGATCTGTGATGTGCTGTGTGTGTGTTGTGCAGGAAGCTGGAGCTGCCATCTGTGTCTGAGACAACTGAAGGAGAAGGCCTCCGCCTACATCACCCTCACTTAATCTGTGGAGCTGCGCCTCATCCTCTCGGCTGGTCATCCTCGCCAAGACCACCTCTCTCTCACCCCTCTCTGTGCCTCAGTGTCCCCTAGTTCTTTATCTGATCTACTTGCCGCCACTTCCATTAGAATCCGTCCCCATGACCTTTGACACGACTGAGCATACAGACCCTCGTAGCTCCACACCCATTCTTGAATGTCTCTCCAGTGGCGAGACAACCTCCGTCCTTTTGTGCCACTCATTCTCCCTGTTGTGCTTGACCTAACCCCCCCCCCCCACCACCACCACCACCACCACCACTATCTTGCTCTGTCTCAGCAGAGGAATTCATCAGCTGGCAATAAGTTTGCTAGCGAGACACACACTCCAGCCTGCCAAGGGCACTTCAGAGGCATACTACTCCACAGGAACCCTCTTAAGGGTCCTCAGAAGAGCCCTCATGATCTTCAGCTGCAACTGAGTCAAGTAGTGAATGAGAATTAATAAGATGGATAGGTGTTAGGCCCGAGGACAGGGATTGGAGACCCTGGATAACCATGGAGCAGGATGTTTCAGTGTTAGCCAACTGTGAAATATACACTGAACCAAATTTCATTTACTCTTTCTGTGCGTTACTGTGTGGAGCTGAGACACTGAACTTTGCTCCATTGTTTGTCTGCTGGGCTGCTGTCCTGGGCAGATTCAAATGGGGGCATGAATTGTACAGAATTCAGACTGATTCTCAATCTACACACTTTTCAGATTTCCACTCAGTGGCAAACAATGAGTACCTGGTCAGGAGCTCTAACCATCTTCGACCTCACCCTGTCCTCTCTCCTTGCATGGGGTTTCTACAAATTAATAATGCATTTTGGGACTGACACTGAAGGTTTTAGTTTTGAATGTCATCCTCGGATGAGAGGAGAGATGGATTTTTCTCTAATCAGCTATCGCTGATCAAACAATGTATTTAAAAATGACAGTGTAGGCTTAGCATCTCTCACCCAAATCCTTTACCTGACCTTTATTTGCTCTTCACACTGACTGTGAAGCCAATGCGGGACTGAAACGCTCCTGGTGCTTGGTGTGTAAGATCTGTGTGTTAAGAATGTAGGATGGACGTGTGGACAATGCAGAGCTTTGGTTGGCCCATGCTGAGGCCTAAAAATGTCTTTTTTATGATTCCTTTTTTATTTTTCATTTGCATGTTGTTATTTCAGTTGTTTTTACAGACTTTTAATTGAAATTGAAAAGAAAGCACACTTAATTCGCAATAATGTGTTTGTGATATGAACTGTTTTGGCCAAACTGTGTGTTTTAAAATCTGTGTGTGTCTGTGTGTCTGTGTGAGTTTATTGGAGCTCTACAGTAACTGTAGCCAGCTAGAGAGTTGTTCAGTAGAGGGAAGGCTATGCGAATGTAGGGAGAGTCAGCATTTTTTCAGGCATCCTGACAGAGGTCGGACAAAGTGACTGTTTCGCAAAACTCAAGAACTGGCAACGAAAATGTAAATTAGGACAAGGGAATCGTTAAAGGAATAGTTTCACACAGAAAAATGTGAATGTGGTATCAGTATTCTTATCTCTCCCTCTTTCCCAAATCTTCAAACTATTTCTCAGTTTTGAGTCTACATAAGTAATTGCTAAATTTATTGCCATTAAAAAATGTGACTACATACCATCTGTATGAAAATCATTTCTAGCACATACTACCTGTATGAGTACTTTTCTAACATGCAATCTCAGATTTTACAACATTTAGGAGAGTTAATCTTGGATAAATATTGGCACAACACAATAACATGGCAGTTGTAACAAGGGTGATAAGAGCTGCTCCTGTAACTTAATCCACTTCTGCACTTTTTACTTATATGATCTAACCAGTTATGGTAATGTTGCTTGGCAAAGGTACTAAAAAAACTAAAACACTAGTAATATCACAAATCACTGGTGCTAAAGTACATATGTGCTTTTCCACTGCTGACACTTAATGACTTGTAACCTGGAGCTTCCCATAACCCAAACCTTTTGAGAACATGTACTGTAGGACAGAGACATTTGCCTGTGCAGGGCTGGATGTTCATGGCCTAATAGGTGGAACAACTGTATAAATGTATCCTGTTGTTGTCGAGTTGTCATACTTGACTAATCACAGACCACCCCATCACCCTGCAAGTAGCTGGGACTTTGATGCTGTACCATCACCCTAATGCTGTCAAGATGCAACTGTTTGCAAACCAGGAACAGTACAGTGGAAACAGAAGTAAAACCCAGGACAGTGAGTACAAACTGGGTTATGAAGTTTCTGTAGTGGAAATAACCTGAGAATGATTACATTGCTAGATTTCCAGAGCTGTTTCTCTGCAAATTGAGTGAATACTTCTTATCTGTGTAAAGTGTCCTGCAAAACATGAGGCCACCTGTTTTTTGAAAGTGAAACAATAGAAGATCTTGTTTAAAAAAAGTCTGCTACCTGCCAACCTCTAGAAGCCAGTATTTTCAATCAGCACTTGAAGACCATGCTGTTATCATAAGGTCAAGTTTTTCTTAAAGGTATTAAATCCAAACAACCACCCATCATGTATTTTTCTGAGCTTGCACTGAAGTGCAAGTGCTGATTTACAAAGCGTCCATAAAATGATCTGTGGGCTTTAAGCTTGGACACACTAGTTGTAAATAGGAAAATGAATTAAGAGCAACAAATTGCCATTTCATACAGTGTTTCATATGCTTGTGTACAGATTAAGTATGAATCCGGTCAGAAGTAGTTGGTTTTGATTTGAATAACCAATTCATTTTAATGCTGCATCATGTCTCTAAAAGGAAACTCACAAGATCAGATGGCTTGTGAAAATGTACCTGAACAGTAATTGTGTTTGCCATCTGATATTGAAAGACATTAGGTGCAAATACTGTGCTATCCCTCAATTTAATGTAACTCCACTGATGCATGAATGATACCTGAAATGTTTCTGAATTTAAATTTTGATATCATCTGTGTTCATTTTCTTAAAAAACGATGAGAAATAACATTTCATTTTCGTTAATTTCCTGTTTCTTTCCTTGTTTGTTTTTGTAATCTGTGTTTTTTCACATTTTGCACAGTGTGGCTGCATTTGCTCTCCAAGTGTGTTTATGCCTTTGTGTGTGTGTGTGTGTGTCTGCATACTGTATGTGTGTGTTTAACCACTTATGAATACTGGAAGGTCAGAGAAAAGCAAACTGAACCAAAACAGTGAATTATTATTATTCTGCAAACATTTTCTTCTCAGTGGAACCACATGCATGGCACAGCATTGCTAGAGGATTGTATTGTTGAGTACGGATTACAACAAAGGTGTACTTGAGTGCACACATTTTACACAAGGCACTTACAATAAGAAGTATTCTTATTTCAGTGTGTAACATCTGTGTTACATTTTCCAACAAAACCAGTTGTATTCATGTAAAACTGTTTATTTCCCTCAACCAATCAGAGCTAACAACAAGATTTAAAATGTGTTTGATGATGAAATGGTGATGACTGTTAGATTGAAAATAATGTTTATGTGGATAGAGATTAATGATGAGGATGATGATCATGATAGTGACTGAAAAGCCTTGTTATTGGGAGCTTTCCTGGCTCCTAATAAGAGAAGCATGGTGGAGTCAAACTAATTTTGATTGTACTATCTGGGGAGGGTGGGGAAGCCATGTTTGGGTTTTGGAAACGTGGGTATCCATGTGATTATTATATTAAGATTCAACCTTCCCTTTGAACAAATAGAAAACCGTGGTGATGGTGATGATGGTGGTAAAGCAAAGCTGCACCGGGAATCTCCAGGCCTCAAAAGTTGATGCCATTACCCCCATCTCTCTCCATTTTAGACTGGCTTAGTCAGAGGGTTAAGACTTTAGGCCATTCTTGGCCTCTATTGTAAATTGTTCTGTGATCTTGCTTGCACTTTTTTTCATTTTCCAAAAATTTGAAACTAATTGTAAGTATGTGTGCGTGTGTGAGTGCGGGTGCACTTTTGTTTCTAATCTTACAAGTTTTTTTTCAATGTGACTGTCTGTTGGAAACAACACTGGATAAAGATGAATTTTTAATTTGTATTTTTTACCTTGAGAGAAAAACAAAATATTCTTTGACATTTCTACCCCCCCGACACCCCACACCTACCTGGAAATGCTTTGAAATGTGGACTGTGACCGCATTGCTGTCATCACTGCTGTCAGTCATTCTCTGTGAATTCATCCAGCTTTCTCAATTTATCCTTTTTTTTTCTCTCTTCCCTCGACTCATTTTTTCCATTAAAAAGATGAAATTGAAAAATGACCTCTACCTTTATGTTGTCATTGTGTGTATGTGTGCATTTATTTGCTCTAGTTGCTGCAGTATAAATCACTGAATATTTGTGCATTTTTTGGACAGTAGTCAGTCTGCCTGTCTGCTCGTCTGGTTGTCTGTATTGTTGCCAACTAGGACAGCTTACCATTCAGTTTAACACATTTTTTTTTCTCAGGTGGGGAGGAATTTCTAGCCCACACAATTCTTCCCTCACATGCAGTTACACTAATATGCTGAGAGATGAGACCAACCACTTTTTCCTCTTTTCAAATCTATCAAAGCAAAGTCTGTTCAAAGTCTTCTTTTAAACCCAGAATAACTAATTATCATTTCCAATTTAAATACACTCTGCAGCTTAAACACATTCATCAGAATCTTTCATTTTCCAAAGCACTCTAAAAATATCTATTTTAAAATTCAGTTTTTTTTTTTTTACCATTTAACTTGTTTCAAAAACGAGCAAATTGTCTAAGATTAGGGGACAGCATTGTTTTGCTTCTGTAAGTGGCTTGAAAAAGTGGGAATTGGGGACAAAAGAGCCCCATTGTCCACAATTGGTTTTGAACAACACTGCAGAAGAGAATACACTTTGCTATTCAGGGCAGGTACAGTTTTGCTATTTGTGATGTATTCCTGGAGATGAGACATTCATCATAGCTGCTGTGCTGGCCAGACCTGGCTGAGCAACAGCAGCAGGGTGAAGTCAAGCTGATCAACAATTCCATTTTTTCCTTCCTCGCTTCCTTCCAGAAGCCAGAAAACCAAAAACTAGTGCACACACTTGGTTCCTTGGGGGAATATAGGTATTTTTAACAATATGCTCCGAAAAAACCAATTCCTCCATCCATCCTTTGGCAGAGCTCCAACCTTATCCAAAATCCTGCACACCACCCCCAACCCCCGCGATGGTGTGCATACAGAAACCCACACACAAACGGAGTGCCACACACTCACGCACACACGAAGACATATATACTCAGACATGCATGTACACAAACATGTACTTTTACGCACATTGTAGACTTGCACCCACTCACACATACACAGCCTAGAGCCCCCATCTTCTTATGAGCTTCATTACTCTGACCCCAGTCTCCCTTTCATGTCTCAGAGGATGTTTATGCTCTGTGCATGTGTGTGTCTGTGTGTGTGTTTTCTCCACTCAATACCTAGTAGAGTAAGTGTATGTATATTTATTTAGGTTCGGACTTAGCACAAGTGTGCTTGTATGCATGTGTGTTTGTATGCATGTGTGAGAATGTGCATACTGTATGCCAATATGTGAATACTGTACTATGTGTATGTAGTGTGTTTGTGTGTGCATGTGTGTGTACGACTTCCCAGCCAATTACCACATCTCCCAGACAGACTGAGACTGCCTAGACCCTGCCAGCCAATCAGAGTGGGGCTGCGCACTGCCAGGCCGGAGGTGGTTGCTATGGGAACCATGAGGCCTGTTTGCATGGTGGCTGATGGAAGAGTGATGGATTACAGTAATGGGATGGAGGGAGGGAGGGAGGGAGAAAGATAGGGAAGGAGAAAGGAAGAAAGAAGAAGGGAAGTATTGGGAGGGATAAGGATGGGAGGATGGGAGAGAAAAAGGGAGGAAGAAATTGGGGGGAGGGGGGAAGGAAGGGACAAGGGGAGGTGAGGAGGAAGGAGACAGACTCATACATAAAGATATTGGAAATGTATGAATGCATCTGAAATGAAGCGACTTAGGAAGATGAAAAAGAATTAAAAAAAAAAGATAAAGTGGGGGAGGAGTGGAGAAAGGGGAAACTGGGAAGTGGGTGTGTGGGGTGTGTGTGGGGGGGCATCCAGTGTCTGTGATTGAATCCCTCTCTTTCCCTCTTCTCTCTAGGCTGGGATGTGTGTCTGGCCATCTGTCCTTGGAGAACACAAAGAGGTAAGTGTGTGGAAAGATGCAGTCTCACCTTTTTGCCTCCTCAGCAGCACTGCAGTCCAACTGTACAAGACTACTTCAGTGTTTCCACCAAGCTATTACAACCTGCTCCGCCCGCAAGTATTTATAAATGTCAAAATAATGGCTTTCAATAAGTCTTATACACCTCCGTATGTTTTGCCAAATACCACTTGATAAACTGATGTGTAAGTGACTTGATGTGGCAAAAAAATCAAAAACCAGTGCTAAATCCAATTATTTAATGTTACTAAATGTTACTATTTTTATTTTTGAATTGTGTTTGTGTGATATCTTTTCATACAAAAACAGGCTTGAACATATTTATAATGTTTATGTTGATTTGATCCCGTCGCTGTTTATGGTTTCACAGACTTTTTTTTCTAATCTTATAAAAATCCATTATCCTCCATAAACACATTACTCATGTTTGGAGTCAATTCAGAAAGACTACTCATCACGTCTCATCACAGGTTGTTAGATATTTAAACAATGTCAAATTTGTCTCCTTGATATATTTAAATTGTTTTTTCTAGGTAAAAATGTTTAACTTTCAGATTTTTTTCAACTCGCTAACCCCTAATGCAGACATGAAGGGCAGACATTACCAGACAAAGCGCTTTACAATTTATCAAGTTGTGCACACACTCACGCACATTCCTTGTTTTGAAACATCTTCTGAGGACCAAACTATGCTGGGCTCAGCATCTTGCCATAAAAGGTGATGCTGCCATTTTTTTCAGGCTTTGGGTTAATTTGAGGTTCAAGAACTTGCCTAATGACACGTTAACGTGAACAGGAGGAGCTGGAGACATAACCAACCACCTGGTAAGATAGTTGACAACATGTTTCCCTTTGGTGCCATTGAGTAGCTCTTCTGGTGTTTTTGATCATAGCAGATGAAGTCACTGGCCACTTGTCCTAGAATTTTAATGTTCAAATTATGAATCCTAAGTTTCATGCCTAAAAGGGCAAATAACTAACAAATCTTTGCAACTATACAACTTCATCAAATAAGGAAGATCATGATCAAAAGTTCCAGAGCAACTAGAGAGTGGACCCCAAGGTAACAGTTACTGTTTATCTCTGTTTGCACAGTAAAAAATAAATCTCTTTGGATTTGTACTAAGACCTCCACTGCCAGGCTGGTTGGAAACTTGCTATTAGGCTTTTAAGGACCAAATTATCCTAAAAATATTGAATTAATTATAGAAAAAGTCAATCTGAAATTACTAGGAATAACAACACAACAACAACAACAAAAAACTTCTACTGATTGTTTGTGTCCATGTTAACACAATCACCAAAAACAATACCCACCAAAATCTTGATCTTATCTACACTAAATTTATTTGACCAGAGACCCCAAAGGTAATTAAAAATCAGCTTCATTAATTAACATTTTAACTTAGCAAATCAATCAAAGTGGCTAGAATCAATGTCAATTAAAGCAATGTGATTTCCTGGACTCATGAGGGGCTCATGCCAAAAAAAAGAATTCAGAAAATTGCTCATAAGTACCATTTAAAATTTTAAGAGTGATTTCTCCTAGCCTCTTACATATACAGTGTCCTCTCACTGACAGACAGAGTCTGAAGATGCTTTTGAGGCAAGGATTAGGCTAAATCTGTGTCTGGGGAACCCAGTTCCCTGTGATCTTCTCAGGCGACAAAGTGCTATTCAAGTCAATTAAAGATGCAGTCCACTCAAATTAACTTCTGGGCCAAATCAAAAACATAAAAGATGCCACTAAAATCCATCATAGCAGCAGTTCAATACATTCTCTTGTGATTCAAAGTGTCATCTTTAATGATTTTCTGCCACAATCTGCACTTTGAAGGTGCTTCATAGCTTTGAAGCTGCTGATTGAGACAAAACAATAATTTACTTGTTATGAGTGTTGATAACACTTTTCAGTGATTGGATCATTAGTTTGCAGAATGAATATTTTCTATGTGAATGCTTGAATGATCTACAACAGAAACTGCATTCAAAAGAAGAGAGACTTCAAAGCTGAACTTGAAATCATAATTCAACACTGCAACCTAGAGGCGGGCTTAAGCAACAACATCTGTATTTTACACAAAGACACATAAATACTATACTATAATACTATAAATAAAAAGTAATACAAATTTTATCTGGACAACATCAATCAATCAATTAAATATGCACATTAAAAATTAACTACTTATTAATTTACATATTGTAAATGTGTACACTACTCACAAAACGTTATAAGGGATATTAAACTTTAATGTGAAATCTCAGAATGCACCTAAAGTGCACTACAACCTTTACAGGTAAACTTTATTTGACCTTGTCTAAACTTTTGAATGCACGTGTCCAATGTTTCAGTACTTATTGTATACAGTAACTGTTCACAGGTGATTAACCGCAAAAATCACAGACTGATTCATAGATCATGTCTGATCCATGAATCGACTACTAAATGTTCTGGTTCAATGACAATTTGTATTTAAACAGACCTCTCTCATTATGCTGTTCACATTTTGACATCGTGAGACTAAGGTGACACCTATCAATTGACAAGTTATTAAGACATTGACATTGACATTTTTTGTTGTGGTATACCCACCACTGTTTTTTAATAAATTGTTTGAGAGGAAGAAATTACCATAGCATGCTTCTACTTAATTGCCCTACTTTCATAATGTTATATTATTGTAGCATGAACTTTTTACATTTTCCATACATTTCACTTTTAATTTCCAAAGTCGAATATCTCTAACTTTTTACGAGTAGTGTATGTGGTTTATTTATTCTTCTATTTGAGTTTACACAATTTCAATATCAGCTTTAACATTAACCCAACCATTAGGTCTCTGTGCCATTATTACCCGTGTCCTTAGTGACAATTTTCATTATTCTCTTGTCTTCTTGCTTCTGTCTTTATTCTCTTTACACACTTTCCATCTGAAATTACATGCAAAGCCAAACAGTATGGCTCATTAATTACTAAAAGTCATTTATTTCCCTTAATAATAACATAATTACACTGAGAATACACAGTTATAACATTGTGTACTGTTGTGTAGTGTCTTGCAGTTATGTGCTATGAGCTTTACACTTATTGGTTAATGTGAAAAATGAATGTCAGTGGAGTAATGGGAAGATACAAAGCTGATTAAATAAAGCCTCCATCTCTTTATCTTATCTTTAATGTTGTTTGTGTTTTTCTGGTATCCACTAGCCTCTGTGGCTTTATTCAAATGGAATATAGTTCAACCTCCAGTGTGTACTTTTACTTTTACACAATTTAAAGGAATGCCTGGGAATAGCTATTAAATACTAGACTTCATTAATGCCTAGGATTTTCAGGAGCAGCCAAAATGTAGTGTCCAAACCAGCTCCAGCTTTCACTAACAACTAAACCCAGATCATTTTCCATTATTCACTTTTCATTATAGGACAATCTGTGACCTGGCAGAATTAGAACTCAAGTTAAATGTTAAATGTTTTATAATATAGTTGTTCTTTCTTAAAATTGAATTTGTTTCTCATTAAATATGAAAAGACTACATTCCAAAACCACTTCCTATAAGTATAAAAACTTATTCTTAAGTATTTTCCACAATTTTATTTGTTGCATCACTGTCAAATGTATAATTCAGTACAGTATTTGAACACATGCTAAATTGCAGCATAGTGCATGGGAAATGACACATAGAATAAGGGAACATCAAAGTAATGAATGGTCTAATAAAAATGCATGTCTTGTTGGAACACAGCATTTGAAAAACGATTCATCTGTTTATTGAGCCAAGTATAGCTTAAAATAAATACACAGAAGTATTAGATTTGAAGAAGAATGTAATGGAAGAAAATGTGTCCAATGTAGAGTTGATGTTTTACAATCATGGTAATTCATTGTAATTTTTGTGTTGTATTTATGGAATCTGTGGTTTTCTATAATTCACATTATTTATCATTATACTGTACACAAGGAAATCAAAACAACCAAAGACTCTGTCGTTTTGGAGACAAGACAGCGAGTGTTTGGCATAGAAGTGTTTTACATAATCAAAGTCTCCTGTATGCTGAAGTGTCAGTGAGTAAGAACACACACACACACACACACACACACACACTTTACACATTTTACTTCCATGAGTTCAAAGAGAAATCATTTCACCACTTGTTCATTATGGGAGTGTAAGCCACAGAGAGTTCGCAGTCCACATGTGAGCTTTCCAAACAACCTTGGCTGCCATCGTGGGAAAAACAACACATGAACATTTATCTTAGTGTTACCTAACTAAAGGTTGGCTGTAAAAGGTTGTGAGTAAATCTGCCAAATGCACATGTGAATTGCCCAGGCAGTGATCTTGATATTAAAGAAGAGGAATGACCATCAGAGTTAGTGATAAAGCCAATACACCAAAATATATATTTGTCTCAAATGTCAGTTCTCACCATCATCTCAGTTGCTGTATGACTTATAGTAACTGTGATGATGATCTTGTTTCCAAGGAATTAGACAACAGCTAAAAATAGAGCATTATGCAGTGAAAAGTGTTTGATTTCATACAGTATTAAGCAAAACATGACTCCCTCAGCAGGCTGTAAAACGAGTGGTGAAAGGATTCAATCTTTTACACCCTTTTATAAGAACATGCATTTTTTGCAAATTGTGCTTAAGAGTACATGCATTATTCAATAATTATTGTAATATTATACTATTAGTACATTTTAATTTTTCAGGTGGGGTTAATTTTACTCACAGTTTTCCCTAATACAGTTATAGCTTAATCTATGCAATAATAAATCTTAGTTTATTTGTTCATTACCATAATTGCTGTAGACTAAAACATTGTAACCAGCAACTGATGATATCATACAAATGTTGTGCAAAAAAATGTGCTTCTGAAGTGTTAGAGTAGAAGTATAAAGTAGCAGAAAAAGGAAACAATCAATTAAAAATTACATTTAACACGACACAAAATACTTTCATACTGATAACAAATAACAGTAATTTTTATTTACATAATGTCTCATATTCTACTATCTTGGAACTAACACCTTGGTAGTGCTAATTTCAACAATTTCCATGTCACTGACCTACTTTTTACACACTTGCTCTTCCACACCCATGTCCACACCTGTTGCGGTAGCCAAACTGTAGTTCTTCCCATACAAACATCACGTGTTAACAGAAATTCAGATAAAATAAGAGGCCAAACAAGGTGAAAGGTAAGAAGAAGTCGGAGACAAACCTGGTTTTGCTCAGACTGTGGTGGCAGACAGATGCACGTGCAGGTGAGTGGAAACACATACAGTACAAACACAGACACACGTCAAAGCTTCAGCTTTTATAAAAGCCCTACCTACACCAAATGTATTTACATGTCATATTATTTTCTTTTCAATTCTATTAAACTGTAAGGGGAAGTTGAAAATCCTGAGGGTTTGTCCAGAATGCAGCAATTACTAATGCGATTGTGCGCTCTTCCCCTCCTCCTCTTCTCTGTTCATGCAGATGTTGTGGAACGTTTTGAGGTTTGTGATCTTATTTCAGTTTTTTAATAACGTTTATCAAGTTATCAAATTTTTTCCAAGAACCAATACATTTCTGTTTGTGTCTGTGGTTTTACTCAGAAACCATTGTTACTCTGTTCTTTGTTGCAGGATGTGCCAGACTGTATGAAATACTTCCATAAAGAGAAAGTACCAGAGTGGGGGGCTTCTACACCTGGTGCTGCCCGTCTCTGTCAGCGCTTCGTTAACAGGTAATTACATTGGTTTTTTTTTTTTGGTTTTTTTGCTAAAACACCATACTCTATTGCTGATACTACACTGACAACTACCAAACTCATTTATTGAATGGACCACCCTGTTTGCAAACCTTCACCTAGTTACACACAGTTATATGATCTGATTTGACATTTTTACCCTCTAAACAGAATATTCACCTACAAAACACATTGAGCATGGTGGTGCACTTGGATGCTAAATGACACACAGAGGCCACAAATCCAAAAAATTAAACTATATTCACAAAACCCCAGACTTTTCTATTATTATTTATTTTCTGTTTTTTCTAGTATTTATAAGCATATTTTATTTCAACACAAAAATATGCAAATTACATGATTAATAATTGTTATGCATTGACTGGCTTTGTGAATCATTTGACAGCAGACTTTGGGTTTGAGAAAATATAGGAGTTTTTACAGTAGTTCACTGTCTGGTTTTGCCAGACAAGTCAAAGTTTGGCAATTTATTTAGTTTTTTAAGAAAAAAGATTTTCTTCTAAATCAAATCAGAAAAATTGTAATGGGTAGAAAGTGGAATATAGATATTAGTACTACATTATACACAGTAGTACAAAGTTAGTTTCATCAATGTTTTTCATTCTCTTTAATTGCTGCTAACTATTTTCTGCATATACATTTCACACATTGTTTTCCATAACAACACTTCTAATCTCTAAGTCACCATATTTCCTCAGGTACCACTTTGCCACACTGTATGACACCAACCATCGTATCGCTGTCTACTCTGCCTATCAATTCCAGCCCAGTAATGCAGGTGGCAGGGAGAAAAGATGGTTTGTAGAGCCTCAGGTTGGTAACTCACATATATGTGTGATGTGGTCAGAATCATCAGAAAGTGTTTCATACATATCACAAACATAAGATGCACTAATGCAGTATTTTTTGCTTTTTTGTTTTCAGTAGATTTTAAGCACTAAAAACTTGTGCATTATGAAAATCTGATATTATATGACTAGTGCTTGCAGTTGGCCCACATACACCCAATGCTTGTTAAAAGTTGAAGATCTGATGTGCCTTGTAGCTTGTAGACTTATCCTGGCAAGCAGAGATGAAGGATGGCTACTGGTTGGAGAAGGACCACCCTGGGGTCTACCAAGGAGAGAGACAGGCTCTGAATGAGGACTACACACATTCTGGATTTGACCGTGGTCACCTCAACCCAAACGGTCACCATGCAGGTACAATAGAAGTCACTGAGCACTCTGGGTTATTTCAGGGTGTCAGAACAGCAGATTTCAACAAAAAGGAAAAAACAGTACCAGTCCCGTTTTCTTTTGCAGACCCTGGCCGCAACGCAACTTTCACGCTGACCAATGTGGTTCCTCAAAACCCCAAGCTGAACCAGAATGCCTGGAAGATCCATGAGTCTCAGCTCGCTGACCTTTTCAGGAAAAAGTGCTCTAAGACCTACGTGCTGGTTGGTGCCATTCCTTCTGCAGACAACTGGATTGTCAAAAACAATGTGAGGCGTGTAAACATCCCAGACTACATGTGGAATGCTTACTGCTGTGTGGACAACAATGACCAGCCCGTTCAGAGTGGTGCTGCCACAGCGAGAAACACAGAGGACAACAGGGTGGTACAGCACAGTTTGGATGAGCTGAGAGAATTTCTGCAACAGTTCTCTAATCAACCAGTAGGGGAACTATTTCACAAAAACTGCAGGGTTTAAGACACTGGAAAAGATAATTTTAGGTGCTATTTACCCTATTTTAGCATTACATTTGTATAACTACCAAGAGTTATTTTTTATATTGATTCACATGTGATCATGCAGTACAGTTTAAACAAATAAAACATATTTAGTGTCTGACTTTATTCTTTAATACATAACCCATTAGATTTAATATCTTGTATAAATCAATTAAATGAAATTTCCTGTCCTATTAAAAAAAAATTAGACATACCCCTTCAGAATGAGCATATACAACACCATCTACATACTTATTACAGAAAATGTAAAGTACATATATAACATATGTATATATTATATTATATATAACAGTATAATAATACTTTTTATGTTGAGCTTAAGAGCATATGATCTATCAAGGAAAAACATTACTAGTGATAAACAGATCCAGAGTATTATGGAAAAAGACCAAACAGAATATGCTTTGACTTGTACTGTGAAATTAGCAAACTCCTCTCTGCATAGAGCAGTAAATGACAAATAGAGAAGTTGAAACCAGGTGACCATACAGTAAATAACATGACAAGTACACTGAAACTGTAGGGAAATTTTAATTTCTAAAGTCTTCAGATGGGAATATTCATCAGTAGACCTGGTTTAGCCTAGTGTGCACCCATTTTGTTCAAGATCGTGTTTCCTGTAAGTACAAGAAAAGGGCGAATAATAGGTTTAATGACACTAATAACATTTTTAGACTAATGCAAAAGCCAAAAACATTTACCTAATTACTATATCTTCACCAGGACGTCTTGTCTGATACTGCTCTTGAGATCATCTTCTGAGTGTTTTCTATTAATTTGATCTGTCTGTTTAAGTTCTTCTAGCAGCTCTACTTTGTCATATCTGGGAAACAATAGTATATAGCAGTTTTTACAGTGTCTTCTGGCTTGTAGCCCATTATGGAAGTTAAACTGTTAAATCCTAAAGTCTTCCTGAAAGTCCTCACCAACTCTCTGTGAAATTACAGGCGAAGTGATGTCTATCATCATGCAAGGCCTTTGAATTCTATTTGGCTTGGCTCTATTTTGGCTTGTCCCTTCAGGGGTCACCACAGTGGAATATAATGCTTTCATTTAATGTGTTGCATTTAAGTTTGGACACTTTTTCTGTATAAAACTAAAATTCTCAAATCGCAAATTGGGAGACAAAATTTTATACTTATGGTAAAGTCATCCAGGAGGACGGGATATGAGGGGAGAGAGGAAGGTTTTCTACTTTGCCATAATTGTCAGAAAAGTAGATCCCTGTCACACCAGACATTTCCTGGGAAATTAAGCAGTATGTTTTCTTTGGGGTGATGTGCAGCCCAGTTCCATGCCTGACCTCCTATCAGCAATCCTCCTCCAGCTTTCAGAAATGCCACCAGGTCCTTTGGGTCTTCAACCACACTGTAGTCATTTGTCACAAACACACCAATTCCCAGGTGGTTACTGAAGGCCTTCACAACTTTAGCTTGGAAGCTGGATTTGCTGAGGTTATCAGCAACAGTAGCACAGACGTGTTTTTGGACCCCCACAGACATATGATCAGATCCATCTCCTCTCAGCCAGGTCAGAGCATTCACCACTGAAGTCCAGCTCTTTCATTCCTTTCATCAGAGACATGTAGGCTTAATGATAGGGTTGGATGGGTTGGGTCACCATGTTTAAAGAAATTGAGTTGAGTTGGAAACAGGTGCCTGAGTCAGATTTAATTTATATTATCACATACACAACTTAACAGTTGAGCTCAGTTTGAGCTAATAAAAAATAGTAAAGCTTCCACTGATACTGACTAACAACTGTCTTTATCTCAGTCCTGATCTTTGGGCTCCGATCTGTTTTTTCTTATCTTTTTCCGCATAGACACTTATTGCCTGTTTTGAGCAACACTCCTTCACTTACAACTCTCGCTCTGCCTTTTGTCTTTGTCTCTCTCTCTCCTGCCTGCCAGCACATTCAGACCTGCTACACACACACACACACACACACACACACACACACACACACACACACACACACACACACACACACACACACACACACACACACACACACACATACACACACTATTTTAGTAACCACAGCCAGGGCAATGACATAAAAAGGCAATAAAAGTCCAGTGTTAATCTTAATGGAGTGAGTGAAATACAGTCAGAAAACTCCTAATAAAAGACAGGATCAGGATCAGGTAGCCACTACGTTCTAAAAACAGGTAACATGTATTGGTTTCAAAAAATGGTAAATAGTTAGGATGCAGTTAATGGACTACTTTCTCTGCAGCTGGCAAACAGGTAGTGCTACAAACAGAAAACGGATTTGTTTACAACACAGGTTAAATAGAATCGGCAGAGAAATGTACCTGTGACAAT
This sequence comes from Channa argus, assembly GCF_033026475.1. Classification (NCBI taxonomy): domain Eukaryota; kingdom Metazoa; phylum Chordata; class Actinopteri; order Anabantiformes; family Channidae; genus Channa; species Channa argus. The sequence goes on along the minus strand of NC_090202.1, from coordinate 19,263,906 downwards.
CCTTGACACAGGCTACTAGAAAACATATGTGTTTACAATTTCAGGCAACAAAGACTGTGGAGAAACATAAGCTTTCACATTCCTGTCAGCGTAGAGAAAATTACCAGACAAAGTTTGGATGAACTAAGATCTAAAAGGCAGAACTTGAACAAAGGCTTTACCAGAGAAATATTTAAATAACCTGTCAGTGCAGCAAGAGTACTGACTGGAGAGATCATATTTTGCCTTCACTATTTTTTCTCCATGATCTAGAATAGATCTTTACATATAAAGCTCAAATTGGCCAAGCTCCATCATATATAAAAGACCTCATAGTTCCATATCATCCCAGTAGACCACTTCGATTTCAGAACTCAGGCCTACTTGTGGTTCCCAGAATTTCCAAAGGTATAATGGGAGCCCACCCCCCGATGCACTGAACCACTTTCTTGATGTCTTCCCTCTCTCTTCTCCTCTCACCCTGCATTTACTGCATTAACTTTGTTTTTTCTTTCGCCTGTAGTTGTCTTTTTCCCTCTCTGTCGCCATCTCTCTGTCACTTTCTGCAGTTTTTCTTGTTGCGCTTTTCTTTTCTCTCTAACTTTTCCTCTCACCTCAACCAGTCATGGCTGATGATCGCCCACCCTGAGCCTTGTTCTGCTGGAGGTTTCTTCCGTTAAAGGGAGTTTTTCCTGTCCACTGTTGCCTGGGGCTTGCTATAGGGGGCTATAGGGGGGAAATGTTGGGCTTTCCCTTCGCATCTGTATAGTGATTTTATTATGTAAAATGTCTTGAAATGACTTTGTTGTGAGTTCAGTTGAATTCGTCTGAAACTGGTCGGTGGGGAGAGTGTCAGAATTCTTTATATGTGAATAGTTAACTGTGTAAAATGTTCAGGCAGTAAATCACCAGGCTGTGACCAAGATAATTTTTTTTTTATCATTTAGCCACCACCACTGCTTGTGCTCATAAAAATGATTTAATTTCTTTCGCCTCTTGTTTTAGTGCTATGTCATATTTTTTAACTTTTCTTAATGCTCTTGTATCTCTAACATTTAGCTGTGTGTAGATTAAGTTAGGCACTGTAAATTAGGTATTGTCATTTAGGTAAGTTTCCTACTAAATAGAACAGACTCTTTTTTTATTTTAAAGCATCAGCAGTTTGACATTCAGTCATACTGGACCACAGACACACAAACAGGCACTAAAGAAGACAATATGAGCTCTAAGGACGGTCAGAAAACCAAGCGCTTAAAGGAGGAGTATGGAGCCACTGCTACAGTCACTGAAGTGAGTTTAGATTTACCTGTTTGCACATTTACCTGTTATTTAGTTGGGAGTTATATTTCGTACTTGCAGTAACTTTCTCCTGCTCAGTCAAACTGTATTTACAGTGTTTCTGTTCCTGACAGCAGAGCTAACTGTTAGCTACAGCAGATAACCTTAGCTACAATAAGTGTAGCTAACAGCAAACAACTTTACTGCCAAACTGCTGTTCAGTGATTTTTTGCTTGAACAAGCCCCAAACAACTTCTGATGGTACAGTAAGGATGATGTTTTCAAACTCCAACTCTTCCCATGGAGCAGGAGCTGTGCAAAGCGAGGACCATTCAGCTTTTGTTGTTTTACCTGAAGAAATTAGTATTAAAAACTAACTTTATTTGTGTTTTTAATTTGTTATTATTAGTGAAACTCAAGACACCCACACAGTGAACCAATAACAGCTCTTAGAATAGAAACTGGCTCTTATGTAGTAGGGGTTTCTTGATTTATCTGTGAAATCTCTAGCACAAAAATATGATGGCATAAGATTTGACCGTATGTATTTGTTCTTTAAAATGTACCTGCTGTCAATCTATGAGAAAATTGATTGCCTAGATCTTGTGTTTACAAATAGTAACAGAGAAATCTTTCTCATTTTGCCTTAAATTAATCAATCTCAATAACATCAATCTGTTGTGACTATCTGATCTTCACTTTTTACATATGATAATGTGAGAGGATTGAATGTAGGTCAGCTAATTTAGGCATGTTAGAAAGACCATCAAGTACGAGTCAGATGTCTTTGCTCATACAGAATCTACAGAATTCATTTAAACCAATCTGATCTGCAAACATAACACTACTATACCAGACACTTACCAGATTTATAATATGTTGCAGATACAGCCTTCTCCACTGTGACCTCTACTCCCTTCACTTGTGTATTTGGTGGGGCAACCAGATAGATAAGACCCCGCCCCCAGAGGTTCCACAGCTGCATCATTTATGACCTTATAGGAAATTGCTAAGACACACATGGTGCTTTTTTCAGCTCATTGGCCTTCAGAAAGTCTGTCTGACAATCAATCTGGATCTGAGGAAGACACAGAACCTTTGATTGTTTTGAACTTGGAGTATAAGGTGCAAACTACTCACTATGCTTGCACGGGTTTGACCCAGGCAATTTGGTTAATAAATACTGGAGAATTGATATGTTATTTAAACATTTTGCCTCTATAAACACTACAGTGATTTGTGCAAAGTCAAGACTTTTTGCTTTAATTCATGGGGTTTGACCAGTGTGGCATTAACCATTCAGAAATTTCAGCCATTTTTATACACACACACACACATTTTTATTGGCTCATAAATAATGGGACACACTAACATAATTAGAAACAAAATGATTGCCTTTAATATTTGAATGATGATGAATACTTGAATACTTGAAATACTTGGATGAAAATGCTTTGCACTTAATGACTGCCTGGAACTCTTGGACATGCCTAATGCTATCTTTTCCCCATACCAAACCTGTACTGCAGCTATATTTAGCTCCTGTTTGTTTGTGGTCTTTCTGCCTTCTGTCTTGTCTTCAGAAAGTGAAAAGTTGCGCTATAAGATTTAGATGAGGGAGAATGAAGAATTTTCCATTTCGTTGCCTTGAGACAATCTTGGGTTTTGAGTCCTAATCCACCTGCGAAATGGAATGGTATCACTTTTGCAGTATTTATCTGAATCTGAGCTGAGAATATAACCTGGTACACTTCACAATTCATCCTGCTATTTTTTTCAGCAGTTAGATCCCGAGTAAACATCCATGAACTACTTTTTTTGGCGACCACACATCCCCATGCCATAACACTGCCTCCACCTCTGACAGATAATGTGGAGTGCTTTGGATCTTCCCATCATTATGGTAGATGTTAATGTTGGTTTCATCAATTATCAAAGAATTTTATTCCATAACTGTGCAGGCTTTATAGGTAGCACCATAGCAAAGACTAATCTGACCTTTCTGTTGTTGAATGTTACCAGTGGTTTGCACCTTGCTGTGGACCCTTGGAATTTTATCCATAAAGCCATCTCTTGACTGTAGACTTTGAAAATATCACACCTTCTTCCTCATGAGTCTTCTTGACTTGGCTAGATGTTGTGAAAGATTTCATTTTCACCTGCAGGCTCCCTGTAGGTACAAAAAAACTGACCTGATATTTGTTGCAAGATGTTAAGTTTTAGGGATGTTTGTGTTAATGACACTAATACAACTGTTCTGACCATCTTACATATTGTATTTCTTCATCTTTACCTTGGATGTCTTGTCTGATCATTTTATTGACTGCCTGAGATTTTATTCTAGTTTCTATTTATTTCATCTGCCTGTGCAAGTTTTTCTAGCTGGTCTACTTTTTTGCATGTATATTAAGGAAGCAGTAGTAAATAACACTTTTCAGAGTTGCCTCTGCCTCTCTGTGTTTGATTTAAAGATGATCCACATGGCTCATCTCACCTGTAGTGGACTAAGGTGGCCAATTTCTACGTTAATGGTCCTACTTCTGGCTCCCTCTGCTACATAGTCTTGGATTTCTTTCACATGTTCATTGCTGTATGCTGTACACGCAAACAAACTCAGGCCTTTCCTGAACTTTGTCTTAGCACAATATAATTCTGACTCATTGAAGAGCTTAAATGTGTTGCTAAGCTTTGGCACAACACCAACAACCCCATTCCGGCTTTAATTCAACCAGTGTATGACGTTGTTCCAAAGAGGAGCCATTGTCTGTAATAAAGTTCAATTATCCAGGAAAGACAATTTATCAGTCACATAGTAATATTTTACAAATTTGATTAATTAGTGCTTCACACTAAATAATCTGGTGGTCATTAAAAATCAGCAGAAATCTGGATGGCAAAAATGTTTTGAAAACTATATTAGAGTAACTTCATTTAAGCATTTACTTTACTGGATGAAGAACATTTTATTTACAGTATGTTCTTAGTTAAAATTAAAGAAAGATCACACCTCTACTCTCAGAAGTGCTTCATGTGAGATCACCACAACTCGTTCCCATAGTAGGCTCCTGCCAGAAAAGCCCAGCCATCCTCTGTGGTACCAATGGGGAAAACTAGAGGACCATGGACCAGGATTGTAGAAGGCACTAGCCCATTCTTACCCTGTAGGTTAAACTCGGAAATTCCCTGGAGTAATAACTACAAGTTATCCTGAAAGTCCTTACCAACTAAAGGGATGTCTACCATCATGCCAGGTATTAGAGATTCATAATTATAGGATACAATTAGTCTTTGAATTCTATTATTTACAGTATTTATTTATATTATTTATTTTATATTATTATCTATGTGAAACCTTTTGGTTGACTGGTTGTATTTCTCAGTTCATCAACAACCTCACCACAGATATGAAATGCTACCAACCTTATAGAATATAAACACTCATTAGTTCAGTCAGATGTATCTATCCAGGGCGCCTACAGAATGGTTGCGTTGAATTTAATTTAATAAAACAAAAATTCTCATATCGCAAATTATTACAAGGTCAAAAGTTTATACTTACTTTAAAGTAATAGAGTGGCATGTTTTTGGAAAATTAAGCAGCATTAAGCATATATTTCTTAAGGGCAATATGCAGCCCAGTTCCATGCCTGACCTCATATCAGAACTCCTCCTCCAGCTTTAGGAAATGCCTCCAGGTCATTCAGGTCTTCACCCACACTGTAGGCATCTGTCACATACACACCAATGTCACATACACACCGATGAAGCTCACTTTGCTGAGGTTATCAGCAACAGCAGCACGGACGTGTTTTTGGAACCTCACAGACATATTGTCAGATCCATCTCCTCTCAGCCAGGTCAGAGCATTCACCACTAAAGTCCAGCTCTTTCAGTGCTTTCATCAGGAACATGTAGGCTTAATGATAGGGTTGGATGGGTTGTATCACCATGTTTAAAAAGATGGAAGTGTTGAAAGTTGAATGAAGAGAATGAGGTGCTGAAAACAGGTGTGATCAGTGAGATTTCATTTATATTTTCCCATACACACATTGTATAATATTTGAACTCAGGTTGCACTAAATAAAAACTGATAGCTATTGTGTCAGCTAGCAGCTGTCAATATTCCAGTCCTAGACTTTTTTAAATAACCAAACAGCTCTTGCTCACACACCTATTGCCCGTTTTGAACTACATCCACTCACTTCTAGCTTTTGTTTGGTCGTCTCTCTATCTCTCTCATTCTACTGCCATCCACACTCTTTTCATAAACCTGATTAAGACACATACTGCTACACACACTCAAACATACACACACGCATACACAGCTATTTTATTAACTGTGCCCAGATAGAAAAGGCAATAAAAATGCAATGTCAATCTTAACAGAGTGAGTGAAATATAGTCTTCTGTTTTGTAGGAGGTTTCTTTGGAATAAAGCTGATGCAGAAACTCAGTCTGACAGTCACTGTGTAGGGCAGATAACTGAGGCTGCACACAACAACAGGTTTGAAGACACATTGTACAGTACAGCCCATAATTTAGCGAGTGTTTATTGGTATGTTTGCCAGTAACTATCTGTTAAGACTGACATTAATTCACACATATAGCAAACATATTATTAATCTTATAAAAACAACCTGAATTCTTTAAATACAGAGCAAGTTTTGACAGTGAGAAAAACTGACTGCTGATCTACAAGGATTATTCAATGCTCTGTAGAATTACTGGAGTTAATATTCACTGGATATAAAGTCATAAGGTGTTGAATTTTCTAAATAAATGATTCCGTGTAATAACTTTAATAACTATGCAAGATATGGCTGTATGTGTGACATATTGCCGATTCAGTGGAATAAGGAATACAACATTTTTAAATATATTATCAGTTTTCCTTACTATAGCGTGCTTCCTTCAGTAATCACTGTTTGGTTAATAAGTTAGAATGACAAGAAAAAGTGCACAAAGACTCTGGAGTTACCTTGTTTCCTGCATTTATTGCTCAGATGAGGATGTGATGTATTTATTATAAAACTATAGAGAACTACAATGTCCCCTCCTTTGTTGTTATTGAATGAACCTATGAATATTTTGAGAGATAACAGGAGTGTTAAGACCAAAAAATAAAACTTTACTGTGTGAGGTTTTGGTGTCAGATCAGCTGGAGCAGCTCCTCTACAGCCTGTCATCTTTTACAATTCTTTTCTCTCTTTTCTCACTGCACTGTTTCCTCTGTCAGTCCCGATCAGGAGCTGTTGTGCACATGCACAGGGTGCTGTAACTATAGGCATAAGCTGCGCACCACCAACAGACAATGTACTGTAATCATATGCCACCTAACTGTGAAAGTATATGGTATATGGACATTGTGTTTTTATTAGCAGAATTGATGTTACAATTTTCTGTTATTTTGTACGCTACATTTATTGTAAAAAAAAAAAATTCTAAAAAATCTCTACTGTAAAAAGTGGAGAAGTATTAGCTCAATCACATAGTGATAAAACAAAACCAAAATCAGAATAATTTTTACAGTTTTCTTTCATTTTAACAGCAGCACAGAACAGCAAAGTTGTTTGATTTGTCACTTTGACAGTGATTCACCAGTTCTCTATTCAACAAACTGAGGAACTGAAACAAGAAATTGAGGCACTGAAAGGTCAACACGATTGATTATTGGCATCTTTGCCAGTAACAGTTAAGACAATCATTACTTCAGAAAAATTGCAAACATATTATTAACCGGAATAGTTTAAATCGAGATTAACGTTTGACCAGGATCACTAAGAAGCGAAAACTCTTTGTTAGAGCTTTGTGGCTTGTTGCCTTGACTGGAGTCATCACAAAATACAATTAACTTTCTGTGGAGAGGTGCAGTGGGGGAGCCGATCAGAGAAAATCAACTATTTCTGCTTGGTTAGTTTTTATTATTTACTGTAAATTCTTAACTACAACTACCTGAGGGGCTAAGCAGAGAGTACTGATTCAAAATTTCATGTTAGCAGTAGATTAAGTTGCACACTGTAAATAAAATGCAGTTTCTGTATTTTAAATCCTCAGCAGTCTGATGTTCAGCCATACTGGACCATGGGGTGGTCAGTCCAGGGAGGCAGGTTGGAGAGTTTCTCCTCAGTGGATGCTTCAATGGGCCAACCCCAGGACTTAAGAAAGCTGCACAGGTTCATCCCCACAGTCTGAGAGAAAGTCTCAGCATACAGGTTCATCTTTCCTTTGTTGTCACTGGGAAAGTTGCTCATCTTATGGTAGGCAGCAAACACCTTCTTAAAGGCATCCCAACCAAACCTCTCCTGGAGCTGCATGGAGTCAGGAATAGATGGAAATGTGAAAAAAAGACAGCAAGTTTCTCTCGTCATTTTTCATCCAGCATTTGTGTGGTCTGGTGTATAATCAATAACACCTCACTGAGGCAAAAAGAGCTTTGTAGACTAGTCTGTCTGAAAAGTGACTCCAAGATGATCCAAGGTATTAAATACATAGTGTAATATTGAACATTTATCTACCTGCATATCTGTCTCAAAGGCCACCCACACATGCCAGTTGCTGAGGTTCCTTCCTCCCTTAACGTACTCTTCTACTCGTTTCTTCCGATTTGTTAAAGTCATATATGGATGAGCCTGCGTTGATAATGATGAAATGAGATTATTGTGAAACCATACAATCCCAATGAAAAGCAAATAAAGGATTAAAAAAGACTTGTTTTCTTTCCCTTATGGTGTCAGAAATAAAACTGATTTACTCCACCTTTGCCCTGTTGATCCCCAGCACCTCTTCATGCACATACACTGACCACAGGTTGCATGTACACTCAGTGGTGTGAGGTGGGAACTCCCAGCAGCTTCTCTGTTGGTTGTGTCCCAGTTCATGGATGGGGCCCCACAGGCCTTTACTCTTGGCAATGTCAACACTGACCAGTTCAGCTGCTGTGGGTGTGTGTCCCATAATTGGATAACCAGAATGCATCCACCCTGGATGAAATATAAGAGCAGTTTGTATTGTGGAGTTCTGAGCCCACATTTGGTACATGAATACAATTAAACCATTTAAAACAGGTAAAAAACATGTTTCACTTTAGCCTGTGCTCTTGCAGAAGGTCTTGCTGATTAAAGAGAAATGTTTTTTTTTGATGCATTGATATACAGTACAACAGCCAATTACACTTACCAGCTGAAATCTGCACATCAGTTACAATTCGTTCTTTGCGAGGAAAATTCTGTGGAATAGCAGCCAGGTCAGCAATGCTTCTCATGATGGCATCCCACAGTGCTCCCAACTCTTCAGGGCGATATAGACCACGAACAAATTCTGATGGTACAGTAATGATGATATTTTCAAACTCCAACTCTGCCCATGGAGCAGGAGCTGTGCGCAGTGAGGACCATTCAGCAGCTGTTGTCTCACCTGAAGGGAACAACAGAATAAAAATATTAAAAATTCACTTTTTATTTTTACTTAGTTATGTTTTTGATTTGTTATATTTAAACTACTGACATCCAAATGTAGTCAAGCAAACAACATGTGTAAGAATGGAGCTGGCTCCAATAGCTGTTTCAGGTTCAGGAGGTGTTCATGGTTTTCGTTTTTCCCCCTTTTTTCTAGAGTTGTTTGTGAAATCACTAGGATTAGCTTTAGCAACACTAAATTACTAATACATTCCTATTCATAACATGCATCTAGTTTCAGTTCTGTGTCTGTTTGTTTGACCACAGGCTGCATATATAAAAGCACATCCACACGAAATCCTTTCTGCAGGATTGTGTGGAAGTGTGACCACATTTATTATTGTTTTAGAATTTAATCGCACTTTCAGAAAATTGATTCATTCCTTTTTGTTGGATGTTGTGTTCACAAACAGCAACAGAAAAGTTCTACTCTTAACATCATCAATCTACTGTGACTAGCTGATCTTCACTTTCAAATTCACTACAAATGTGAAATCAAGTGGATTGAATTTAGGTCAGGCAGTGACATTTGGACATATTAGAAACAACTGCTATCAAATACGACTCACGTGTCTTTGTTCATACAAAATCTTCATTTAAAACATTCTGATCTGCGAACATAACATCACTATACCAGACACTTACCAGATTTATAATATGGTGCCGATACAGCCTTCTCCACTATGACCTCTACTCCCTTAACTTGTGTATTTGGTGGGGCCACCAGGTAGATAAGACCCCCCCAGAGGTTCCACACCTGCATCCTCTCTGAGGTTATGGGAAATTGCTCAGAAACATGCGGTGCTCTTTTCAGCTCATCAGCGTTCAGAATGTCTGTTTGACAGCCAATCTGGATCTGAGGATGACAGAGAATGTTTGACTGCTTTGAAGACCAGGACCATGAATTGCAAACTACTTATGTGCTTCACAAGTTTTCTCCAGGCAATTTTGGTTTCTTCCTACAGCTGAATTGTAAGTAAACAGTAAATGGTTGTCAGTCACAAGATGTGAACCTATGAAAGACTGGTTGACCCTGCCTCTTGCCCACTGACAACATAGGCTCCACCACCCCCTATCCTTCTCCCTTAACAGGTTAAGTGGTTTGGATAGTAAATAGATGGACATATTTTTTCTGCTGTATATGATTTCAGGTAAATGTCAGTGTAAATGGTTGTCAGTGTCTGTATGTGACCTTATGATACACTGGTGAAAATTCCAGGGTTCACTGCCTCTAGCTCATTTACAGCTAGGATAGGCTCCACCCCCCTGTGATCCTTAACAAGATAAGCAGTTTGAATAATGGATAGATAATTATTTCCTATGATATGATTTCAAAACCTTGACGTATTTGTAGATTACCATCCATCCTTTGTTGGTGATCTCTGCTGGTATGATCATGTAGGTCTTCATACCTGGAGACAGGTAGAGTCCTGTACTGATCCACTCACTCTTTGCTACACACACACACACACACACACACACACACACACACACACACACACATACACACACATATGAAATCTGTAGATAGCTGCACTGTAAAGGGACACAGATTGCTGCAGTACTGTAAACTATACTATAACATTCTCATGCATTTTTCTACAGCATTGTGGTCTGACCTGTATTAGCATTGATTCTGATCTTTTGATTATGGACAACTGGCCTCGGTGGATTATCCTTGATGAGGTAGGGCAGGAGAGCAACAGGATCTGGGCAAACCTTAAATACCTCTGTCCCCACACTGAGGAGTAGGTGGTCCATGGGATTCTTTACAAGGTTTTTCTCATTCACCTTGAAAAAATATACAATTATACAATTACACAACATAATCAAATAAAGAAAACAGAACAGAAACAAACATTGTAGCTGTGGCCTAAAAATCACATTTGTCATTAAAGCATTTGAACAACAAAATATTGACTCATAGAATTGGTTTAGGAAATCTCCGCTATTAACTGAATCACAGCTCACCTGTGGCATGCCCAACTTTAATATGTCAGTGAGAGTGGACAACACCAGTGAATAGGAGTACCAGTCATTAGCCTTCATTTGCAAGTACTTTGCACAGTATAAACCCAGTTTTTTGAGGCCTTCCTCCTCGGACTTTGTCAGTTTCTCTCCCTCGATTACATGACTAGCAGTGCGGCGTAGAAGGTGGCACAAGTGGTTGGCGTTGGTGGCCTGGTTGGGCACAGGTGCCTTGTATGAGCCACTTTTAATTGTCTTCCCCAGCAAGCTCAGGCCCATTTTGTTGAGGATCTTATTCCCTGTAGGTACAAAAAAATGACCTGATATTTGTTGCAAGATGTTAAGTTTTAGGGATAAGGGTGATTATTGTGTTAATGAACTAATATAACTATTCTGACTATATTACATGTCGTATTTCTCCATCTTTACCTTGGATGTCTTGTCTGATCATTTTCTTGACTGCTTGAGATTTTAATCTGGTTTCTATTTATTTCATCTGCCTGTGCAAGTTTTTCTAGCTGGTCTACTTTTTTGCATGTATATTAAGGAAGCAGTAGTAAATAACACTTTTCAGAATGGCCTCTGCCTCTCTGTGTTTGATTTAAAGATGATCCACATGGCTCATCTCACCTGTGGTGGACTGAGGTGGCCATATTCTAGGTTAATGATCCTATTCTGGCACTGGAAACATAGGTTTTAATGCACACAATCTGACATTCAGAAAACTGAGACATGATTTTCTCATACTCTGTGATTCAATAAAGCCTGTGTCTTTTTTTAGGAGAATATTAAGCCTGAATTGTTTCAGTCTGGGCTGGTTTAAGGTAATTACAAATTGGATTGTCAGAAGTACTACTTGTGTTGAGGTACTGTATAATATAATAGATGTAAATAAACAATACAGTGTTTCATACCTGGGAAATTTATCATTGGGTTTTGCCCCAAGTGTGTTTGTGCCCAATGCCACGCATGTCCACCAATCAGCAGGCCTCCTCCCTCTGCCACAAAGTCTTGGATTTCTTTCATATGTTCATCGCTGTATGCTGTACACACAAACACACTCAGGTCTTTCCTGAATTTTGTCTTAGCACAATTGAATCCTGACTCACTGAAGAGGTTAAATGCGCTGCTAAGCTTTGGGACAACACCAACAACCCCATTCCGGCCTTCATCCAACCAGCGTATGACGTTGTTCCAAAAAGGAGCCATTGTCTGTAATAAAGTTCAATTATCCAGGAAAGACAATTTATCAGTCACATAGTAATATTTTACAAATTTGATTAATTAGTGCTTCACACTAAATAATGTGGGGACCATAAAAAATCAGCAGAAATCTTGATGGCAAAAATGCTTTGTAAAATATATTAAAGTAACATAATTTAAACATTTACTTTACTGGATGAAGAACATTTTATTTACAGTATGTCTTAGTTTAAATAAAAGAAAGACCACACCTGTACTCTCAGAAGTACTTCATGTGAGATCACCACAACTCGTCCTTTCCCATAGTAGGCTCCTGCCAGAAAAGCCCGGCCATCCTTTGTGGTACCAATGGGGAAGGCTAGAGGACCATGGACCAGAATCTCAGAAGCCAGTAGCCCATTCTTACTCTTGAGTTTAAATTCTGGAATACCTTTCAATAAGAGCTCCAAGTCATCCTGAAAGTCCTTACCAACTCTGTATTAAATTAAAGAAGAAATTATATTTACCACCATGCAAAGTAAAGGTTATTAGTTATAGTATGAAACTAGTCATTAAATTATATTATTTACAGTATTCATTCATTTATTATTAAATTGTGAAAAACTTTTTTGTTAACTGGTTGTATTTCTCAGTGAAACAACTTAAACACAGATATGAAACGCTACCAAAGCTATAGAATATAAACACTCATTAGTTCAGTGAAATGCATCTATCCAGGGCGACTCCAGAATGGTTGCGTTAAATTTGAGATTGGACTAATTTTCACAATAAAATAAAAAAATATTGCATATCGCAAATTGGGACATGTTTCTACTTACTTTAAAGTCATCCAGGAGAATGGGACCTGAGGGGAGACAGGCAGGTTTTCTACTTTGCCATAATTGTCAGAAAAGTAGATCCCTGCCACACCAGACACTTTATTTCCTGGAAATTTAAGATGTATGTTTTCTTTAGGGTGATGTGCAGCCCAGTTCCATGCCTGACCTCCTATCAGCACGCCTCCTCCAGCTTTCAGAAATGCCACCAGATCCTTCGGGTCTTCACCCACACTGTAGGCATCTGTCACATACACACCAACGCCCAGGTTGTTACTGAAGGCCTCCACAACTTTAGTTTGGAAGCTGGATTTGGTGAGGTTATCAGAAACAACATGGAGATGTTTGTGGACCCCCACAGACATATTGTCAGATCCATCTCCCATCAGCCAGGTCAGAGCATTCTCTACCAGAGCAGGAAAGGTGGCGAGGTAGCACTCATGGCTCAGGACCACAATCCTTCCACGGCCATAGAGAGAGGCAGCCATCAGGACCTGGCCTTGGCTGTTTATTGCTAAAGGAAAGGGACGGTCTCCAGTCAGCAAAAGGTCACAGGGAACAGTTTCGCCACTGAAGTTCAGCTCTTTCAGTCCTTTCATCAGGGACATGTAGGCTTCATGATAGGGTTGGATGAGTTGGATCGCCATGTTTAACCCAATTGATGTGTTGAAGGTTGGACAAAGAGAACGAGGTGCTAAAACAGATGTGATTAATCAGATTTAAATGGTATTATCACACAAGTCACACAATTTATCATTTGAACCCAGTTTGAGGTTTGTTGTGTCAGTCAAGCTGGTAATAGAAAGAGAACTAATAATAATGAAATTCCCATTGATTGCTAATATGTTGAATATCAATAAAGTAATAGAAAAAAAATTTCTAAAAAGAAAATGCACTGTGAATGCTTCAACGCTAAAAGATTCTTTCAAGCAAAGCTGAAAAAAGCTGAACCGTTTTTAGTGAAAGGCTGAAATGTTTGCTTGAAAGCTGACCTGAAGCTAAACTATTTAAAAATAGGTAAAAGTTTAGCTTTTCCGATAATAACTGAATCGTTTAGAAAATAAGCAGAACAGAAGATTAACTGTTTTGTCTCGAGTAGATGTAGTGAAATAGTAGCATAAAAATCCTGGAAACTGTAGAAATGTAAAACCTGAGTGCAAAGTTGAAGTTATAAGCTACTATGATCATAGTACTAAAACTATTTACATCTTAATGCGGAGAAAGTTAGAGATTTTAACAATTTTCCAAGTAGGCTTCAATAGTTAAGTGCCATCAAACATACTTGAAAATTTAGAAGAAGTAATAATATTTATTATTAGTAGTAGTATAATAAAGATTAGAATATTATTACTGTGAAAGCCATTCACAGTAGATAAGTGTCAGTGTACAACTGGCTCAGAGATTGAAACAAACAATACACAAATTGCCTTTTACCTTAAAGTTAGTTGGGTTGTCAGCACAATGCAGCAGCTTTCCAACAACAAAACCCACCAAGAGCTCAACCTGCTAAGTGAAGAGAAATAGAATAAAATGACAGAGATCAGAGCAGAACAGGATTTTGAAAGGAAGAAAAACTTGTGTCAGCAAATTTTTTTAAATTAAAATGTTATTACCAGAAAAATTACGAATGACTGAGTAATAATTTACCAAAACTGTGACACTACTGGTCATACTCATGACAATTATATATTATTGACTTTATGTCTGCTTTTACTGCCCTCATGCTAGTAATGTAAACAGGGTAGCAACATCCATCACAAAGGTTTGGTATAAAACAACTTAACATTTTAGGTCAATCTCAGTGTTTAAACAAACCCAAAAAAAGACCAACCAATTATTTTTATGCATCTTAATGCACTAGGACTTCCTATCTATCTATCTATCTATCTATCTATCTATCTATCTATCTATCTATCTATCTATCTATCTATCTATCTATCTATCTATCTATCTATCTATCTATCTATCTATCTATCTATCTATCTATCTATCTATCTATCTATCTATCTATCTATCTATCTATCCATCCATCCATCCATCCATCCATCAAACAATCAATATCTCTTTCTCTCCATTAAGATATTTTGTTTTTTATTTCCTTCAGTTTATAGTAGATTTATGTCTTTAAACCCATGTAAAATGTGCCTTTCAATATTATTTGAAAAGTATAACATTAAATTTAAAATTATTTTTTAGAAACATTGTACTTGTAATAAGTTATATACACCTGGTTATGATGTCCAAAATCTAAGCAAACCAAGCAAATTTAAGATTAGAATAGAACAAGATGTGCCTGAGTTAAATGTATAAAATGCCAGTTTTGGATATACATGGGATATACATGCATTGAACATCTAACATTTCGGTTTTAAACATACTGTAATTTAGTAGCCCATTGTACTGTTTCATTAACTTCATTGGAATTACTTTCATTATTAATAGATACGTTATATTTCCATGGAGTTAAACATTAGCCAATGATGAGACAGTTTTTCCGGTAACATGAGTTACACTTGAAATGAAGCAACACTTATGTTATTTATTTCAAACTAATATTGCTTAATAATGCTTAAATGAAGCAACACTTCTTTTAGTTATATATGAAATATAGTTTTTAGCAGAGGTTCCATGCCTGCATCATCACACACACGATCTGGGTAAGATTTATAGACCTCTTATCAAGTTTATGGTTGAGGAGATGAGACTGCGAGCGATTGAAAATAACGAAGCTTTTATTGGCAGGACTTAACGATAAACAGAAATCGCTCCTAACCAGAGGGTACAAAGAAATAGGCTAGAACAGACAAGACCAAGACAAACAATCCACAAGACCAGAACATGAGGGGAGTTCACTTAATAGGAAACAAAATGACAGTTCTTATTTCAAATAAAAGAAAGACCACACCTCTACTGTCAGAAGTACTTGATTGGAAATCACCACAACTTGTTCCCATACTAGGCTCCTGCCAGAAAAGCCCGGCTATCCTCTGTGGTACTAATGGGGAAGGCTAGAGGACCATTGACGAGAATCTCAGAAGCCAGTAGCCCATTCTTGCTCTTGAGTTTAAATTCTGGAATACCTTTCAATAAGAGCTCCAAGTCATCCTGAAAGTCCTTACCAACTAACTACCAACTTCTAACTACATCTACTCACTTCTAAGTTATGTTTGGTCGTCTCTCTGTCTCTCTCTCTCATTCTACTAACTGCCAGCCACACTTTTTTCATAAACCTGATTAGGACACATACTGCTACAGACACATCTGTTAAGACTGACATTAATTCACACATATAGCAAACATATTCTTAATCTCATAAAAACAACCTCAATTCTTTAAATACAGAGCAAGTCTTGACAGTGAGAAAACTGACTTAAGACACATGCTGCTACACACACTCACACATACACACACGCATACACAGCTATTTTATTAACTGTGGCCAGATAGAAAAGGCAATAAAAAATGCAATGTCAATCTTAACAAAGTGAGTGAAATACAGTCTTCTGTTTTGTAGGAGGTTTCTTTGGAATAAAGCTGATGCAGAAACTCAGTCTGACAGTCACTGTGTAGGGCAGATAACTGAGGCTGCACACAACAACAGGTTTGAAGACACATTGTACAGTACAGCCCATAATTTAGCGAGTGTTTATTGGTATGTTTGCCAGTAACCCATCTGTTAAGACTGACATTAATTCACACATATAGCAAACATATTCTTAATCTCATAAAAACAACCTGAATTCTTTAAATACAGAGCAAGTTTTGACAGTGAGAAAAACTGACTGCTGATTTACAAGGATTATTCAATGCTCTGTAGAATTACTGGAGTTAATATTCGCTGGATATAAAGTCATAAGGTGTTGAAGTTTCTAAAAAAATGATTCTGTGTAATAACTTTAATAACTATGCAAGATATGGCTGTATGTGTGACATATTGCCGATTCAGTGGAATAAGGAATACAACATTTTTAAATATATTATCAGTTTTCCTTACTATAGCGTGCTTCCTTCAGTAATCACTGTTTGGTTAATAAGTTACAATTTTCTGCATTTATTGCTCAGATGAGGATGTGATGTATTTATTATAAAACTATAGAGAACTACAATGTCCCCTCCTTTGTTGTTATTGAATGAACCTATGAATATTTTGAGAGATAACAGGAGTGTTAAGACCAAAAAATAAAACTTTACTGTGTGAGGTTTTGGTGTCAGATCAGCTGGAGCAGCTCCTCTACAGCCTGTCATCTTTTACAATTCTTTTCTCTCTTTTCTCACTGCACTGTTTCCTCTGTCAGTCCCGATCAGGAGCTGTTGTGCACATGCACAGGGTGCTGTAACTATAGGCATAAGCTGCGCACCACCAACAGACAATGTACTGTAATCATATGCCACCTAACTGTGAAAGTATATGGTATATGGACATTGTGTTTTTATTAGCAGAATTGATGTTACAATTTTCTGTTATTTTGTACGCTACATTTATTGTAAAAAAAAAAAATTCTAAAAAATCTCTACTGTAAAAAGTGGAGAAGTATTAGCTCAATCACATAGTGATAAAACAAAACCAAAATCAGAATAATTTTTACAGTTTTCTTTCATTTTAACAGCAGCACAGAACAGCAAAGTTGTTTGATTTGTCACTTTGACAGTGATTCACCAGTTCTCTATTCAACAAACTGAGGAACTGAAACAAGAAATTGAGGCACTGAAAGGTCAACACGATTGATTATTGGCATCTTTGCCAGTAACAGTTAAGACAATCATTACTTCAGAAAAATTGCAAACATATTATTAACCGGAATAGTTTAAATCGAGATTAACGTTTGACCAGGATCACTAAGAAGCGAAAACTCTTTGTTAGAGCTTTGTGGCTTGTTGCCTTGACTGGAGTCATCACAAAATACAATTAACTTTCTGTGGAGAGGTGCAGTGGGGGAGCCGATCAGAGAAAATCAACTATTTCTGCTTGGTTAGTTTTTATTATTTACTGTAAATTCTTAACTACAACTACCTGAGGGGCTAAGCAGAGAGTACTGATTCAAAATTTCATGTTAGCAGTAGATTAAGTTGCACACTGTAAATAAAATGCAGTTTCTGTATTTTAAATCCTCAGCAGTCTGATGTTCAGCCATACTGGACCATGGGGTGGTCAGTCCAGGGAGGCAGGTTGGAGAGTTTCTCCTCAGTGGATGCTTCAATGGGCCAACCCCAGGACTTAAGAAAGCTGCACAGGTTCATCCCCACAGTCTGAGAGAAAGTCTCAGCATACAGGTTCATCTTTCCTTTGTTGTCACTGGGAAAGTTGCTCATCTTATGGTAGGCAGCAAACACCTTCTTAAAGGCATCCCAACCAAACCTCTCCTGGAGCTGCATGGAGTCAGGAATAGATGGAAATGTGAAAAAAAGACAGCAAGTTTCTCTCGTCATTTTTTATCCAGCATTTGTGTGGTCTGGTGTATAATCAATAACACCTCACTGAGGCAAAAAGAGCTTTGTAGACTAGTTTGTCTGAAAAGTGACTCCAAGATGATCCAAGGTATTAAATACATAGTGTAATATTGAACATTTCTCTACCTGCATATATGTCTCAAGGGCCACCCACACATGCCAGTTGCTGAGGTTCCTTCCTCCCTTAACGTACTCTTCTACTCGTTTCTTCCGATTTGTTAAAGTCATATATGGATGAGCCTGCATTGATAATGATGAAATGAGATTATTGTGAAACCATACAATCCCAATGAAAAGCAAATAAAGGATTAAAAAAGACTTGTTTTCTTTCCCTTATGGTGTCAGAAATAAAACTGATTTACTCCACCTTTGCCCTGTTGATCCCCAGCACCTCTTCATGCACATACACTGACCACAGGTTGCATGTACACTCAGTGGTGTGAGGTGGGAACTCCCAGCAGCTTCTCTGTTGGTTGTGTCCCAGTTCATGGATGGGGCCCCACAGGCCTTTACTCTTGGCAATGTCAACACTGACCAGTTCAGCTGCTGTGGGTGTGTGTCCCATAATTGGATAACCAGAATGCATCCACCCTGGATGAAATATAAGAGCAGTTTGTATTGTGGATGAGTTCTGAGCCCACATTTGGTACATGAATACAAGTAAACCATTTAAAACAGGTAAAAAACATGTTTCACTTTAGCCTGTGCTCTTGCAGAAGGTCTTGCTGATTAAAGAGAAATGTTTTTTTTTGATGCATTGATATACAGTACAACAGCCAATTACACTTACCAGCTGAAATCTGCACATCAGTTACAATTCGTTCTTTGCGAGGAAAATTCTGTGGAATAGCAGCCAGGTCAGCAATGCTTCTCATGATGGCATCCCACAGTGCTCCCAACTCTTCAGGGCGATATAGACCACGAACAAATTCTGATGGTACAGTAATGATGATATTTTCAAACTCCAACTCTGCCCATGGAGCAGGAGCTGTGCGCAGTGAGGACCATTCAGCAGCTGTTGTCTCACCTGAAGGAAAAAACAGAAATTCACTTTTCACATTCACATCAAGCAAACAACATGTGTAAGAATGGAGCTGGCTCTAATAGTTGTTTCAGGTTCAGGAAGTGTTCATGGTTTTCCTTTTATTCCCCTTTTTTTCTAGAGTTGTCTGTGAAATCACTAGGATCACTAGGATTAGCTTTAGCAACACCAATTTACTAATACATTCCTACTCATAACATGCATCTAGCATCTAGTGACATTTGGACATATTAGAAACAACTGCTATCAAATACGACTCAGGTGTCTTTGTTCATACAAAATCTTCATTTAAAACATTCTGATCTGCGAACATAACATCACTATACCAGACACTTACCAGATTTATAATATGGTGCAGATACAGCCTTCTCCACTATGACCTCTACTCCCTTAACTTGTGTATTTGGTGGGGCCACCAGGTAGATAAGACCCCCCCAGAGGTTCCACACCTGCATCCTCTCTGAGGTTATGGGAAATTGCTCAGAAACATGCGGTGCTCTTTTCAGCTCATCAGCGTTCAGAATGTCTGTTTGACAGCCAATCTGGATCTGAGGATGACAGAGAATGTTTGACTGCTTTGAAGACCAGGACCATGAATTGCAAACTACTTATGTGCTTCACAAGTTTTTTCCAGGCAATTTTGGTTTCTTCCTACAGCTGAATTGTAAGTAAACAGTAAATGGTTGTCAGTCACAAGATGTGAACCTATGAAAGACTGGTTGACCCTGCCTCTTGCCCACTGACAACATAGGCTCCACCACCCCCTATCCTTCTCCCTTAACAGGTTAAGTGGTTTGGATAGTAAATAGATGGACATATTTTTTCTGCTGTATATGATTTCAGGTAAATGTCAGTGTAAATGGTTGTCAGTGTCTGTATGTGACCTTATGATACACTGGTGAAAATTCCAGGGTTCACTGCCTCTAGCTCATTTACAGCTAGGATAGGCTCCACCCCCCTGTGATCCTTAACAAGATAAGCAGTTTGAATAATGGATAGATAATTATTTCCTATGATATGATTTCAAAACCTTGACGTATTTGTAGATTACCATCCATCCTTTGTTGGTGATCTCTGCTGGTATGATCATGTAGGTCTTCATACCTGGAGACAGGTAGAGTCCTGTACTGATCCACTCACTCTTTGCTACACACACACACACACACACACACACACACACACACACACACACACACACATACACACACATATGAAATCTGTAGATAGCTGCACTGTAAAGGGACACAGATTGCTGCAGTACTGTAAACTATACTATAACATTCTCATGCATTTTTCTACAGCATTGTGGTCTGACCTGTATTAGCATTGATTCTGATCTTTTGATTATGGACAACTGGCCTCGGTGGATTATCCTTGATGAGGTAGGGCAGGAGAGCAACAGGATCTGGGCAAACCTTAAATACCTCTGTCCCCACACTGAGGAGTAGGTGGTCCATGGGATTCTTTACAAGGTTTTTCTCATTCACCTTGAAAAAATATACAATTATACAATTACACAACATAATCAAATAAAGAAAACAGAACAGAAACAAACATTGTAGCTGTGGCCTAAAAATCACATTTGTCATTAAAGCATTTGAACAACAAAATATTGACTCATAGAATTGGTTTAGGAAATCTCCGCTATTAACTGAATCACAGCTCACCTGTGGCATGCCCAACTTTAATATGTCAGTGAGAGTGGACAACACCAGTGAATAGGAGTACCAGTCATTAGCCTTCATTTGCAAGTACTTTGCACAGTATAAACCCAGTTTTTTGAGGCCTTCCTCCTCGGACTTTGTCAGTTTCTCTCCCTCGATTACATGACTAGCAGTGCGGCGTAGAAGGTGGCACAAGTGGTTGGCGTTGGTGGCCTGGTTGGGCACAGGTGCCTTGTATGAGCCACTTTTAATTGTCTTCCCCAGCAAGCTCAGGCCCATTTTGTTGAGGATCTTATTCCCTGTAGGTACAAAAAAATGACCTGATATTTGTTGCAAGATGTTAAGTTTTAGGGATAAGGGTGATTATTGTGTTAATGAACTAATATAACTATTCTGACTATATTACATGTCGTATTTCTCCATCTTTACCTTGGATGTCTTGTCTGATCATTTTCTTGACTGCTTGAGATTTTAATCTGGTTTCTATTTATTTCATCTGCCTGTGCAAGTTTTTCTAGCTGGTCTACTTTTTTGCATGTATATTAAGGAAGCAGTAGTAAATAACACTTTTCAGAATGGCCTCTGCCTCTCTGTGTTTGATTTAAAGATGATCCACATGGCTCATCTCACCTGTGGTGGACTGAGGTGGCCATATTCTAGGTTAATGATCCTATTCTGGCACTGGAAACATAGGCTTTAATGCACACAATCTGACATTCAGAAAACTGAGACATGATTTTCTCATACTCTGTGATTCAATAAAGCCTGTGTCTTTTTTTAGGAGAATATTAAGCCTGAATTGTTTCAGTCTGGGCTGGTTTAAGGTAATTACAAATTGGATTGTCAGAAGTACTACTTGTGTTGAGGTACTGTATAATATAATAGATGTAAATAAACAATACAGTGTTTCATACCTGGGAAATTTATCATTGGGTTTTGCCCCAAGTGTGTTTGTGCCCAATGCCACGCATGTCCACCAATCAGCAGGCCTCCTCCCTCTGCCACAAAGTCTTGGATTTCTTTCATATGTTCATCGCTGTATGCTGTACACACAAACACACTCAGGTCTTTCCTGAATTTTGTCTTAGCACAATTGAATCCTGACTCACTGAAGAGGTTAAATGCGCTGCTAAGCTTTGGGACAACACCAACAACCCCATTCCGGCCTTCATCCAACCAGCGTATGACGTTGTTCCAAAAAGGAGCCATTGTCTGTAATAAAGTTCAATTATCCAGGAAAGACAATTTATCAGTCACATAGTAATATTTTACAAATTTGATTAATTAGTGCTTCACACTAAATAATGTGGGGACCATAAAAAATCAGCAGAAATCTTGATGGCAAAAATGCTTTGTAAAATATATTAAAGTAACATAATTTAAACATTTACTTTACTGGATGAAGAACATTTTATTTACAGTATGTCTTAGTTTAAATAAAAGAAAGACCACACCTGTACTCTCAGAAGTACTTCATGTGAGATCACCACAACTCGTCCTTTCCCATAGTAGGCTCCTGCCAGAAAAGCCCGGCCATCCTTTGTGGTACCAATGGGGAAGGCTAGAGGACCATGGACCAGAATCTCAGAAGCCAGTAGCCCATTCTTACTCTTGAGTTTAAATTCTGGAATACCTTTCAATAAGAGCTCCAAGTCATCCTGAAAGTCCTTACCAACTCTGTATTAAATTAAAGAAGAAATTATATTTACCACCATGCAAAGTAAAGGTTATTAGTTATAGTATGAAACTAGTCATTAAATTATATTATTTACAGTATTCATTCATTTATTATTAAATTGTGAAAAACTTTTTTGTTAACTGGTTGTATTTCTCAGTGAAACAACTTAAAAACAGATATGAAACGCTACCAAAGCTATAGAATATAAACACTCATTAGTTCAGTGAAATGCATCTATCCAGGGCGACTCCAGAATGGTTGCGTTAAATTTGAGATTGGACTAATTTTCACAATAAAATAAAAATATTGCATATCGCAAATTGGGACATGTTTCTACTTACTTTAAAGTCATCCAGGAGAATGGGACCTGAGGGGAGACAGGCAGGTTTTCTACTTTGCCATAATTGTCA
The DNA here is from genome assembly GCF_033026475.1 of Channa argus. NCBI lineage: Eukaryota > Metazoa > Chordata > Actinopteri > Anabantiformes > Channidae > Channa > Channa argus. The sequence goes on along the minus strand of NC_090202.1, from coordinate 19,240,967 downwards.
GAAAAGTAGATCCCTGCCACACCAGACACTTTATTTCCTGGAAATTTAAGATGTATGTTTTCTTTAGGGTGATGTGCAGCCCAGTTCCATGCCTGACCTCCTATCAGCACTCCTCCTCCAGCTTTCAGAAATGCCACCAGGTCCTTCGGGTCTTCACCCACACTGTAGGCATCTGTCACATACACACCAACGCCCAGGTTGTTACTGAAGGCCTCCACAACTTTAGTTTGGAAGCTGGATTTGGTGAGGTTATCAGAAACAACATGGAGATGTTTGTGGACCCCCACAGACATATTGTCAGATCCATCTCCCATCAGCCAGGTCAGAGCATTCTCTACCAGAGCAGGAAAGGTGGCGAGGTAGCACTCATGGCTCAGGACCACAATCCTTCCACGGCCATAGAGAGAGGCAGCCATCAGGACCTGGCCTTGGCTGTTTATTGCTAAAGGAAAGGGATGGTCTCCAGTCAGCAAAAGGTCACAGGGAACAGTTTCGCCACTGAAGTTCAGCTCTTTCAGTCCTTTCATCAGGGACATGTAGGCTTCATGATAGGGTTGGATGAGTTGGATCGCCATGTTTAACCCAATTGATGTGTTGAAGGTTGGACAAAGAGAACGAGGTGCTAAAACAGATGTGATTAATCAGATTTAAATGGTATTATCACACAAGTCACACAATTTATCATTTGAACCCAGTTTGAGGTTTGTTGTGTCAGTCAAGCTGGTAATAGAAAGAGAACTAATAATAATGAAATTCCCATTGATTGCTAATATGTTGAATATCAATAAAGTAATAGAAAAAAAATTTCTAAAAAGAAAATGCACTGTGAATGCTTCAACGCTAAAAGATTCTTTCAAGCAAAGCTGAAAAAAGCTGAACCGTTTTTAGTGAAAGGCTGAAATGTTTGCTTGAAAGCTGACCTGAAGCTAAACTATTTAAAAATAGGTAAAAGTTTAGCTTTTCCGATAATAACTGAATCGTTTAGAAAATAAGCAGAACAGAAGATTAACTGTTTTGTCTCGAGTAGATGTAGTGAAATAGTAGCATAAAAATCCTGGAAACTGTAGAAATGTAAAACCTGAGTGCAAAGTTGAAGTTATAAGCTACTATGATCATAGTACTAAAACTATTTACATCTTAATGCGGAGAAAGTTAGAGATTTTAACAATTTTCCAAGTAGGCTTCAATAGTTAAGTGCCATCAAACATACTTGAAAATTTAGAAGAAGTAATAATATTTATTATTATTAGTAGTATAATAAAGATTAGAATATTATTACTGTGAAAGCCATTCACAGTAGATAAGTGTCAGTGTACAACTGGCTCAGAGATTGAAACAAACAATACACAAATTGCCTTTTACCTTAAAGTTAGTTGGGTTGTCAGCACAATGCAGCAGCTTTCCAACAACAAAACCCACCAAGAGCTCAACCTGCTAAGTGAAGAGAAATAGAATAAAATGACAGAGATCAGAGCAGAACAGGATTTTGAAAGGAAGAAAAACTTGTGTCAGCAAATTTTTTTAAATTAAAATGTTATTACCAGAAAAATTACGAATGACTGAGTAATAATTTACCAAAACTGTGACACTACTGGTCATACTCATGACAATTATATATTATTGACTTTATGTCTGCTTTTACTGCCCTCATGCTAGTAATGTAAACAGGGTAGCAACATCCATCACAAAGGTTTGGTATAAAACAACTTAACATTTTAGGTCAATCTCAGTGTTTAAACAAACCCAAAAAAAGACCAACCAATTATTTTTATGCATCTTAATGCACTAGGACTTCCTATCTATCTATCTATCTATCTATCTATCTATCTATCTATCTATCTATCTATCTATCTATCTATCTATCTATCTATCTATCTATCTATCTATCTATCTATCTATCTATCTATCTATCTATCTATCTATCTATCTATCTATCTATCCATCCATCCATCCATCCATCAAACAATCAATATCTCTTTCTCTCCATTAAGATATTTTGTTTTTTATTTCCTTCAGTTTATAGTAGATTTATGTCTTTAAACCCATGTAAAATGTGCCTTTCAATATTATTTGAAAAGTATAACATTAAATTTAAAATTATTTTTTAGAAACATTGTACTTGTAATAAGTTATATACACCTGGTTATGATGTCCAAAATCTAAGCAAACCAAGCAAATTTAAGATTAGAATAGAACAAGATGTGCCTGAGTTAAATGTATAAAATGCCAGTTTTGGATATACATGGGATATACATGTATTGAACATCTAACATTTCGGTTTTAAACATACTGTAATTTAGTAGCCCATTGTACTGTTTCATTAACTTCATTGGAATTACTTTCATTATTAATAGATACGTTATATTTCCATGGAGTTAAACATTAGCCAATGATGAGACAGTTTTTCCGGTAACATGAGTTACACTTGAAATGAAGCAACACTTATGTTATTTATTTCAAACTAATATTGCTTAATAATGCTTAAATGAAGCAACACTTCTTTTAGTTATATATGAAATATAGTTTTTAGCAGAGGTTCCATGCCTGCATCATCACACACACGATCTGGGTAAGATTTATAGACCTCTTATCAAGTTTATGGTTGAGGAGATGAGACTGCGAGCGATTGAAAATAACGAAGCTTTTATTGGCAGGACTTAACGATAAACAGAAATCGCTCCTAACCAGAGGGTACAAAGAAATAGGCTAGAACAGACAAGACCAAGACAAACAATCCACAAGACCAGAACATGAGGGGAGTTCACTTAATAGGAAACAAAATGACAGTTCTTATTTCAAATAAAAGAAAGACCACACCTCTACTGTCAGAAGTACTTGATTGGAAATCACCACAACTTGTTCCCATACTAGGCTCCTGCCAGAAAAGCCCGGCTATCCTCTGTGGTACTAATGGGGAAGGCTAGAGGACCATTGACGAGAATCTCAGAAGCCAGTAGCCCATTCTTGCTCTTGAGTTTAAATTCTGGAATACCTTTCAATAAGAGCTCCAAGTCATCCTGAAAGTCCTTACCAACTAACTACCAACTTCTAACTACATCTACTCACTTCTAAGTTATGTTTGGTCGTCTCTCTGTCTCTCTCTCTCATTCTACTAACTGCCAGCCACACTTTTTTCATAAACCTGATTAGGACACATACTGCTACAGACACATCTGTTAAGACTGACATTAATTCACACATATAGCAAACATATTCTTAATCTCATAAAAACAACCTCAATTCTTTAAATACAGAGCAAGTCTTGACAGTGAGAAAACTGACTTAAGACACATGCTGCTACACACACTCACACATACACACACGCATACACAGCTATTTTATTAACTGTGGCCAGATAGAAAAGGCAATAAAAAATGCAATGTCAATCTTAACAAAGTGAGTGAAATACAGTCTTCTGTTTTGTAGGAGGTTTCTTTGGAATAAAGCTGATGCAGAAACTCAGTCTGACAGTCACTGTGTAGGGCAGATAACTGAGGCTGCACACAACAACAGGTTTGAAGACACATTGTACAGTACAGCCCATAATTTAGCGAGTGTTTATTGGTATGTTTGCCAGTAACCCATCTGTTAAGACTGACATTAATTCACACATATAGCAAACATATTCTTAATCTCATAAAAACAACCTGAATTCTTTAAATACAGAGCAAGTTTTGACAGTGAGAAAAACTGACTGCTGATTTACAAGGATTATTCAATGCTCTGTAGAATTACTGGAGTTAATATTCGCTGGATATAAAGTCATAAGGTGTTGAAGTTTCTAAAAAAATGATTCTGTGTAATAACTTTAATAACTATGCAAGATATGGCTGTATGTGTGACATATTGCCGATTCAGTGGAATAAGGAATACAACATTTTTAAATATATTATCAGTTTTCCTTACTATAGCGTGCTTCCTTCAGTAATCACTGTTTGGTTAATAAGTTACAATTTTCTGCATTTATTGCTCAGATGAGGATGTGATGTATTTATTATAAAACTATAGAGAACTACAATGTCCCCTCCTTTGTTGTTATTGAATGAACCTATGAATATTTTGAGAGATAACAGGAGTGTTAAGACCAAAAAATAAAACTTTACTGTGTGAGGTTTTGGTGTCAGATCAGCTGGAGCAGCTCATCTGCAGCCTCTCATCTTTTACAATTCTTTTCTCTCTTTTCTCACTGCACTGTTTCCTCTGTCAGTCCCGATCAGGAGCTGTTGTGCACATGCACAGGGTGCTGTAACTATAGGCATAAGCTGCGCACCACCAACAGACAATGTACTGTAATCATATGCCACCTAACTGTGAAAGTATATGGTATATGGACATTGTGTTTTTATTAGCAGAATTGATGTTACAATTTTCTGTTATTTTGTACGCTACATTTATTGTAAAAAAAAAAAAATTCTAAAAAATCTCTACTGTAAAAAGTGGAGAAGTATTAGCTCAATCACATAGTGATAAAACAAAACCAAAATCAGAATAATTTTTACAGTTTTCTTTCATTTTAACAGCAGCACAGAACAGCAAAGTTGTTTGATTTGTCACTTTGACAGTGATTCACCAGTTCTCTATTCAACAAACTGAGGAACTGAAACAAGAAATTGAGGCACTGAAAGGTCAACACGATTGATTATTGGCATCTTTGCCAGTAACAGTTAAGACAATCATTACTTCAGAAAAATTGCAAACATATTATTAACCGGAATAGTTTAAATCGAGATTAACGTTTGACCAGGATCACTAAGAAGCGAAAACTCTTTGTTAGAGCTTTGTGGCTTGTTGCCTTGACTGGAGTCATCACAAAATACAATTAACTTTCTGTGGAGAGGTGCAGTGGGGGAGCCGATCAGAGAAAATCAACTATTTCTGCTTGGTTAGTTTTTATTATTTACTGTAAATTCTTAACTACAACTACCTGAGGGGCTAAGCAGAGAGTACTGATTCAAAATTTCATGTTAGCAGTAGATTAAGTTGCACACTGTAAATAAAATGCAGTTTCTGTATTTTAAATCCTCAGCAGTCTGATGTTCAGCCATACTGGACCATGGGGTGGTCAGTCCAGGGAGGCAGGTTGGAGAGTTTCTCCTCAGTGGATGCTTCAATGGGCCAACCCCAGGACTTAAGAAAGCTGCACAGGTTCATCCCCACAGTCTGAGAGAAAGTCTCAGCATACAGGTTCATCTTTCCTTTGTTGTCACTGGGAAAGTTGCTCATCTTATGGTAGGCAGCAAACACCTTCTTAAAGGCATCCCAACCAAACCTCTCCTGGAGCTGCATGGAGTCAGGAATAGATGGAAATGTGAAAAAAAGACAGCAAGTTTCTCTCGTCATTTTTTATCCAGCATTTGTGTGGTCTGGTGTATAATCAATAACACCTCACTGAGGCAAAAAGAGCTTTGTAGACTAGTTTGTCTGAAAAGTGACTCCAAGATGATCCAAGGTATTAAATACATAGTGTAATATTGAACATTTCTCTACCTGCATATATGTCTCAAGGGCCACCCACACATGCCAGTTGCTGAGGTTCCTTCCTCCCTTAACGTACTCTTCTACTCGTTTCTTCCGATTTGTTAAAGTCATATATGGATGAGCCTGCATTGATAATGATGAAATGAGATTATTGTGAAACCATACAATCCCAATGAAAAGCAAATAAAGGATTAAAAAAGACTTGTTTTCTTTCCCTTATGGTGTCAGAAATAAAACTGATTTACTCCACCTTTGCCCTGTTGATCCCCAGCACCTCTTCATGCACATACACTGACCACAGGTTGCATGTACACTCAGTGGTGTGAGGTGGGAACTCCCAGCAGCTTCTCTGTTGGTTGTGTCCCAGTTCATGGATGGGGCCCCACAGGCCTTTACTCTTGGCAATGTCAACACTGACCAGTTCAGCTGCTGTGGGTGTGTGTCCCATAATTGGATAACCAGAATGCATCCACCCTGGATGAAATATAAGAGCAGTTTGTATTGTGGATGAGTTCTGAGCCCACATTTGGTACATGAATACAAGTAAACCATTTAAAACAGGTAAAAAACATGTTTCACTTTAGCCTGTGCTCTTGCAGAAGGTCTTGCTGATTAAAGAGAAATGTTTTTTTTGATGCATTGATATACAGTACAACAGCCAATTACACTTACCAGCTGAAATCTGCACATCAGTTACAATTCGTTCTTTGCGAGGAAATTTCTGTGGAATAGCAGCCAGGTCAGCAATGCTTCTCATGATGGCATCCCACAGTGCTCCCAACTCTTCAGGGCGATATAGACCACGAACAAATTCTGATGGTACAGTAATGATGATATTTTCAAACTCCAACTCTGCCCATGGAGCAGGAGCTGTGCGCAGTGAGGACCATTCAGCAGCTGTTGTCTCACCTGAAGGAAAAAACAGAAATTCACTTTTCACATTCACATCAAGCAAACAACATGTGTAAGAATGGAGCTGGCTCTAATAGTTGTTTCAGGTTCAAGAAGTGTTCATGGTTTGCCTTTTATTCCCCTTTTTTTCTAGAGTTGTCTGTGAAATCACTAGGATCACTAGGATTAGCTTTAGCAACACCAATTTACTAATACATTCCTACTCATAACATGCATCTAGCATCTAGTGACATTTGGACATATTAGAAACAACTGCTATCAAATACGACTCAGGTGTCTTTGTTCATACAAAATCTTCATTTAAAACATTCTGATCTGCAAACATAACATCACTATACCAGACACTTACCAGATTTATAATATGGTGCAGATACAGCCTTCTCCACTATGACCTCTACTCCCTTAACTTGTGTATTTGGTGGGGCCACCAGGTAGATAAGACCCCCCCAGAGGTTCCACACCTGCATCCTCTCTGAGGTTATGGGAAATTGCTCAGAAACATGCGGTGCTCTTTTCAGCTCATCAGCGTTCAGAATGTCTGTTTGACAGCCAATCTGGATCTGAGGATGACAGAGAATGTTTGACTGCTTTGAAGACCAGGACCATGAATTGCAAACTACTTATGTGCTTCACAAGTTTTTTCCAGGCAATTTTGGTTTCTTCCTACAGCTGAATTGTAAGTAAACAGTAAATGGTTGTCAGTCACAAGATGTGAACCTATGAAAGACTGGTTGACCCTGCCTCTTGCCCACTGACAACATAGGCTCCACCACCCCCTATCCTTCTCCCTTAACAGGTTAAGTGGTTTGGATAGTAAATAGATGGACATATTTTTTCTGCTGTATATGATTTCAGGTAAATGTCAGTGTAAATGGTTGTCAGTGTCTGTATGTGACCTTATGATACACTGGTGAAAATTCCAGGGTTCACTGCCTCTAGCTCATTTACAGCTAGGATAGGCTCCACCCCCCTGTGATCCTTAACAAGATAAGCAGTTTGAATAATGGATAGATAATTATTTCCTATGATATGATTTCAAAACCTTGACGTATTTGTAGATTACCATCCATCCTTTGTTGGTGATCTCTGCTGGTATGATCATGTAGGTCTTCATACCTGGAGACAGGTAGAGTCCTGTACTGATCCACTCACTCTTTGCTACACACACACACACACACACACACACACACACACACACACATACACACACATATGAAATCTGTAGATAGCTGCACTGTAAAGGGACACAGATTGCTGCAGTACTGTAAACTACACTATAACATTCTCATGCATTTTTCTACAGCATTGTGGTCTGACCTGTATTAGCATTGATTCTGATCTTTTGATTATGGACAACTGGCCTCGGTGGATTATCCTTGATGAGGTAGGGCAGGAGAGCAACATGATCTGGGCAAACCTTAAATACCTCTGTCCCCACACTGAGGAGTAGGTGGTCCATGGGATTCTTTACAAGGTTTTTCTCATTCACCTTGAAAAAATAAACAATTGAACAACTACACAACATACTCAAATAAGGAAAAGAGAACAGAAAAAAACATTGTAGCTGTAGCCTAATAATCACATTTGTCATTGAAGCATTTGAACAACAAAATATTGACTCATAGAATTGGTTTAGGAAATCTCCGCTATTAACTGAATCACAGCTCACCTGTGGCATACCCAACTTTAATATGTCAGTGAGAGTGGACAACACCAGTGAATAGGAGTACCAGTCATTAGCCTTCATTTGCAAGTAGTTTGCACAGTCTGAACCCAGTTTTTTGAGGCCTTCCTCCTCAGACTTTGTCAGTTTCTCCCCCTCGATTACATGACTAGCAGTACGGCGTAGAAGGTGGCACAAGTGGTTGGCATTGGTGGCCTGGTTGGGCACAGGTGCTTTGTATGAGCCACTTTCAATTGACTTCCCCAGCAAGCTCAGGCCCATTTTGTTGAGGATCTTATTCCCTGTAGGTAAAAAAAATGACCTGATATTTGTTGCAAGATTTTAAGTTTTAGGGATAAGGGTGATTATTGTGTTAATGAACTAATACAACTATTCTGACTATATTACATATCGTATTTCTCCATCTTTACCTTGGATGTCCTGTCTGATCATTTTCTTGACTGCCTGAGATTTTAATCTAGTTTCTATTTATTTCATCTGCCTGTGCAAGTTTTTCTAGCTGGTCTACTTTTTTGCATGTATATTAAGGAAGCAGTAGTAAATAACACTTTTCAGAATGGCCTCTGCCTCTCTGTGTTTGATTTAAAGATGATCCACATGGCTCATCTCACCTGTGGTGGACTGAGGTGGCCATATTCTAGGTTAATGATCCTATTCTGGCACTGGAAACATAGGTTTTAATGCACAAAATCTGATATTCAGAAAACTGAGACATGATTTTCTCATACTCTGTGATTCTATAAAGCCTGTGTCTTTATTTTAGGAAAATATTAAGCCTGAACTGTTTCAGCCTTAGCTGGAAAATATTAGATAATAGCAAATTGGTTTCTCACCAGTACTACTTTAAGTATAATTGCCACCATTTTTGTATCGCGTTAAGCACTGTATACTATAATAGATGTATATAAACAATACACACTGTTTTATACCTGAAAAGCCCGTCATTGGGTTTTGCTCCGAGTGTGTTTGTGCCCAATGCCAGGCATGTCCACCAATCAGCAGGCCTCCTCCCTCTGCCACAAAGTCTTGGATTTCTTTCACATGTTCATCGCTGTACGCTGTACACACAAACACACTCAGGTCTTTCCTGAATTTTGTCTTAGCACAATTGAATCCTGACTCATTGAAGAGGTTAAATGTGTTGGTAAGCTTTGGCACAACTCCAACAACCCCAGTTTGACCTTCATCCAACCAGCGTATGACGTTGTTCCAAAAAGGAGCCAATGTCTGTAATAAATTTCAATTATCCAGGAAAGACAATTTATCAGTCACATAGTAATATTTTACAAAATTGATTAATTAATGCTTCACACTAAATAATCTGGTGGTCATTAAAAATCAGCAGAAATCTTGATGGTAAAAATGTTTTGAAAAATATATTAGAGTAACTTCATTTAAGCATTTGCTTTACTTGATGAAAAATATTTTATTTACAGTATGTTCTTAGTTCAAATAAAAGAAAGACCACACCTCTACTTGCAGAAGTGCTTCATGTGAGATCAGCACAACTCGTCCTTTCCCATAGTAGGCTCCTGCCAGAAAAGCCCGGCCATCCTTTGTGGTACCAATGGGGAAGGCTAGAGGACCATGGACCAGAATCTCAGAAGCCACTAGTCCACTGTCACTCTGGAGTTTAAACTCTGGAATACCTTTCAATAAGAACTCCAAGTCATTCTGAAAGTCCTTACCAACTCTGTATTAAATTAAAGAAGAAATGATATTTACCATCATGCAAGGTAAAGGTTAATAGTTATAGCATGTAACTAGTCTTTAAATTCTATTATTTACAGTATTAATTATTTATTATTAAATTGTGAAAAACTTTTTGTTGACTGGTTGTATTTCTCAGTGAAACAACCTCAAAACAGATATGAAATGCTACCAGTCTTACAGTTCTGTGACATGTATCTATCCAGGGCGACTCCAGAATGTTTGTGTTGCTTTTAAGATTGGACAAGTTTTCAGTATAAAACAAAAATTTGCATATCCCAAATTGGGACACAGTCAAAAGTTTCTACTTACTTTAAAGTCATCCAGTAGAATGGGACCTGAGGGGAGACAGGCAGGTTTTCTACTTTGCCATAATTGTCAGAAAAGTAGATCCCTGCCACACCAGACACTTTATTTCCTGGAAATTTAAGATGTATGTTTTCTTTAGGGTGATGTGCAGCCCAGTTCCATGCCTGACCTCCTATCAGCACTCCTCCTCCAGCTTTCAGAAATGCCACCAGGTCCTTCGGGTCTTCACCCACACTGTAGGCATCTGTCACATACACACCAACGCCCAGGTTGTTACTGAAGGCCTCCACAACTTTAGTTTGGAAGCTGGATTTGGTGAGGTTATCAGAAACAACATGGAGATGTTTGTGGACCCCCACAGACATATTGTCAGATCCATCTCCCATCAGCCAGGTCAGAGCATTCTCTACCAGAGCAGGAAAGGTGGCGAGGTAGCACTCATGGCTCAGGACCACAATCCTTCCACGGCCATAGAGAGAGGCAGCCATCAGGACCTGGCCTTTGCTGTTTATTGCTAAAGGAAAGGCCCGGTCTCCAGTCAGCACAAGGTCACAGGGAACAGCTTCACCAGGAAAGTCCAGCTCTTTCAGTCCTTTCATCAGGAACATGTAGGCTTCATGATAGAGTTGTATGGGTTGGATCGCCATGTTTAACAAGATTGAAGTGTTGAAAGTTGAATGAAGAGAATGAGGTGCTGAAAACAAGTGTGATCAGTGAGATTTCATTTATATTTTCACATACACACATATAAAATATTTGAACAATATTTGAAAATATTTGAATATTTGAAGTTAACTCTAAATAAAAACGGATAACTACTGCGTCAACTAGCATCTGTCAATATCCAAGTCCCAGAATTCTTTTAGTCTTAACAGAGTAAATAAAATATAGTCAGAAAACTCCTGGTAAAAGACAGGATCAGGTACTAGGTTCTCAAAAGAGGTAGGTTTTTAAACAGGTATCTGTTTACAAATACGGTCAATGTTTAGGATGCGTGCAAATGGACAACTTTCTCCCTAGCTGGCTAAACGTCTAAGGGTCCCCAGTAAACAGCGGGTTAGGGTTATGGGGTTTTTTTTTGTGTTAGTAATAAAAGACTATAGTGATATAAACCTGTATTTATATTACACAGGTAATATAGAGACAGCAGAGAAACTTGTTTTCCTACCTTTGACAATCACTGCCACAGGGTACTAGAAAACACAAGTGTTTAAAATGTCAGGTAACAAAGACTGTGGAGAAACATACCTTTTATATTCCTGTCAGTGTAGGGAAAACAAGACAAAGTTATCACATGAACAGAGCCAAACAAAGGTTGTGTGGTCCCACAGTGAAAGCAGGGGTTAGAACATAGTGTCAGTCTACACATTGGTTAGTAATTCAGCAGCCCCCCCTTATGTCACCAACAAAGTCTCCAAACAAAGCTCTTTGTCTTACCTTGAAATTAAATTAGATGTCAACACAGCAGATTTTCAAAATGGAAACCCACCAAAACTCAACTTGGTAAGACTGAAGAAAGTCAAAGTATGTACTGACAAAAAAACAAAAGGTATTTAAGGAAGAAGTAAGAGGCGGAGATTGTATGAAGGTGTTTCCAGAGAAATAATTCAAGGACCTGTCACGGGTCAGTGCAGAATTCTTTATATGTGAACACTTAACCTTGTACAAACGTTCAGGAAGTCAATCACATGCTTTGACCAAGATTATTTTTATCATTTAGCCATAACGTGTAACTATTGCTTGTGCTTTTAAAAATTATTGATTTTCTTTCAACTCTTGTTTATATTTTGTTTTTTTATAACTTTTCTAAATGCTCCTGCTCCTGAAGACTGAACTAGCTCTAAGGAAGGTCGGGAAAACCAGCACTTAAATGAAGAGCACAAAGACACTGCTACAGTCACTGTAGTGAGTTTCACATTTACCGATTACTGAGCTGGCCAGAAAATTTAATCCTACATCCAAAATGTTTTATTAAAAAATCTCATCTTATCTGACATTGGGCTTCAAGATAAAAAGTAATACACAGCATTTGGTGTGAGAAAACAGTAAATAAGTTTAAAAGATGTGAATAAGTAGGCTAAAGTCACAGCACTAGCTGGATTGCACAATAAGAGACTGTTCATGATTCAAATCTGTTTTTTTGTTTTTTATTTTCTTGAATTGTAGATGCAGATTGAACACATAAAAATGTTTTTGTCTCCTGTTTTCTAGGAACTCAGAAATTCACTGTGACAGTCATTGTGGAGGACAGATAACTGAGGCTGCACATAACAACAGGTTTGAAGACACATTGTACAGTACAGCCCATAATTTAGCGAGTGTTTATTGGTATGTTTGCCAGTAACTATCTGTTAAGACTGACATTAATTCACACATATAGCAAACATATTATTAATCTCATAAAAACAACCTCAATTCTTTAAATACACAGCAAGTCTTGACAGTGAGAAAAACTGACTTCTGATCAACAAGGATTTTCCAATGCTCTGTAGTATTAGTGGAGGTAATATTAGCTTGATAAAAAGTCATAAAGTGTTGAATTTTCTAAACAAATTATACTGTGTCTTTACTGTAATAACCATGCAACATATAGAGTAGCTGTATATGTGACAAGTTGGCAATTAATTAGGGAAGGAATTTTAAACTATATTATCAGTTTTCTTTACTATAGCGTGCTTCTTTCAGTAATCACTGTTTGGTTAATACATTACAATGACAATAAAAAGTACACAAAGCCTCTTAAGTTACCTTGTTTCCTGCATTTATTGCTCAGATGAGGATGTGATGTATTTATTAGAAATCTATAGAGAACTACAATGTCCCCTCCTTTGTTGTTATTGAATAAACCTAATAAACCTATGGATATTTTGAGAGATGCCAGGAGTGTTAAGGTCAAATAATAAATCTCTACTGTGTGAGGTTTTGGTGTCAGACCACCTGGAGCAGCTCCTCTGCAACCTGTCATCTCAAACCAACTTATTTGACTTTTCCACCTAATGACAAAATATCTATAAAACAAATAAATAAATGCAGCTTTTCTTTAGCCTAATATTAGGCTATTTCAAGAAATGCTTCTCTCTTCTCCTGAAATGATCAAAGTTCACATGTTGCCTGTAAAACTGCAGGTTTGACCTGAACATGCACTAAATTTGAGTTTATCAGATAATCCAAACTCCAAGCTGTTTAATTTTCAACCTAGGGCTGCTGCTTTGTTATGTTCTTGATACAGATGTCTCTCTTTCTCTGCCAGGGAACAAGTGACAGCTTTCTGCCTTCATTCCTAGGGAGGCAAGCATCCTTATGACAGCAGTTTACTGCTGGCTTGTGTAATTTTAAACTTTTGTAATTATTTTTAGAAGATAAAATGCTGGTGTCTGGTGTTGACTATACTACCCCACTCTACTGCTACTGCTGTCATTCATTCATCATTCATATCATTTTTTTATTTAATGTTTATTGAAAACGATCCACCTGTGTATCTGCTGAATATTGGTATGACAGAAACCAGGTAACTGTGTGTAGAGTTGTTAGATGAAGAGTGGCAGGGTGAAATAAACATAATCGCCATAAGATTCTGTCTTTTTCTTTATGAATCAAAATATGCTCACATCTAAGTAAACCCAAAACTAACACAAAGTGGCCTGTACAGGATAAGTTTCACAATTCCTTTCTGTCTTTAATCACTGCACTGTTTCCTCTGTCAGTCCTGATAAGGAGCTGTTGTTCACATGCACAGGATGCTGTAACTATAAGCGTAAGCTGCATACCACCAACAAACAATGCGCTGTAATCACATGCCATGATATGGAAGATAAGTGGAGCATTTGAAGTAAGAGGGACCATTTTTGTGTAACTTGTTCCACTAGTTGTGCCAATAACCACTAATTGCAATGTCACTGGTTGAATTCTGGTACTTGATATGTGTAAATGGTATGTCATTATTTTGAAAAAAGTCTGGATACTCTGTAAAATGTAAATAAAATTGAATACGATGATTAATTTTTAATTTTTTAATTTAATAAAATAGTACAAAGACACCAAATCAGATGGTACTTTGGGGATAATATTGACCTGCTTATTTTGAATGTGATGTCCAACACCTTATCCAAAAGTTGAGACATTTTTATTCTTTTGCATCACCTCTACAAATTAAATCTTTTGAGAGTAAGTTGATTTCAAAATGGACATTAGTGATGGCAAAGTATATGATATATGGACATTTGTGTTTTTGTTAGCGGAAATAATGTTACCACTTAACCTTTGTGAAAAACCTTTTCTGTAAAATGTGGAGAAGTAAGCTCTATCACATAGTCAATCACATAGTGATAAAACAAAACCACAATCAGAATCCTTTTTTTTTCTTTTTGTGTAATACAGTAGGACCCCATATCTAAATTCACAGTGGGGCTATGGGAGAAGTCTACAGCAGCTACAGGGAATAAAAGAGGGAATAACAATGGGTACAGTAAATAATTTTTCATTTGTTTTTTAGCAGCAAATGGGTCAATTAAACAAACAATGTGAAGAGCAGTTTACAGATTACACGTTCTTTACAAAATGATGAATTATATGATTATTGTTAGTACAGTATGATGATTCATAAGTGAACTTGTACAGTTTTCTTTAATTTTAAGAGCAGCACAGAACAGCTAGTTGGTTGATTTGTCACTCTGACAGTGTTGATTCAGCAGTTCTCTAATCAACAAACAGAGGAACTGAAACAAGCAGCGAGGACTGATTACAAATTTCATGTTAGCAGTAGATTAAGTTGCACACTGTAAATAAAACGCACTTTCTGTATTTTAAATCCTCAGCAGTCTGATGTTCAGCCATACTGGACCATGGGGTGGTCAGTCCAGGGAGGCAGGTTGGAGAGTTTCTCCTCAGTGGATGCGTCAATGGGCCAACCCCAGGATTTAAAGAAGGTGCACAGGTTCATCCCCACAGTCTGAGAGAAAGTCTCAGCATACAGGTTCATCTTTTCTTTGTTTTCACTGGGAAAGTTGCTCATCTTATGGTAGGCAGCAAACACCTTCTTAAAGGCATCCCAACCAAACTTCTCCTGGAGCTGCATGGAAGCAAACAAGGTAGTCTGTCTTAAAAGTGACTCCAAAATGATCCAAGTTAGTACATACAGAGTGTAATATTGAACATTTATCTACCTGCATATATGTCTCCAGGGCCACCCACACATGCCAACTGCTGAGGTTCCTTCCTCCATTAACATACTCTTTTGCTCGTTGGTTCCGAGTTGTTAAAAT
The DNA here is from genome assembly GCF_033026475.1 of Channa argus. Lineage (NCBI taxonomy): Eukaryota > Metazoa > Chordata > Actinopteri > Anabantiformes > Channidae > Channa > Channa argus. Next base: position 19,225,613 of record NC_090202.1, on the reverse strand, counting down.
CAGATCTTGATGAGCCTGCATTGATAGTGATGGAATTAGATTATTGTGAGACCATATAATCCCAATGAAAAGCAAATAAAGGATTAAAAAAGACTTGTTTTCTTTCCCTTATGGTGTCAGAAATAACACTGATTTACTCCACCTTTGCTCTTTTGATGCCCAGCACCTCTTCATGCACATACACTGACCACAGGTTGCATGTACACTCTGTGGTGTGAGGTGGGAACTCCCAGCAGCTTCTCTGTTGGTTGTGTCCCAGTTCATGGATGGGGCCCCACAAGCCTTTACTCTTGGCAATGTCAACACTGACCAGTTCAGCTGCTGTGGGTGTGTGTCCCATAACTGGATAACCTGCATGCATTGTACCTATATAGGAGCAATTTACATGTGTTGTGGATGACTCTTGAGCCTACACACAGTACACTACAGCAAACACATCCTTTGAAAATAAAGTTAAAAGCAAACATTTATTATTTTAGCCTGTGTTCTTGCAGAGGATCTCATTCAATCATTAACAGTAAAACACACTTACCAGCCGAAATCTGGACATCAGTTACAATTCGTTCTTTGCGAGGAAATTTGTGTGCAATGGCAGCCAGGTCAGCGATGTGTCTCATGATGGCATCCCAGAGTGCTGCCAACTCATGAAGGTGATTGAGACCACGAACAAATTCTGATGGTACAGTAATGATGATGTTTTCAAACTCCAACTCTGCCCATGGAGCAGGAGCTGTACGCAGAGAGCACCAGTCACCTGCTGTTGTCTCACCTGAAAAGGAAAACAGAATAATAATATAAAAACTACAACTTTTTATTTTTATTACGTTATTTTTGTGAATTGTTAATTTTTAATCTACTGACACCCATGTAGTTATGCAAATAACAGGTCTTAGAATGAAGCTGATTCCAATAGCTGGAGCTGTTCGTGGTTCTCCTTTTTTTTCTACAGGACTAGGACATCACTAGGACTAGCTTCAGCAACACTAAATTACTCATGGTCATAACATGCATCCAGCTTCAGTTCTGTCTGTTTGTTTGACCACATATACACGAGCACATTGTCAGAAAGGTTAGCGCAGACAGGAGGATGAAGTGTGCTGCATTGACACAAAATCCTTTCTGCAGGGTTGTGTGGAGGTGTGACCACATTTATTTGTGTTTTAGAATGTAATAGCTGTCACACTTTCAGCAAATGAATTCAATGCTTTGTTCTCGCCAGTGCTGGAGAGGTCAACATTGGATGTTGTGTTTACCAGCAGCAACAGAGAAGTTCTACTCATTTGGCCTTGACACCATCATTCTATCATGACTAGCTGGTCTTCACTGTTTACATATTTGAAGGTTAGGGCATTGAATTTAGATCAGGCAGTGAAATTTGGGCACTTTAGAAAGAGCAAGTACTGTACAACTCAAATCCCTTTGTTTATACAAAAGAGAGATTTTAAACCATCTTATATACCAACATAGCATCAATACACCAGAAACTTACCAGATTTATAATATGGTGCAGATACAGCCTTTTCCACTATGACCTCTACTCCCTTCACTTGTGTATTAGGTGGTGCCACTAGGTAGATAAGACCCCCCCAGAGATTCCACACCTGCATCCTCTTTGAGGTTATGGGAAAGATCTTATGAACACGTGGTGCTCTTTTCAACTCATCAGCCTTCAAAAAGTCCGTCTGACAGCCAATCTGGATCTGAGGAAGACAAAGAATGTTTGACTACTTTGAAGACAGGGACCATGAATTGTAAAATTTTCTCTGTGCTTGAATAGGTTTCTATTCCAGGCAATTTGGTTTCATCCTACAGCCCAAAGACATGGACTTCGATTACCTGGTGACTTGTCCATAAGTGTGAATGTGAGTAAACAATAAACCGATGACTTCTCTAACGAGTACCCCACCTCTTGCCCACTGACATCTATGACAGACTCCACCACCTGTCATTCTCCCGTAACAGGCTACGCATTTTGGATAGTGAATGGATGGACATATTTTTTCGGCTGTATATGTATATATACATCAAAACTTGATGTATTTGTTGCTTTCTTGTACTGTACCTTCCATACTTTGTTGGTGAACTCTGCTGGTATGATCATGTAGGTCTTCATACCTGGAGAGAGGTAGAGTCCTGTACTGATCCACTCCCTTTTTGCTACACACACACACACACAGAAACACACACACAAACAAACATGTAAACTGTAATGCAAAGGCAAACAGACTGCTGAAGTACTGTAAGTTAGACCATATTTAATTTCATATAATTTTTATGCATTTGTCTACATCATTGTGATCTGACCTGCCGTATTAGCATTTATTCTGATCTTTCGATTACAAACAACTGGACTCAGTGGTTTATCCTTGATGAGGTAGGGCAGGAGGGCAACAGGGTCCGGGCAAACATTAAGCACCTCTGTCCCCACACTGAGGAGTAGGTGGTCCATGGGATTTTTTACGGGGTTTTTCTCATTCACCTTAAAAGAAAACAAATCAACATGTTGAACACAAAACATAATTAAATAATGAAAACAAAGATGACTGTTCTGTAAGAGGTCGCTCAAAGCTTGACAGTATCTGTAGTTACAAAAACAACATCAGATCCCGTGCAGATACTACATACAGTATTACTGTATAGCTGAATCAAACCCAAGGAAGAAATATTTTTATGATATAGTGCAATAATTCTTGCGCCTTCTACTTACAAACTTACAAACAGTTGCATTTGAAACTACAAAATATTGACTCATAGAATCTCTGCTATTAGATGATTCACAGCTCACCTGTGGCATCCCCAGCTTCTTTAATATGTCAGTGAGAGTGGACACCACCAGTCCATAGGAGTACCAGTCATTAGCCTTCATTTGCAAGTAGTTTGCACAGTCTGAACCCAGTTTTTTGAGGCCTTCCTCCTCAGACTTTGTCAGTCTCTTACCCTCTATTACATGACTAGCAGTACGGCGTAGAAGGCGATACAAGTGGTAGCTGTTTTTGGAGGCCTGGCTGGTCACAGGTGCCTTGAAGAAGCCTTCTACAATTGTTGTCTCCAGCAGGCTCAGGCCCATTTTGTTCAGGATCTTATTCCCTGTAAATACAAAATCTGACCTGAAACCAAAACGTTTTGGACTAGTGCAAAGGCCAAAATCATATGCTTGATATTCATTATTTTATGTAAGCGTATGCATGTCTGATTTTTGTCTGACAGTTTTGCCTGACACTGCTCCTGAACTCTTAATCTAAATGTTTTCTTTTTATTTCATCTACCTGTGTAACTTTTTCTAGCTTCTCTACTTTGTCATTAAGGAAGCAGTAGTTGATAGCAGTTTTCAGAGTGGTGTGGAAAATATTACTTCAGTATGTAACATGTGTTATAAGAGAAGTGCACAGAACATAGCGTAACTAAAATATTGTACAAGAAATAGTAAAACTGAACATAGTGACATAGTGTGAAGAATGTATGTGAATTGTTTTGCAGATGGCAGAGCAGGGGTGGCTGATGAACAGGAACCAGCCTCAACATATATGTCTCCAAATAAGGAAAAAAAGTTGAAAGAGACACTCCCAGAAGGAAGCTGCAGCGGCAGTAAAACAGACTGGCTATATAATATCGGGTTGAGGGAGAGTCAGGAGAATATTTAGCCTGAATTATTTCAGCTTTAGCTGGTTATAGGTAATTACAAATTGGTTTCTCACCAGTACTATTTTAAGGATAATTGCCACCATTTTTGTATCGTGTTAAGCACTGTATACTATAATAGATGTATATAAACAATACACACTGTTTTATACCTGAAAAGCCCGTCATTGGGTTTTGCTCCGAGTGTGTTTGTGCCCAATGCCAGGCATGTCCACCAATCAGCAGGCCTCCTCCCTCTGCCACAAAGTCTTGGATTTCTTTCATATGTTCATCGCTGTATGCTGTACACACAAACACACTCAGATCTTTCCTGAATTTTGTCTTTGCACAATTGAATCCTGAGTCTTTGATGAGGTTAAATGTGTTGCTAAGCTTTGGCACAACTCCAACAACCCCAGTTCGACCTTCATCCAACCAGCGTATGACGTTGTTCCAAAAAGGAGCCATTGTCTGTAATAAATTTCAATTATACAGGACAGAAAATTTATCAGTCACATAGAAATTTTTTACAAATTTGATTAATTAATGCTTCACACTAAATTATCTGGTGGTCATTAAAAATCAGCAGAAATCTTGATGGCAAAAATATTTTTAAAATTAATTTAGAGTAACTTCATTTAAGCATTTGCTTTACTTGATAAAAAATATTTTATTTACAGTATTTTCTTAGTTCAAATAAAAGAAAGACCACACCTCTACTGACAGAAGTGCTTCATGTGAGATCAGTACAACTCGTCCTTTCCCATAGTAGGCTCCTGCCAGAAAAGCCCGGCCATCCTCTGTGGTACCTATAGGGAAGGCTAGAGGACCATGGACCAGAATCTCAGAGGCCACTAGCCCACTCTCACTCTGGAGGTTCAACTCTGAAATCCCCTTGAGTAAGAACTCCAAGTCATCCTGAAAGTCCTTACCAACTCTGTAATAAATTACACACGATGTGATATCTACCAGCATGCCAGGTATTAGAGTTTAATAATAATAGGATGAAACTAGTCTTTGAATTCTATTATTTACAGTATTAATTTATATTCTTAAATTGTGAAAAACCTTTTCGTTAACTGCTTGTATTTCTCAGTGAAACAACCTTAAAACAGATATGAAACGCTACCAGTCTTACAGGGTATAAAACTTAATTAGTTCTGTGACATGTATCTATCCAGGGCGACTCCAGAATGTTTGTGTTGCATTTAAGATTAGACAAGTTTTCATAATAAAACAAAAAATTGCATATCCCAAATTGGGACACAGTCAAAAGTTTCTACTTACTTTAAAGTCATCCAGTAGAATGGGACCTGAGGGGAGACAGGCAGGTTTTCTACTTTGCCATAATTGTCAGAAAAGTAGATCCCTGCCACACCAGACACTTTATTTCCTGGAAATTTAAGATGTGTGCTTTCTTTAGGGTGATGTGCAGCCCAGTTCCATGCCTGACCTCCTATCAGCACTCCTCCTCCAGCTTTCAGAAATGCCACCAGGTCCTTCGGGTCTTCACCCACACTGTAGGCATCTGTCACATACACACCAACGCCCAGGTTGTTACTGAAGGTCTCCACAACTTTAGTTTGGAAGCTGGATTTGGTGAGGTTATCAGAAACAACATGGAGATGTTTGTGGACCCCCACAGACATATTGTCAGATCCATCTCCCATCAGCCAGGTCAGAGCATTCTCTACCAGAGCAGGAAAGGTGGCGAGGTAGCACTCATGGCTCAGGACCACAATCCTTCCAAGGCCATAGAGAGAGGCAGCCATCAGGACCTGGCCTTGGCTGTTTATTGCTAAAGGAAAGGCCCGGTCTCCAGTCAGCACAAGGTCACAGGGAACAGCTTCACCAGGGAAGTCCAGCTCTTTCAGTCCTTTCATCAGGAACATGTAGGCTTCATGATAGGGTTGGATCGCCATGTTTAAAATGATTAAAGTGTTGAAAGTTGAATGAAGAGAATGAGGTGCTGAAAACAAGTGTGATCAGTGAGATTTAAATTGTAATATTACAAACACAATTTAACAGTTGAATCCAGTTTAATGTATGTTGTCAGTCAAGCTGGGAATAGAAAGAGAGCTAATGTGTTGAACATGAATAAGTAATAAGTGTCCATGTAGAACTGGTTCAGAGATTCGAACGAACAAGACAGAAATTGTTTTTACCTTAAACTTAATCTGGTCGTCAACACAATGCAGCAGCTTTCCAAAAACGGAACGAGCTAAAGCTAGTAGCCAGAGCTAAGAACAAAAGGAATCTTTTAAAGAACAAAAAGGCAGAACTTATGTTGCAATAAACGTTTCTCATGAAAATGGTATTACCAAAAAGTGGTGAATGACTCATTAAAAAAACACATTTACCAATATTGTAATATCTTTGGTAATACTCATTATAATTATGAAATATTTATTTTATGTCTGCTTTTGCTGTCCCTCAACTCTTGTTTTATTCAATTAAATTGATCTGGAAGATGAGTCATGACAACTGAACAAATCTAAACAAGTCTAAACACAGCTGATGACTGAAAGCCTCCACATCAAAGCTTACATGATTTAAGTCTATGTTCATCATCTAGCTAACCGTGTCGGCTGTTTGGTGCTGAGCAGATGCACCATAATTGTTGACGTTGTTCCACTAGTCTTGGCAAAACCCTTTATGTGCAAACCCACTGCATTGCTGCAACTGTACCAACCCTCTTTCCAAAAACAATGGAGCACTCTTTAAAAGATGAATGAAAAAATGCAATCATTTGCAAATCCTTTGAAACCTATACTGGTCAGCTTGGTGGAATAGAAAAGTAGCATATGTTTTTATAATATTATTATTAACTAATAAATGCTGATGTATCATAATGGGTTAACCATCTGTCAGCACATGAAGTGGTTAAAATCAACTCCACCTTAACCAACAGTAATCCCTTTTTCTTTTATTATTTACTGTACATGTTTTACCATAATTAGCGGTGATCAGTTTTGTTCAAAATATATTGTTTTCTTAGTGGAGTACGTTTGCTTATATACTCAGTAAAATGCAGATATTCTGTTTGCTATTTCTTCTTTAATAATCATTTGAAGTGGTACATTATTTGTAGTAGAGATTTTTATACGCCAATGTGCATTTGTGCTACCTTTGCACGCATTGCATCAGATTTTGCTGTATATGGGGCTGTGTAGCTGAAGACTGCTCAATGTGGCCATGCTGACTTTTGACCAACGTGACAGGTGGTTATAAATAAATTGGGACAGGGGATGTGTCTTATGTTTGCTTTCTACAATGTTCAGTTCAATGCAGATTGTAAACGATTTGTAAGTCACTACATTCTTTTTTGTTTTACATTTTACACAGCATTCCAAGAGAGAAACAGGGTTTTATGTGTAATTTAAGAAAATATAGACACGTGATTATGATTTCTCAAATGTTACCAAACCAAGCTAACCTCAATACAGTATAGAATGGGATCTGCTTGACTCAATACTGTATTTCACAAAATAACTTTTTACGTCAATGTTACAGTGTTGAAACAAAGCCAAAAAGAGACCCACCAACTGATTTTGTTGCATTTTAATGCACTAGGACTTTATATCTGCATCTGTCTATGAACAGTTAGGTGATAAGTTCCAATTCCTTCTTTTTGTAAAGTCAAAAAGAATAAAACAGAATTTTATTTTCTTAAATATAATATTCAATGCACATGCTACTACACATGTTCCCTCATCAGAAACTGATTAAAGTAAAATTTTAATTATTTTATTAAGTGGATGCAAACATTTACAGTGATTTCATTTTTATTATTTTACTGTACGCAACTATAATAGATTGAAAACTGCAATTTGTTCTTAAGGGTTAGCAATTAAACATTTATTACAGTATAATGATTATCAGTTGGTAAAGGCAGTCGTCCACGGACCACAGGGTCCGTGGTTCAATCCCTGGCCCTGGCTATATGTAAAAGTGTCTCTGGGCAAGACGCTGAACCCCTAACAGCCCATTCCCCTCCCCAGCTGGGCAGTGCTGGTCCAAGCCCGGTAGAAATTGGGGAGGGTTGCGTCAGAAAGGACATCTGTTGTAAAAACTGTGCCAAATCAACATGCGGACAAAGATCCGCTGTGGTGACCCTGAACTCATGGGATAAGCCGAAAGGACAAAAATAAAAATAAAAATTATTACAGCATGATTAGGCTGATTCAAAACTGTTTTCAAACTCGGACAAAATTTTTTTGCACTGCACTTGGCTGCTCTGGACCTTCATCAGGTTTTGCCTGGCCTACTTTTAGGTCGTACTAACATCATCTACTCGTGGTCCTTTTTTTTTTAATCCACTCATTCAGAACCTTCACACTGCTCATTTCATTACAATCACCAGTGTCCTAGTGGCAGTAAAACAAGTAAAGCATGTTACAAAAAACAGAAAGCATCAAAAGTGCAAAAACATTAGTTGAATAACATATTTTGTTTATTTCCTGGAGTTATGTTAGAACAGGATGTGTTTAACTTAAATATATAACAATGCAACTTCTATTATGAATTTTTATGAAATGGGGCATTTTTTTCTGCATTGTATTTTAACTTTACGGTTTAAACACATCATTTTACAATACATGGGAATTACATTCAGCATTATTTGGCAAGTTATTATGTTTCCACAGAGGTAAAGGTTACCTAATGATAAGGCAATGTTCTCCAGAAACATGAGTTCTGCTTAAAATAAAGAAACACTTCTGTTATTTACATTGCTTAAATTAATTGCTGAATGTTGGTTAAATGAAGCAACACTTCTGTTTATATTTGTCATAGTTTTCAGCAGAAATTAAAGGTTATTACTTTGTGTTTGATATTGTTGTAGAGTGTTTTTTGTCAAACTTTTCTCAAAGGCTTTTGAAAAAAAAATTACTTTGTTACAATAATGAACTTAATGTGGTACCGTCCTATTCAGCTAAATTCCCTGCAAAAGACAACACACTTTCTGCATTCTAAATCATCAGCAGTCTGATGTTCAGCCATACTGGACCATGGGGTGGTCAGTCCAGGGAGGCAGGTTGGAGAGTTTCTCCTCAGTGGATGCTTCAATAGGCCAACCCCAGGACTTGAAAAATCCACAAAGGTTCATCCCCACAGTCTGAGAGAAAGTCTCAGCATACAGGTTCATCTTTCCTTTGTTGTCATTGGGAAAGTTACTCATCTGATGGTAGGCAGAAAACACCTTCTTAAAGGCATCCCAACCAAATCTTTCCTGGAGCTACATGAAAGGAGACATAGATGAAGGAAACTGTAATAGCAATATAACTCTGATCTAAATAGGCTTTATAGTAACATTATCAGCCACCACAGCTCTCTGTCAATGGGACATACCATGTGGGGCATTTTCATACCATTGCACTTCCTCTGGTTGGTTTTTGGCCAGTTATAAAGTTACATAAACATACAAAGATATGGCATAAAGTCTAGACATCCTATAATACTATACAGAAATTGTCTCTCACCTGCATATATGTGTCCAGGGCAACAAACATTTCCCAGCTGCTGAGATTCCTTCCCCCTTTAACATACTCCTCTATACGACTCTTCGCATTTTCTGGGGTCATAGCGGGTTGAGCCTGCATCAAACATAATTCACTCATCACATAATATTGTTGAGCAGTCGAAAAATGACATGATTGTGACCTCAACAAAAGTTTAATTGCCCCAACTAATATTTTTTTCACCTTTGACCTGTGTACTCCTAGAACTTCTTCATGCACATACACAGACCAGAGGTTGCATGTACACTCTGTGGTGTGTGTTGGGAACTCCCAGCAGCTTCTCTGTTGGTTGTGTCCAAGTTCATGGATGGGACCCCACAGGCCTTGGCTCCTAGCATGTTCAACACTAACCAGCTCATCTGCTGTGACCTTGTGTGCCATGACAGGATAACCACAATGCATCCAACCTGAATGACAAAAAAAAAAACTAATCAAATTCTTGATCTCACGATCAAGTCCATCAAATGAGAGGAGAGCACCAAAGGTATGCCTCACTTTGACCTGTTCAATTGAAAATGTATTCACTTGCTAGTGTCACTGAGAAAGTCTTTCACTTTAACATTTTGCAGTTACATCCAAATACAGCACACAGCAGGGATGATACACAGAATACACAGCCAAATACACTTACCATGGGAAATCTGCACATCAGTTACAAAACGTTCTTTGCGCGGAAATTTGTGTGGAATGGCAGCCAGGTCAGCAATGCTTCTCATGATGGTGTCCCAGTGTGCTGCCAACTCATCAGGGCGATCTAGACCACGAACAACTTCTGATGGTACAGTAAGGATGATGTTTTCAAACTCCAACTCTGCCCATGGAGCAGGAGCTGTGCGCAACAAAGACCATTCAGCAGCTGTTGTCACACCTGTAAAGTGAGGAGTGGAGAAAGCAGTATGTGTAAAAGTGGCTTTGACTGTGTTTGTTCTCTTCAGAGCATAAAGCTTAACCTCATGCTTCAGCAGATCCTTTAGATCTCTGGCTCTTAAATGTATGGTTCCACATACCCTCGGATGCATGCTGACAATGACTTAATGTACACGCTAACAGTATGAATGCTACTACTTTTGTCTTATTACCCACAAAAATGTCCAAAAAGTGATTTACCAGATTTATAAAATGGTGCAGGTACAGCCATCTGTACAGTGACCTGTACTCCACCCAACTGTGTTTTGGGTGGGGCCACTAGGTAGATGAGGCCCCCCCAGAGGTTCCACACCTGCATCATCTCTGAGGTTATGGGAAAATTATCATGAACACATGGTGCTCTTTTCAACTCTTCTGCCCTCAGAAAGTCTGTCTGACAGCCAATCTGGATCTGAGGAAGACATGGAAAATGTTATGTAGAACTGAACTGCTTTGAAAACCAGGACCATGAAGTATGTATTGTCTCAAATCAGTCCAACTGCACAGTGAGCACATTGCTACTTTATTAAATATGTACAATTTACGAATCTCTTGACAGTGTTAGTAGGGGAATCTTCTTCTATTTACCTTCCAGCCTTTGTTGACAATCTCTTTTGGTGTGGCTATGTAGGTCTTCATGCCACGAGAGATATAGAGTCCTGTACTGAGCCACTCCTCCCCTTCTAAAATACACACACACAGTATTGTAATGTAAAAGCACACAGATTGCTGCTATGTCAACTAAGTACACCAGTAGTCTGACATGATCTGGCCTGACCTGCTGTGTTAACATTAAAGCTGATCTTCCGATTATAGACAACGGGCATCAGTGGGTTATCCTTGATGAGGTAGGGCAGCAGAGCATCACGATCTGGGTGAGATTTATACACCTCTGTTCCCACACTAAGGAGTAGGTGGTCTTTGGGAGCAGTCACAGGGGAACTTTCACTAACCTGAAAAAATTTTTGAAAATTAAAAAAAAAAAAATGATGCTAAACAAGACCTAATGATATACAAAAACCTTATAAGACAATATGCAGATATGTTAGTTCTATGTACTGTTCTTTTTACTGGAGTGTGGTTTTTTTTTTTTATTTATGTATATGAACTTCTGTTTACTTCTACGATCATCTGAACCCCTTTCAAAAACAGGTAACAGCATGTCATACTATAGATTTACATACAAAAATACTAAAAATCATATTGACTTTAAAGTCATTAATGACCCACCTGTGGCAAGCCTGACTTCTTTAAGACATCAACAAGGGTGGACACCATCTGTGCATAGGAGGAGGAGTCGTGAGCATTCATGCGCAAGTAGTTGGCACAGTCCCCTCCCAGTTTTTTTAGGTTGTCCTGCTCATTGCCAGTCAGTTCCTCCCCCTCATTAACATGATCCGAAAGGCGGTGTAGAAGGTGGCGGAAGTTGTAGGTGTCTTTCATGACCTGGCTAGGAACTGGTGCCTTGTAGGAACCTTCCTCAATTGTCTTCTCCATCACACTAATGCCCATTTTGTTCAGGATCTTGTTCCCTGCCAGACAAAAGAATTGCAATTTGATCTAAGTAGTCTGTGTATTTCTTAGGATATTATTTGTCCTTTATTCGATAGTATGAATTGAAGAGGAAACAGGAAACACGGAAGAAGAGATGCATTTTGACATGCAGCAAAGACCTCTTGTCAGCTTTAAGCCCAGGGTGGTCCAGTTATTGCGTAAGTGCTGTAACCATTTGGCAAACAGGGAACTCTACTCAGTTATGTTTATTTTTGCCTTTTGTTCTGCCTCCAGCAATTCTCAATTCAGCCACCAGATGGCCTCAAACTTTCCTTTCTTTTCCAGCAATCTCACTTCCCACACTCACCTGCTCTCTGCATTCATATAGAGTAAATAAAACAATATTTTAATTCCATCCCTTCATCACTACAAGTGCGTGGGCCTCCTATCAGGTGTGGTAAATAACGTAGTGTGGGGGACCTTTAGTAGAGAGGATAATCTGCAGAATAGAAAACAACTTGCTGGTGCATTATCATACCTGGGAAATCTATCATTGGGTTCTGGCCTTGGTGTGTCTGTGCCCACCACCAGGCATGTCCACCAATCAGCAGGCCACCTCCCTCTGCTACAAAGTGTTTAATTTCCTCTGCATGTTCATCGTTGTATGCTGTACATACAAATACACTCAGGTCCTCACTGATGTTTGTCTTCATGCAGTTAAATCCTAACTTGCTGTAGAGGTCAAAGGCTTCGTTGAGGTCTGGCGAAACGCCAATGACCCCATTGCGACCTTCATCCAACCAGTTAATGACATTGTTCCAAACTGGTGCCAGTGTCTGTAATAATGAAGGACCGTTACTATGACAGACAGTTATTTGATAATCACATTAAAATATTTGGCAGGTTAAGCATACTGTATGTCCCACTATCTAACACACTACACAGAGCCTACATAAAAACAAATAATCCATCTGATAGCTACAGCATATGATTGATGTCACGCTCATCCAACCAGTCCCAGATTTCTGACCCCACCTCTCGTCTCAGAAGTCCTTCATGTGAGATGACAATAACTCGTCCCTGCCCATAGTAGGCTCCTGCCAGGAATCCCCGTCCATCCTCTGTGGCACCGATGGGGAAGGCTAGAGGGCCGTGAACCAGGAGTTCAGAAGCTAGTACCCCATCCGTGAGATTAAATTCTGAAATTCCTTCGAGTAAGAATTCCAAGTCATCCTCAAAATCCTTACCAAGTCTATATTAAACAGGGAAAGCGAAGGAAAAGACACACAGAGAGAAATGGATTGTCATTGTAGAAGCTGTAGCCTCTCATTTGAACTTTTGAAAAAGGGAACGTTTCTGGCAAAAGTTATCGACTGAGGTTAAAAGTCATCTGTATTAACAAATAAATGTGCCTAACTAAGAATGGCATGTTCGATCAATCCACAATTTTGACCTAGACTAAAAATATAATTGTTGTGTATTTACAACTTTCAAAAATGTGAGCATGCTAACATGAATATATAGGATTGTTATAAACTTTATACTCACGAAACATCAGAATAATTTGATACTTTTTGTAGTATTCAGCACAAATTATCACAACTACAGCTTCACACTGGTTTAGTTTAGCTCTTTGAAAAATGAGATTTGGAATGTTAATGGGTTTTTACTTGGTTAAATAAAAGGAGTAAAAGAAATAGATAGAAAGGACAGAATGCGGGAACATTTTAATTATATTAGAAAGCTTCCATTTTACAACTTGGGACTGTTTCAATTGTGCAAAGAAAAAGAAGCATACACTCACACCACGCCCATCCAGGAAGAAGGGATTTGGGGGAAGATAGCCAGGCACTCCACCCCACACTGACGCTCTGAGAGGTAGATCCCAGCCACACCACAAACTTTATTCCCTGGAAACCGAAGCAATGTATTCTCTTTAGGGTGAACTTCAGCCCAGCTCCAAGCCTGTCCTGCTATCAGCACTCCTCCTCCAGCTTTCAGAAATGCAACCAGGTCCTTCGGGTCTTCACCCACACTGTAGGCATCCGTCAAATACACACCAAACCCCAGGTTGTTACTAAAGGCCTCCACAATTTCAACTTGGAAGGTGGATTTGCTGAGGTTTTCAGCAACAGCACTAGCATTTTTGTGGACCCCCACAGACACATTGTCCGACCCATCTCCTCTCAGCCAGGTCAAAGCATTCTCTACAAGAGCAGGAAAGGCAGTGAGGTATCCCTCATGACCCAGGACCACAATCCTTCCACGGCCATACAGAGAGGCCGCCATGGGGACCTGTCCTTGGCTATTCATTGCTAAAGGAAAGGCATGGTCTCCAGTTAGCACCAGGTCACTGGAAACAGAGGGGCCACATAGATCCAGCTCTTTTAAGCCTCTCATCAGGAACACATAGTCCTTTTCATGCTGGTGTTTTACAAACTGGTTAGACATGGTTACAAGGATTTATGTCCTGGAGCTGAGATTAACAGCGGGGTGGAAGGTGACAAATTGCTTAGTAGAGTCAACTGTGCTGCACTGTGGAAAGACAAAAAGAGCTGCCTGAAATTAGAATATACATATTTGTATTCACTCTTAATGTTCATTCATAACAATAAAATTATTACAAAATATTATCTGAAGCTTCAGCAAAACATCACATTTGGTTACAAATTTACATAACCGGATTACAGCTTAATTACATCAAAAACAAACTCCCACAACAAGCACAAATATAAATCGTTACCTGAAGATTATGATGGCAGTTTGCTCAGATTTTGACACTGTGGCACCTTACAACAGATGATCTACCAAGATGATCTACCAGGTACATTCTTTGATTTAAATATAGAGATACGAGGAGGGACTTCAGTCAGAACAGTCCAATGACTGAAGAGAAAAAGGTAACGATCACATGTCACTGGACAAAATAGACAAAACCGGTCTGCTGTTTTGTCTTTTTAATAGCTCTTGCTTTGCTTACACATTTAAATTCAGACACACCCTGACTGTGACTGGATGAGAGGCCTGTTGATCCAGTCAAAGAAAGTATCCATTGATTCTAAATCTGTTATAAAACACATTTAAATGTAATTCATTTCATGAGTTCAACGATGGGTATTAGTTTGCAGCACCAGATGAATGTGACGGGATGTATGAAATGTTTGCACACATTCAACATACTTGTGGTATTGTTGACTCCCTCACACTAAGCCAACACCATTACAAAACCTTAAAGTAGCACTGCCAAAAGGTACACCCCAGACAGGTCGCCATTCCATCTCAGAGCCAACACAGAGACACATACACAGACAGACAACCTTTCACACTTACAGGTAATTTAGAGTCACCAATTAATCTAACTTCCATTAACTTGGACTACGGGAGGACACCAGAGTACCCAGAAGAAACCCATGCAAGAATGGGGTGAACGTACAAACTGTCTATTGGCCAAAGAAAGGCCAATAGACAGCCGGGGATGCAAACCCATAACCTTGTAGCTGTTGGGTGGCAGCTCTAACCACTCCATCACTGTACTGCCCCACCCAGAAATATATTCCCTTGCAAAACCTGCTCGTCCTGTTTATGTATACATCCTGCAGTCTGCTTCACTAAAAGTAGGCACGGCGGCTTGATCATAAGGGTAAATTAGTGCACAGCTGAACAAGTACTTGGTCATGGAACTAAGCACTCACATGATTCATAATCTCTAGCATGAAAAGGGAAGAAAAAAGTATTAAAAAAAAAAAAACACACAATTTCTCTAAGCTGACAACACAGTCATGACTGTTCATGTCTATATTAAACACATAAAACCTTTTTTCTTCATAGAGCACTCTGCCTTTTACCTTTGGAGGGATCTTGACTGGTTGCCTACTTCTATGGAAGTAAGCCCCAGTACCAAATCATCTACATTTATAGAAAATGTTTCTAACTATGAAGTAATGAATATATAAAGTATTTAAGATTACTCTCCAACCCTTTCCATCTGCATGCTGGATCATGTTGTCTCTTTTTCTGAGGCATCTCTCAAATCAGCTGATGCTGCTTGTGAATAGAACACTGACCCTGTTTATTTTTATAAGTCATTGTAGTTCTAAACCCCATATTACCCGTACCTGTATTATTAATTGGACTCCAGGGTTGCTAACACCTAAATCCAGTTTACATTTAGTTACATCGGGAGCCCAGTGTTGCTATTACTTTTTCTACAATTTCTTTGTATGATTAATAAATATGTTGAATAAGACATGAAAGCCCATGCCTGTGTTTTGTCAGTGGACATCCAGTTTGATAAGCTTATTTTCATATTAAGCCCTGTGTGACTTAATGACATTTGTGTATGACTGACTTCATAAAGTCAGACTTTTGCATAAAGACTGATTAAATTATACAGACAAATTTACAGTCAAAAATGTGGCACCCTTGCAATTGTTCCAAATGCAAATGTCAAATCTGATAAAATTCCACATAGAACCCAAAAGAAATGCACTGGATGAAATTATTGGCACGCTTAAATTATTTGGTAGCACTCTGGAAAAAATAACTGAAATCAGTCGCCTCCTGTAACCATGAATGAGTTTCTTACACCTCTCCATTGGAATTTTGGACCACTCTTCTTTTGCAAACTGCTCCAGGTCATTCAGATTTGAAGGATTCCTTCTCCCAATGGCTGTTTTTAGATCTCTCCACAGGTGTTCTATGAGATTAGGATCTGGACTCATTGCTGCCAATTTCAGAACTCTCCAGCAGTTTGTTTGTAACCATTTCCTTTTCTGTAAACAGTGCAATGATGTCCTTTACCAAAAAGTTCCCAGAAGGATTGTGGTTTTGTCACATAGGTTTTGGCAAACTCCAGTCTTGCTTTTTATGCCTGTGTCAGCAGTGGTGTCCTCCTGGGTCTCCTACTCATTCAGATGGTGACGGATAGTAGGAGCTGACACTGTTGTACCCTGTGTCTGCAGATCAGCTTGAATTTGTTTGGAAGTTAATCGGGTTCCTCATCCACCATTCTTTGTTGTAATTTGTTGCTCTTCCGTATACGTCCAGATCTATGGACTTGGAGCCTTTACAGACACCTTTACACTTATTTCGTTTCTCCATGCTCAGTGTGACACACAACACAAAGTTTGAGTAAACTTTTCTCCACCTTAACTGGTTGCAAGTGTGATTACTATATTGCCCACAGCTGTTACTTGCTACAGGTCTGTCTAAATACAAATTACAGGACCATCACATGCATGAAAAGCAATTATTTCTTTTTGACAAGGTGCCAATAATTTTGTCCTGTCAATTTTTGAGTTCTGTGTGAATTTTTATCAAGGGTGACTTTTCTTCCATATTGTGTTGTTCCAGTGCAAATAAAAACAATAAGCATGTGAATGAAAGCATTTGCAAATGGAAACATTTTCTGAGAGAAGGGTTGCATTTTCTGACAGAATTGCAGGGGTGCCGATATTTTTGCCATGACTGTATATAAATCTAAACTAGTATTAGTGTTATTATGACACTAATGTATTACCTTTAGTAGTGGTATGAAATTAAATTAATGTGTGCAGTTATTATAACTACACAGTGGCGTCTCCAGTGCTAGTGCTAAGTACCTGGGATTGACACAGGTGTAATAAAATAAGTGGCTGCAGGTCAAATCAAGTGACATGAGTTTATTTGTAGAGCAACAGGTGATGAACAAAAAGAAATAAAATTCAATTATTGTCTGAATATATATTTCCCCTCTAAGCCATTTGAAGTGAACCGGCTGAAACAAGTTAATTGAATTTCCCACAAAATACTTGACTTTAACTTCTCTGCACTTTAAATCATCAGCAGTCTATTGTTCAGCCATACTGGGCCATGGGGTGGTCAGTCCAGGGAGGCAGCTTGGAGAGTTTGTCCTCAGTGGATGCTTCAATGGGCCAACCCCAGGACTTAAAGAAGGCACACAGGTTCATTCCCACAGTCTGAGAGAAAGTCTCAGCATACAGGTTCATCTTTCCTTTGTTTTCACTGGGAAAGTTGCTCATCTGATGGTACGCAGCAAACACCTTCTTAAAGGCATCCCAACCAAATCTCTCCTGGAGCTACATGAAAGGAGACAGAGATAGAGGGAAATGTGAAAAATAAAAAAAATTAAAAAGTAATGTTGTATCACCCTTTTATATTAAACTTTTTTGTTGTGTGGTGATTAAACAGCCTTATAGAGTCAAATTGGTCTACAGACCAACCTCATATGACTTTTGTTTTATTTGAACTCTTATTTGCATTTTTGCCTATGAAGGGGTGTGGTTCTGTTTCAAAGGTGACTCTAGTGTGTCACCTCAGCACAGTTGGTCAGCAAGTTGTTATATAGTGTAATTCTCTATCTTACCTGCATATACGTCTCCAGGGCCACCCACATGTCCCAGTTACTGAGATTCCTTCCCCCCTTAGCGTAGTCTTGTGCTCGTTTGTTTCGTTCTGCTAAAGTCATAGCTGGGTGGGCCTGCATTATAAAGGAACCAAATGAGGAAGGATGAAAACACGTTTTTTTGTGGCATCTATTAATATTAAAATATAAATCAGCTTTTTTTATCCAGTTGAATGGAGCCAAAACTGATTACTTCACCTCTGCCCTTTTGATCCCCAGAACTTCTTCATGCACATACACTGACCACAGGTTGCATGTACACTCTGTGGTGTGTGTTGGGAATTCCCAGCAGCTTCTCTGTTGGTTGTGTCCAAGTTCATGGATGGGGCCCCACAGGCCTTGGCTCTTAGCATGTTCAACACTGACCAGCTCAGCTGCTGAGACCTTGTGTGCCATGACAGGATAACCTGCATGCATCCAACCTGAGCAGCAGAAATCAAAAGACAGCATTTAAGCAGCGCCTGTTTGGGATTTGGTGAACTGTAAACTCTAAGAGAATGTGAGTGGTAAAGTATGTTACCTTGGAAGAAAGTGTGAACCCTGCCTCTGCCTTTACTGTTAATAGTAGAACAACAACAATAA
Source organism: Channa argus (assembly GCF_033026475.1). Classification (NCBI taxonomy): domain Eukaryota; kingdom Metazoa; phylum Chordata; class Actinopteri; order Anabantiformes; family Channidae; genus Channa; species Channa argus. The sequence continues at coordinate 19,207,091 of NC_090202.1, read as the reverse complement.
AAATCAAAGCCAATCACACTTACCAGCTGAAATCTGCACATCAGTTACAAAACGTTCTTTGCGCGGGAATTTGTGAGGTATGACAGCCAGGTCAGCAATGCTTCTCATGATGGTGTCCCAGTGTGCTGCTAACTCATCAGGGCGATCTAGGCCCTGAACAAATTCTGATGGTACAGTAAGGATGATGTTTTCAAACTCCAACTCTGCCCAGGGAGCAGGAGCTGTGCGCAACAAAGACCATTCAGCAGCTGTTGTCACACCTGAAGAGAACAAAGAAATGGGTGTATTCAACACAGAGGACTGAATAGTTAGACAACTGTTATTTACAATGGCCTATTCCAGGAAGAACCCAAACCTGCCTAGTCAAGACCTTCCCAAAAAGACATCTTTACAATGACAGGGTTTCAGAACAAGCTCAACTCCTTGAGAATGTAGTTTGAGTGCAAAGCCCATATAATAGCTACCAAGTCTACTGTATCTGCTGAGCAGAGGCTCAGTACAATAGACAAAGTACTGAAGATACATACTAATTGGCAATAAGTTATACTGAATTCCACTCCCATATTTAAATCTGTGTTTGTAGGTTGGTCCGCATTTGCTGTGAGAGTTTACATAGCACAGAGTTGGATACATAATGTTGCTATGAAACATTGTGCACTGATTTGGATGAATGGCTGAGCAGTGCTGGACTGATTGATGTGGGAAATGGAAATGGAAAAAAAGACACTTGAATTCTTGCACTAGACCAGTGATTTTGACGCAAACTGAAACTGTATTAATTAGATTTCTTTTCTATACAGTTTACCTAAATCCCACAACCATCACTATTTATCAACTACGAATTAGCCATTTACCCCATGAGGACACAGAAAAAAGACATAACCAAAAACATACCTATGGCTCCAACTGCCACACACTTACCAGATTTATAATATGGTGCAGGTACAGCCACCTGCACTATGACTTCTACTCCCTTCACTTGTGTATTAGGTGGTGCCACAAGGTAGATAAGACCCCCCCAGAGGTTCCACACCTGCATCATCTCTGAGGTTATGGGGAAATTATCATGAACACATGGTGCTCTTTTCAACTCATTAGCTTTCAGAAAGTCCGTCTGACAGCCAATCTGGATCTGAGGAAGACAAGAGAATGTTTGACTGCTTTGCAGAACCTGGACCACGAATTGATGGTAAATTGATTATTGTCTTTGATTATCCTGACTACTGACAACCTTCACTGACATATACATTTGATGCATGGCTGCAAACAGTAATAACCACTCCTGATTTACGGAATATGTAGAGTATTACTGATGTGCCGATATTTTGTAGACTGTACCTTCCATCCATTGTTGATGATCTCTGCTGGTATGGCAATGAAGGTCTTCATACCAGCAGAGAGATAGAGTCCTGTACTGATCCACTCCAACTCTCCTAACACACACACACGCACGCGCACACACACACACACACACACACACATTAACTGGGATATTCACTAATGTAATATCTACAAGACATGTTTTACCTTTACACTTTTCAAAAATGAGGTCTCTTCAAGTGGGCCATTCATAAAACATATTTGTTCACACCTTTTGTGTTAACATTAATCCTGATCCTTTGATTATAGACAACTGGCAATAGTGGGTTATCCTTAATGATGTAGGGCAGAAGAGCATCAGGATCTGGGCAAACCTTAAATACTTCTGTCCCAACATTGAGGAGTAGGTGGTCCCTGGGAGATGTCACAGGGCAGCTCTCACTCACCTTAAAAGGAAATTTATACTCAATATTACAAAGGATGTTTTTCTAACATATTTGATTGGGTGCTTGTTGCATTAGAACCATATACAACACAATATAGTCTACAGAATGATGCTTCGGTGCAGCACTGTTTCACAAAAGACACCATCCAAGAAGGTTTGTTCTTCGTTTTTTACAATGTTTTAACTGTTTTCTAAAGAGTTCATATTATTTACTCACCTGTGGCATTCCCGACCTCATTATGATGTCAGTGAGACTGGATACAACCTGTCTATAGGAGGAGCAGTCATGAGCTTGCATTTTCAAGAAGGTGGAGCAGTCTTTGCCCAGCCTTTTAAGACTTTCCTCCTCTTTCTCTGTAAGTTCATTGCCCTCAGTGACATGTCCGGCAAAGCAACGTAGAAGTTGTCGAAAGTGGTAGGACTCTTTAAGGGCCTGGCTGGTATCAGGGGCCTTGTATATCCCCCCTCCAATTGTCGCCCCCAACAGACTCAAGCCCATTTTGTTCAGGATCTTGTTCCCTGAAAGACATCCAGCAAACCTTACTTGATCTACTTTGTTACACAAATATATTTAAGCTTAAACAGGCACGGATGGATGATAAAAACACTATTATTGTTGCTTTAAAAGTCAAGATAGTCTCTGGTCCTGATATTCAATCACTAATTTATTTATGTTTATGCAGGTTTGTTACATATACAAGGGGGAAGCATATTATTTTAAAATTATTAGGTTATGTTCATCTGTGACATAAATAAACTTCTTCTGCCACTATTTTACCTCATGATGTCCTCAGTGCCAGCCTGATCTCCTCGCAAGCTGCAGTTTACGTGATTAATTACCTTTCCTTGTGTACCTGTTGTACACTGCTTTACCACAACTCACCATAACCCTGTATGAAATACATACTCTCCATTCTCTCTTCGCATTCAGCTTTACCACAATGTCTTAACTGCCCTTTGCTGCTTTATAGCAGTCTGTCTCAATGCTTTGGTTCAATTTTAGGCACTTGACTTGGCATGATTTTGTGCCAACTAAATTAAATGTTGTGAGAAAACAACTTTCCGAAACCAACCATGTGTTTAAATTTTCACAATTAACACTGACAAGCTGTCTTTATACAGTATATGTGACAGAAATATTTAAGGAACTTCATAAATAAAACCTATTACACTATGAATGGCATGGTCAGCTGCCCTGTCTTCAAACGACCTTTGGGCCAGATACAGTGTTTCACAGTGCGGTCAGACCTGTAGTCAATTAGCCTGCCACTCCAACAGTCATCAAGACACCTGACTCTCCTGTTTCTGCCTCCTGTATGATCTGTACCTGCACTACCAGTCTGTCTCTGCAATACTTTGGGAACTTATTTCTTAGAAGCACATTTTAATGTTTATTTCAGCCATATTTTTCAAACTTTAGACTCTACATAACTGATTTACTTGCACTTAATTTGTCTGTACATTAGAGTACCTCTGTGTAGTCATTCTATAGGGCCTGAAATTTGCATTTTCTTGGGTTGAGCCAAATTCCAACTTTTAGAAAATTAACTTATGCATACTTTTTTTTATATTTAACCCTTATACCACAGCTTCAACTTTATTTCTGCAATTCATACTGTGTTCTTGAAAACAAATATGCTACTCATTTAGCACTATTTTCAAGTGTGCGAATGTACATTTATCAGTAGTACCAGTAATATGCATAGCAGTCATGTTATATTACTATGAATTGGGCACATTATCCTACCTGAGAAGTCTGTTAAAGGGTTTTGCCCCTGGTGTGTATGTGCCCACCACCAGGCATGCCCTCCAATTAGCAGGCCTCCTCCCTCTGCTACAAAATGTTGGATTTCCGCCACATATTCGTCACTATATGCTGTACACACAAATACACTCAGGTCTTCCCTGAAGTTTGTCTTCTCACACTGTAACCCTGACATCTGGAGAATTTTGAAGGCGAAATCAGGAACTACACCGACAACCCCCTCCCGACCTTCATCTAACCAGTGAACAGCATTGTTCCAAAATGGAGCCAGTTTCTGTGATAAAGGAAGTAAATGAAAAAGAAAAAAAAGAAAACATTTTTTAATGTTAATCATGCGATTCTAAACTTTGGGGGATCCACACCCATCTCATTGTTTATCACATGCTTAGCTACTAATTGCTAGTAGCCAGCAACAGTTGAGATAAGTCATGTAATGTACACTGTTAGAGCTTTTAATATAGACTCTACCTCTTGTCCCAGAAATCCTTCATGTGAAATCACAATGACCCGTCCCTGCCCATAGTAGGCACCGGCCAGGAACACCTGCCCATCGTTTGTGGTCCCAATGGGAAAGGCCAGTGGGCCGTGGACCAGAATTTCAGAAGCTATTGCTCCACCCTGCAGGTCAAACTCTGAGATCCCCTCGAGTAAGAACTCCAAGTCATCCTCAAAATTCTTTCCAAGTCTGTATTTAAAGGAAGGTAGAGTTGGTTATATGCAATAAAGGTGCCTGACCAGACTCTTGTCTAGAATACTCAAGCATACTTAATCAATTAACAAATGCCAGCAGCGTTCAGTATACAAGGTTTGTGTTATTATTTATGAATAACTTTAATTAAAAAAAAATAGAATAAGCAAACAATTGTACTTTATTACACAAATCCTTGCTTTAAAATTAATACAATCTAAAGGCAATTAAAGTACATAGATTCTACGATCAACTGAAAATTCAGAAGTGCCAAATATGTGGTACAGTTTTCGGATTAAATTTGTTAATTTACAGGGTAAAATAGACAAGATGTATAGTATACACTCACACTACAGCCATCCAAGAGGATGGGATTTGAGGGTAGACAGGCAGGCACTCCACCCCACACTGACGCTCAGAGAGGTAGATCCCAGCCACACCACAAACTTTATTCCCTTGAAACTGAAGCAATGTATTCTCTTTAGGGTGAACTTCAGCCCAGCTCCATGCCTGACCTGCTATCAGCAATCCTCCTCCAGCTTTTAGAAATGCCACAAGGTCCTTTTGGTCTTCACCCACACTGTAGGCATCCGTCACATACACAGCAACCCCGAGGTTGTTACTAAAGGCCTCCACAATTTCCACTTGGAAGGTGGATTTGCTGAGGTTATCAGCAACAGCACTGGCATTTTTCTGGACCCCCACAGAGACATTGTCAGACCCATCTCCTCTCAGCCAGGTCAAAGCATTCTCTACCAGAGCAGGAAAGGCAGTGAGGTATCCCTCATGACCCAGGACCACAATCCTTCCACGGCCATACAGAGAAGCAGCCATAGGGACCTGTCCTTGGTTGTTCATTGCTAAAGGAAAGGCATGGTCTCCAGTCAGCACCAGATCACTGGAAATATAGGGCCCACAGAGATCCAGCTCTTTTAAGCCTCTCATCAGGAACACATAGTCCCTTTCCTGTTGATGCTTGATGGACTGGTCAGCCATGGTGAGAATGGTTGATGCTGAGGGTTGTTAAAGCAAGTGAAGGGCAAGAGAGCAGACAAGGTATCAAAAACTTGTGTAAATCTTTTAGGACTATCAAATGAAAACAACTAAATAATAATCAACAAACGTCAACTAAAAGCACAAAGTGATTGTTTTACCTGTAGGTATGGTTGTCTTTCTGAACCACAATGTTTTCCAAACAAGCAACCTACCAGAAACAATGACAGGACATAAGACTTAGATAAAAACAGAGCTATCACAGAAATATTTCCATAGCTCAGCCTGAAACCTTTTTATCGTGTTTAGCTCAATAATTACAGATTGAGAAAAAACATTATGGCTGTGAAATAAACTAATAAGCACAGTTCCACAACTTTCACAAGTTAGGGTTACAAAGATTTTGGAGAATCTATCTTTTGGGTTGTACTCTAGTTTGAGGTTTAACATTAGCTTATAATAATAATAATAACAATAATAATAATAATAATAATAATAATAATAATAAAATCTACATAATATTGTGACAAAAACAATTAAGTTATAATAAAATAAATAATGCAAAAAATTTAAAAAGAGTGCCAAAAGATAGATGCATCCCAAAGTGTAACTAATAATGACATATAGTTCACATATGTATGCGTTACGTTTGTCTTAAACCCGGACATGATATCGGCATTAACAAGCCTCACCACACCTATTTTTGTCTGTTATAAAGAAAACAATATAACGATAAAACAACATTTATACTGCGCTAGGTTACTTTCCACTCAAACCAGATATGTACATTGTTGAAGACTATATCTCCGATTTTGTTGCCCGTGATCGCTTAATAGTTTCTGTATATAATAATAGGTGACTCGCTCACTTGCAGTACTTTTATGCGCACCAATCAAAACCGAAATCTCTTAAAAGCTACAAAAAAAAACACAAAAATTTATTTTCCACAAAGACTAAATTAGATTTAAAACAATTTACCTCTCCGTTATATTCGACGTTTGCGATCCCGGAAGAGTAAACGCTATGGGTGGAACTTTGAACAGGAGCAGGTTTCTAAACGAGCGTATTTTTCCGATGCATCTAGGGTCTTCTGGAATAACTGTCCTCCTATGATTTGTTTTACAGTAGTTCAACAAACAATTCAAAGAAACAACTCAAAGAAACAAGGAAGCCGTCGCCATAAAGTATTTAACGTAACATACTTAAAATATAGGCGTCCAGCAGCATGTAAAATATATTTAATTTTCATTGTTTCCAACATCTTATGAGAGGAGTCGCTTTTAACACACCGTCACGCTGAAAGTGAAGTCCTGTCTGCGTGGGATTCTGCTCCTATGTCGTGCACGCTGGTCAGCGCCTCCGGGGCTCGGGTGCTTCTGGAGGATGGACGAGCTGTAATTCTGGGTCGAGGTCCGGAGACCGGAGTCACAGACAAGAAGTGCTCCAGACACCAAGGTGTGGAAGAGTAAAACTTTTGTAGGTAGCTATGAGTCCACAAACGGTCAGTCCGCATCCAGAGGGGTTCTTCTCACACAGGTCCAGCCTTTGTTTGCAGCTGCAGGACACCGCCCTTTATCCCGTGACTTAGGGACCATAAAACAAAATTAAAAGGCAGTTTTATAGCACATTGCCAACTTACAGTTATTGTGATAATTAATTTATAAAAACTTTAGTTTTCACAGTTTCAAGTTTTTGTAACTCTGATGGCTGTTTTTCTGAAGATCCAATGTACTATACAGCTGCTCCAAACAAATATATTTAATTATTGCTACTATGGCTAAACCCCTGACACACTTCTATATATTGAATTTTAGTACCTCTTTTCTTTAGCTATGATTTTAAAGTAAAATGATAGCGTTTAAATAGCTTCCACCTTATGTAGAACAGTGATCTGAATCACATGGCCTAAGAAGGCACACCCATATATGTTAGCACTTTGTCTATTTCTTAATCGTACTTATATGATTCATTGTATATGTGAAAAAGAAGATGTTTTGAGAACAGATTCTCATCCACGGGGTCACATGACATGGAGAAATCAGTACTTTTCTTTGAAATCCTATTGAGAGAATTGTTTATTTAACTGTATGGAAATTCTGTTGAGACACATTGCATTAATACAGTGTAGTGCTGTTATATAGTCTACTCTTATTAATTTAATAGTTATTATATTAAACAGTTAGTAGTTATCTTTTATATTCATTGTGTGATTTATAATATGTGAGAAAAGTCAGTTGTGATTTACAAAAAAAATCAAGCAAATATTTACATTTGACAAGATGAAATCAGTACAGTTATTCAGAGATCTGTTATTGTATTTATCATATCAGCTCTAAATGAATCTAATCTAATACATAGTGTGCGTGTGTGTGTGTGTCCATGTACAAAAGAGAGACAAAGTGCATGTTTGTGGTAGTAATTATCACTTTGTTTACTCTAGTGAAGGTGGTGCCTTGTTATTCAGACCAGGATGTGGTTGTCACTCAGGTATGAAAATAAACCTTTAAACCCAGCCCAAGGTCACAGGTAAACATTTTTTATAGATTTCTTTGTGAATCTCCAGTCTTGAATCACAACCTGCTATGCTACATTCTGTTATTATCTCAGCATACTTTTTACTTTACTGCCGAGACCCACCCAACTTATCTTACAGCTCATAGGTTAACCATTTAAATGCAAAAGTACAATGTTCATACATGTCTTATAATTTTCTACAGCTGGGTCCCAATCCCAGTTTCCTGGGTGGTGAGAAGCTGAGTCGGGGCCAGTCAGGCAAACTTGCTCATGGAGGCACACTTTACCTGGTTAATCAGAGCCATCCATTTACGCTGCACTACTATCTGAGCTCCAGTGGAACAGTCTCCAACACTGCACAGAAAGGACTGAAAGGCCTAGACAGGACAAAAGAAGGGAGGGATGGGAAAGAGCCAGAGTTGAGTCCAACACCTAAACGCAGTATAAAGGATTTCTTTCCGACTTCTCCCATGAAGGTAATGCATTTGACACTTGCATTTAAACCTACCAGGTGTGTTATTTATGCATCTAAACGTGCTATGTCACAGCAAACATGAAGTTTATCAACATAAAACAAGACTGTATGTTTTTATTTAGTTGTTTATTTTTTTCTGTTCAGTCATCTAAAAGACGACTGGCCTCAGAGAGAGGGTGCAGTGAGGCGAAGCGTCAAAGGATTGATGAGGAACAGATTAAGGAAGAGGAGGAAAACGAGGATGAGAGACTGGCAGAGGAAAAGCTCAAGCAGCTGCAGGAGCTGGCTGAGAAGTCAGTGACAGAAGGGAGCAACCAGCCTTCATTATCGTCAGCATCACCATCATCATTAAAAGCCTGTGGAAAGAGTAGCTGGCAGCAGATAGGCAACTTGATGCTTTATACTGCTGCTGGAGTCATAGGGAGTAAAAAGGTGGGAGCTGTTTCAGTGGAACAGCCAACCATTGTTTTTATATTTGATAAAGTGGAATTATAAAGCTCTGCCTTACATGACAAATTCTCCTTAACTTTACAATTTGCTTCATGAAATACAAATTGATCTACTACTTTTCATTACAACAGCACATCAGGTGAAACACACACACATGCTTTATAGACCTGAAGTAGAAACCTCACAATAAAAATATACAACTGTTATTGTTTTGTGTAAAATTAACCCTAAGTTTTTTTTTAAGACAAGCGTTCAGTTCGATTCCATCTTTTTAATTATGAATTGCTGCTTTTCATTGATGTAGACTACAAATTATTAGGCTTTGGTTGCACAAACAAACAAATTAAACCTTCAGCTCTGGGAGTAACTGCAGAAATGCAATAGGCTTTTTTGTATCTTAAATTGTATATCAAATTATAGAAAAAATTTATTTGAGAAAATGATTAGAAGCTTTTTTTTCTGGCATTCAGTTTGGTTGAAACTCAATACGCTTCACCAGTCACGGAGTGAAAAAAATATATGTAATGTACAGTAGCATTTTTCTGGTCTTCATAGGAACATGTGTGCTGCATAGAGCTTTCCTGACATTGTATTTAAGTTAAAGGAGAGGAAGTATCGTAAACAATAATGTTTTTCCTTTTGCAAGTTAATAAGCTAGAGAGATCATGCAGCTTATGTGAACTTGTCCTTTTGTTGTTGTTGCTTTCGTCTTTCTCCAGATTGCTGGGTTTGACATTGATGGCTGCATCATCACTACTAAATCTGGAAAAGTTTTTCCCACAGCACCAGATGACTGGAAGTATGTCTGAATTTCTTAATATAAGATAGTTTTTGAAATTTGAAAAGACTGTACACATTTCTCTCTTCTTGTTGTAATTGTGTCATTGTGTTTATTACCAGGATTCTTTACCCTGAGATTAAGCCCAAGGTTGCGAACATGCTCAAAAAAGGATATAAGGTGGAGAGAAGCTAACGCACCATTTATTTCTAACATGTTGTACATTTGGTTGATTGAAGCCATTGGAATGTTTTCCTAGTATATGTGTGCTCTTTTCTTGCAGGTGGTTTTCTTCACCAATCAAATGGGAATCGCTAAAGGCAAACTTAGACCAGAAGTCTTCAAGTCTAAAGTGGAGGACATCCTTGCTACTCTGGAGCTACCTGTGCAGGTAGGTGACATTATAGATCGACACTCATCTCTCTTCTAAAAGTTATATTTCTGCTTGATGTTCATATTCTCTCCTTGTTTGCGTGTTAGGTGTTTGTAGCAACTGGTCCAGGTATATATAGGAAACCAGTTATGGGAATGTGGAATCACCTGTGTGACCAGGTAAATGTTGTTATTGATGCATGGAAACACACATTATATAACTGCCACACCTCATTTGTTTGTCTTGTAATTTCTTACAGCAGTGTTTACTGCTGTATTGGTATGTTTGACAATGAACAGTGTTTTTAATGAACATGTGTGTGTGGTTCCTGTTCAGGCTAATAATGGTGTGGCTGTTGAGAAGACAGAGAGTTTCTATGTAGGAGGTGAGTCATCTTGATAAACAAACCCATACTAAACCCAAAAATAAACTTAGAACTCAAACAAACATGCAGAAACACTTTCTGGCTTTACTACTGTGTATAGATGCTGCAGGCAGACCAGAGAACTGGGCTCCAGGGAAAAAAAAGAAGGATTTCTCTTGCAGTGATCGACTGGTAAGACCACTCACTTTAGTCACTTAACTTTATTTGTTCAGTGTGGGGATTCATTTGCAGAAGATTTAATGTGTAAATTATCGTTATACAAGTCTTAGTATGATTGATGTTTCTTATTGATTGTGTCTGTAGTTTGCTCTGAACATCGGCTTGCAGTTCCATACACCAGAAGAGTTCTTTCTGGGCTGGAAGTGCGCCCCCTACAGCCTGCCTAATTTTGACCCTGTGAGTACAACTTAGTGGCTGGAGTTTGAATGTACATGTCTATGTCTGTATTTTAAAATTTATTTTTTTTAAATCTCAACTTCTAGAGAAAACTCGACTCAAATGCCAGGCTTTACGACCCGCCATCCGCCTCTCTCACCTCCAGAAACACAGAAGTTATTGTTGCTGTTGGGTTTCCTGCATGTAAGTGAAAATCAATGGGATGTCAACTTTCTGGGTTCTCTGTCCACCAACAGAATTTAAATCTTATTTCCTTTTTCCTTTCTGTTCAGCGGGTAAATCTACCTTCTTCCACAGACACATCATTCCAAAAGGCTACATCTACGTCAACAGGGTGAGTCAATCCTATACATGCAGGGCATAGGGAGACATATTGCAGTTTTTAAGTGGATTATATGCGTACCATATATGCATTTTGAAGCTGTTTTTAGTCTAGATATACTGTGACCAACCTTTATTGTTTTATGTCTGTATCAGGACACACTCGGTTCTTGGCAGAACTGTGTTGCAGCATGTGAGCGTGCTCTGAAGGAGGGGCACAGTGTCGCTGTAGACAACACCAACCCAGACTCTGAGTCTCGCAAACGGTAAAGCCCAGATGTACTGAATTAAGGCGCTGTATGAAGAATGAAACTGTGACTCATAACTATTTTTAGACTAAACACCTGGCAGGAAAGATTCAAGCTCTGTAGCTCAGTACAAAAGTTTAATAGGCTGACAGGTTACAGCAGTAGATTTTACTGATGTGTTCCACATTTGTCAGGTATCAAAAGTGACATAATCCATGTGCTCACTAAAATTGAATCACTCACAGGTGGAAAATTGTTTTAGTACAACATCTGTCAGTGTCGAGTGCGATGCGTTTACAGAAGGTATTGTGACTGTGTGGGGAACACATTTGACCCATGTTAATCCCCTTATAGCCTTTCACCTGCACTTCAGCATTATATTGCAGAAAAACATGGCTAAACCTGTTTTTTAAAGCAGTTTACTAAGTGGCAGATTTTATTGAACTAGTAGTTATTTATTGTATTTCTCTACCTTTAGTGCCATTAAAAACTAATGCTGCCTGATAGTTTGATTTGTATTTCTTTGTCTGTGTTTGTATAAGCAGTTGCCTGTGTGTATTTCTTTTCCAGTTATGTGGATGTGGCCAAGGCAGCTGGAGTTCCCTGTCGCTGTTTCCACTTCTCAACCTCTCTGGAGCAAGCCAAACACAACAACAGAGTATGACTCTCCTCTCCACGCATTCATTCTTCAGCCTTTTTTTTTTTTTTGGTTTTTCCTGGCTGGTGATGACGATGTTGTTTTTTATTACTCATTGTTCTCAGTTTCGTGAAATGGCTCCGTCGGACAGCAAACACATCAAGGTCAATGACATGGTTTTCCACAGCTACAAGTAAGCTACAAGTGTTACTTTTATTATATTCTAATGGAAAACTCATGACTGGTGAGCATTGAATTATGTTAACAAGAACTAAACAATGAAATAATTTACATTTAAGGTCTTCATAGTGTAAACTGTAATTTTTATTTGACTTTTGAAATAACATTTCTTTTCTCTTGACAGAAAACACTTTGTGGCTCCTGCTCTCTCTGAGGGTTTCTCTGACATCCTCCAGATCCACTTTGTCCCAAACTTCAAAAATGGCCAATTAGAAACACTGTTCAGGCAGTTTTCTGAGGGCTGATTGGACATCCGGCTTTCTAATGCCTTTGACATTATTGATAAAAGCTGTTGATAAAGCTCAGCTGTTAGTAAGGAGGAGCAGTTATTAAAATTAAAAAAACTTTCTACTGACATCTAGTGGCCTCTAACTTCAAAGTGAGTGCAGTAGTGTAACTAGAGTTGCAGCACAACAACTGCAATTCTTCCTTATAACATAACCACTTAAATGTACAGATATACTTCCGTTATGTATGCACATCAAAACTAGTTCTGCATGGGCTTAGAAAGAATAAAAAGCAAAACAAAAGCAATAACTTTAATTTAATATGTCTGATTTGTTTTCTTTGCAACTAAGAGCAGCTACTGTATATTGGTATTCAGTTTCACAATAAAGCTTTGAAAACCACTTGAGATTGCTACCAATGGTTTGCTATGATTATTCCCAAAATAATCACTCCCTGAGTGAGTATGAATGGATTCAGCTTTCTGCGTTGTTATGGTTTAATCCAAACCGATCCCTGCAGACTGATTTTGGACCCTATTTAGTTGACCTCAGGCAGGAACTGTATATCCTTGCCGAGATGCTGTTTGAGCCAAGGCAATATCTTGAAGAGGTCAATGTGAAAGTCTCGGGCATGAGGAGGTGGTCGGTCTCTACTGTACCCTCTCATATCTGGGTTGAGAAGGTCACATACGTCTGTGGTCCCCCAGCTTACTATTCCAACCTGGGGATAAAAGAATGATAAAAGTTAAAAATTATACTGAATGAACTGTGCATGAAGAGGATATTTAAAAATGGATTTAATCTATAAATATGCCGACCTGAAAGTAGCGTTTTCTTTTTTGCAAAAAAAGAGATCCACCCGAGTCACCTAGACAGTGAGACAGTATGTAGCTAAAATTTGACTCCCATGTTGGTCAAACTGTGATGGCTGTCATACAATAAGTACAGAAACCAGACCTCTGCAGGTAATTGCATCCCGGTATCCTGAGGTGCCTCCAGAGCAGAGGAATCTGTCCGGTACATATTCATCCATAGTCACGGTAGTTGGCAGTTTTAGTGTTTGCCTGGCCTTCTCCACACATGACGGCCTCTGCAGACAGGCAAATGATATACTGTTAACACAACTACATTTTGACTTTTATTTATTCCCACAACATTACTTAGTGTAATGAAATCAACCCACAGTCTGACCATCGCAACGCTCACCTGACTCCCTGTGTGAATATGTGTTTCTTTGCGTTGCACTTGTTTATGGATAAAATAGGCAGAAGTCTCCTTGTGTAGTAGTAGATCTTCCCCTGTATACACACAGTCATCTTGTTAATGATACATGAGGATGTAATCATGATTTTTAGTCTGATTTGTGGTCTTACTGTATATAATATTTAAACACTATAAACCTCACTGTACTGCTTTTAAACATGCTCCGTGGGAAAACAGTAACACATTTGTAACTGAGACTGTTAAGGTAAAGGGGTCACATACTGTGCTGCTGACAGGTAGAGTTGATTTTTTTCATGGCTCGACTGGCAGGTACAGTACATGGCAAGCAGATAGGCCTGTTGCATGACATACAGTATACACTTATCAAAGTCATATATGATGATTTATGTTGTTTCCTTATCTATGTTACACAAGGTTAGAGACATTAAACAAAAAGAATGCTCACACAATTTCCTCATGAATAAATAAATTAGTTTTAGGCTTCTACTGGACAAAATCAGCACTTTAAGGTGTATCTGGTCTTTAGGCTGCCATACCTGGCCTTCCAGGAGAGAGGGATACTCTTGTTGAAATGTATCAGGGCTACATCATAGTCATAGAACTCAGATACATTTTTGTGTGCAAGTGCTTTGATGTTGTACTTGGGGTGCAAGATCACTCTGCTGGACTTCAACGTGCCCTCACCTGAGGACCAACAAACTTGTTTGGCATTTGAGTGTTAAAGTTTATGAAGTAGAAAAGTAACTTGCTAGAAATATTTAAACAAAGCATTTCTATACACACTGCTTCAAACACTGGAATAAACGAGACTTGCAAAAGAGCACCAGACTTTTGTTCTCAAAGGATAGAAAAAAGGAGAGAAAGGACGTGCCACGTTGACTGACCACTTTCTACGTCCACCTGGTAAGCAACGTTTTGTGTGCCAACTCTGGCAAAGCAGTGAGCAGCTGTCAGCACCCAGTTCTGGCTCACAATGGATCCAGAGCATGGGCTGCCAGTAGATTTAACCTACAAGGGGAGATTTTTTATTTTTTACACTTTTGTTAAAATCCAAGCTACAACAAGAAACAGATGTGTAAAGTTCTTACTGTTTTCAGAGTGACATGCCAGGGCTTTGTGTAGGCTTCTTGATCATAATCAGGGTTGTCTTCCTGAGCTATGCCACACATCGTCACACTCTTGTCACCTGTATGATGAAAGGTTTTCACATTTAGATTAACAGCAAACACCTTGCAGCTTATGCCTTAAAGTTGGGGTGATCTTGCACTTACTGATGATGCTGTTGAACACCTTTCCCAAAGCTTGGAAGTGTTCCAGAACAAATAAATGCATCTCATTACTTTTCTTTGAGGCTAAGGAATTTAACTCCTCTCTGTTAACTTGGTCTCCAACTCCGAATACATAGACATCTGAAAACAGGCACAGATGTGCTTAAACTACACAGTGCATACACACATTAAACAAACTGTGAATGTGTAATTATTATTTGCATGTAATTTTGATGTTGTAATAGCAAAGTAGCAACAATTAAAATATGTACATGGAGTATTTTAACATTTAATGAATTCCTTTTTACTTCTTGTCTATTATTATTATGTTACCGAGCATTGTCTCGTCTGTGTGGTCATGGGATGTGCTGCTATAGCCCAGTAAGCTCCGGATCTTGGCCAGTTCAGTCTTAGGATTGGGGCCTGTGTTGGAGAAACCTGCGGGCAGATAGACAGAATAGAAGCCCATAAGCAAACTATAATGCAGTTCTTATCTTCTCTTTTCTGATATTAATAGGCCTCTTTCGGTGTTGAGGGATTTATATGAGCATGTGTTTGTGCAGCACTATTTTTGTCTTTACCGTCTGTTTCTATGATGATGATATTCTGAGTCTCATTGAAATGGTTCTTGGCACTGTGTTGTTTAAAGATATTGATCATCTCACTGACACGTTTCAGCCCAGCAGCGAGGTTGGTGCCAGTCTTACTCCCATGACCTGCAGTTTCACAATGAATTACACTGATAAATGATTAAACTAACATATTGGTGCATCGTGTTTGTACTAATTTGGGACTACTTGAGAAAATCACGCCACAAGAAGGAGAAAGATATGACCATTAAATGGATTAATACTTGAGCGAATTAAAGATTAAAAAGCAGAGTCCTACTATGGTAGTCGAAATTCAATAGACTCCATATGATGTTGTCGATGTTGCTGCTTGTATACGTATCTGTGATATTCACAATGTCAATGGCCTTGCTGGCATATGACAACACATGGAATTTCAGCTTCACCTCGTAGCTGTCCAACTAGAAGGGAAAGAAAAATGAACAGGTTTCACACCCATTTTTGAGACTTTCACCCACTCTGTTGAATCAATCCAAACTTATCTCATTTGGTACAGACCTTTTGGATAAGAGCAATGGTGGCGTTCCTGGCTATTTCAAAGTCATGCTTTTTGATGCTCCCTGATGTGTCCAGTAAAATGTAGACATTCATGCGACTGCCTTCAGCTACACGGAACGTTCGACCAAAAGATCTTCTTCCACCTTATTCATCCAACCAACACACACACACACACACACACAGACATGCACAATATAGTATATTTTATCACAGTTGACTTACACTGATTAGTCTTGAAGACACAGATACAAGTTTTACCCACTTTTCCTTTTAGAGTCTGGTGAGAATACATCCATGACTCCTGCAAGTGACCCTGCCATGGCTTCTGCCACAGCGCTGGGGGAATCAAATGTATTTGGGCCTGTGGTAGAGGAAACACAGATTCTTTATCATATTCAACAGATACTGTTTTGACTTTTTTGCATCTCTGTAGCCACACACTCGGTAATAGTAGAGGAAATTAATCTTCTTTTAGCTTATATCAGATGAAAGTAATTTTTGTCTGGTTTCAAAAAAAAAAAAGTCCAAAACACCTTGGCATCGTGGTGTTGAACCGCTCCACTCCCTGTTCTCTAGGCAAACCCTTTCGACCGACCCGAGTAAATGAAGACCACTCTGACAGCTATAGATCACCTTCTCGCCTGTGTAAAACCGGCCTACTGACCTCTGGGCCCCAGCTGGGATGCCTGGGTCATCACAGTCATCAGCTGCATTCAAACACAGATCAACATGAATTTTTTCGATAAAAACAAATGTTAAAAATTATATTTGTGCTTGAAAAGATTTAGAATGGAACCTTATTTTAAAAAGTACTTCACATTTGGCATAAAAATCCCTTTTAAGATATAAAAAAAATGCATTGCAAGCTTGTTTTTAAACACTAAATCATGAAGTAAAGTAGAGTAAATTCAGAATTTAGTAAGTGAGCACACAGTAAGTCACAGTATAAAAGAAAATCTGTTTACAGGGATCATTTTTCTATTAATCAAAAGCTGCTTAACACTGCAGTAACTGCAGTGCTCACTCTAATACTACCAAAAGTTTTAATTTGCCAAATGAACCAGACTTCATGTTAGTGGATATTCTATGTTAAAGGCAAAATATAGCAAACATGTATGTAGTTCATAATTTACATAGTGTTTAGTTTAATTAGCTTAGAAATGATTTAGGCCTTATCATGGGCATGTTTTTTTATGTCCTCACCATGATTGTCACAGACAGGAGTGGTTCCCGTCCACTCCCCAGAAAAGGTGCAGTTCCTCTGTGCTGACCCGTACAGGGTGAATCCTTCCTGACAGGAGAAGCTCTGTGTCGCCCCGACAGAGAACCACTGATCCCTTGGCCAGAAGTCACCATGATCCAACTGGAGCTGAGCCGGACACAACACATCTGGGAGTGGGACAAAGAGAGATGGGCAGAAAAAAAGATGGAGGGTAAGGATGAGAGGATGTATGATGGGATGTACACAGAAAGAGAAAATCACCTTTGCATTTGGCTTGTGACGCTAGTCTGCCATTGGCGAATCTCATGGGCGACCAGTCCCCATCTTCATCACAGAGCCGGTAGCTGACCGGGAAAGGATACTGCCCAGGGCCGCAGTGATAAGTCAGCACACTGCCTTGCAGCCCTCCCTGTGGAGGAAACACAGGGCAAAGTTTGGAGTTTATTAAGTAACATGAGTTGTTCCAGTAAAGTGATGCTTTATTTATTCCCATTAAACCACACTCCGGTTTTTGCATGATTCCTTTTTCTGTGAAATTAGCTGATCATTGTTTTTAATAATCACAGAATAGTTTAATATTAGTTAAACTATTTTATAGTTTAAAAAATCGAATTGATCTGCATTATTTCCACGGATATATATTATCCGTGGAAATTATTATTATTATTATTTTATATTATTTTACCTCACTTCTTCTGGCACAATATTTCAGCAATTCAACATTTTTACCTTTTTTCACCTCTGCAGTGTTCTACAATTATATTATTATATACTATATTATTAAGTGTATACTTATGGATGTATATTAAATACACACAAAACAGCAACATCAGAGCAGGAGAATTGACCGTAAAACTATTATCTCAATTGATTATATAAAACTGCAGGTGTACAACAGCGGGTGAACAGTGAGGCGGCAACAAGATTAATCTGACAGTAACTTTCCTGATCAGTAGATTAGTGATTTGACTAACAGTTCAGACAGAGTGTCCAATCCAAAAACATAAGAGCATAATTCAAAAAATCTGCAGTTTTTTGAAGTGAAAGAATGTTTAGTGTTTAATCATTATCTTCAGAATTATTGGTGATTGTTCTGTCAGTCAATTATTAAACTAATTGTTTTTACCTGTGAGTAGGTGACATGTCCATCTTTGATGGTCTCAGATGTCGAGCAGTTCAGAGTCTGTGAATCCTCATAAGTTTCATCTCCATAATCATATTCTTTCTGCAGAGACACTGGAGCACAAATGGTAAAATTGTTGCTGATAAGCACGTACCTCTGCATGCACAAACACACGCACACTTACGTGTCAACACAGACAGATGGCAAACATCCATATACATTTGACGTAGTGAAATAAAAACAAAGTAAGAGAAAAAATTAAAACCCTCACCCTGTTTGACAGAGGTAAAGAGCAGGATCCACAGTACAGACTTAACATACATGACCAAACTGCGTATCAGCTGAGCTTATGTCTCTGAGTGACACAAACACCAGCAAGACTGTTCGGATCAACCTGCAGTCAGCTTCTATTTGATGACTGATTACCCATTAACACAGCAAAAGGAAACAGAGGAGAGATTGAGCAATTGAGGATCCATATGACCTCTAACTTTCAATTCTGGTTGCGCTAATTTTATCCTGTGCCACTTGCTTTCAGACTCTGCAGTCTTGTTTTTTGTCTTTGGTGGCATTTCTTACAATTTTAAACTACTCCAAAGCATTTAAAATCCATATGGACACTGAACTGCAATGTCACAAAACAGCTTTAGGCAACTAATGCAATTTCAAATCTAAAAAGCTCTTTAACACATCTCACTATTTTTCACATTTCCCAAACTAAACCTCGCCCCAACACTGTTGTTTTGTTCTGATGGCTGATTACCCAGCATTAATCCTGAAGGACTCATACTGTGTTGCCTCTCTGCCAGTGTTTTTTGCCTTAAGATGGTTGTGTAGTGCTCACATCACGTGTATTTGTATTTTTCCTGCTTGCTTAGATTTGGTCATGCAAGCATGTCTGGGAATAAAACAGGCTTAAAAGATAATTACGGGGAATAAAATGATTTAACAGGGACCCTCACCTATACCCTCACCCTTTCTCATACTCCCTGTCCCCTTCCTCCTCCTCTTTCTCAGGGCTCAGTCCTCTCAGCTGACTCGGCTTTGTTCAAGACTGCAAAGGAGTAAAAAAGAAAAAAAAACTATTTTGTAACCACTCACACACCACCAAACACCAAGAGAAATACTGCCTGGCTAGACTGGAGAAAAAGCAGGAGAATAGCAGCAAATATGGAAATAACTTAAATTTCTTTTAAATGAATTACATTTGTTTCTTTTTTTCATTTCTACCTGGATTATCTTTATTCGTGTCCAACATGGCGCTCTGCTATACTGGAAGTTTAAAGGCCCTAACTCTCCCACACTACAGTGGAAACTTGGAGCAGAAAGTGGACAATGTTAGGAAAATCCAGGAAAACATCTTTAACATACCCTTATAGAGAAAGGACCCTCTCACAATGTCATGCCGGAGTTATATATATTACATCATCCAGCTCTTTGAGAAGAGGAGCATTGACTAGATTTCCTGAGCGAAGAGGCTGCAGATAACGATGTCTAACCTCAATAATGTCTCTGTCTACTCCGACTCTTCCGATATATACAAGGTGAGTAAGAGTGATGACAGAGAACTCCAACTTGCTCTACGTAAAAATAAGCAAGACAACTAAACACAACTAATGTCTGTTTGAGCTAAATCTGTCTACATTTGTTAACATTAGCAGCCCACACCATACCCCAATCATACCAGATAAGCCTCTGGGTGTGTTCGAATGACTACAAACGTAAAGCACAGCGTGCTTAAAAATTCGACCTTTCATCTCAAAGAGAAATATTTATGATTTTGTAGTCTCACTTCTAACTCAACTACTAATGAGTTTGGGTAAATATATGAGTTACAATAATTTTATTTGGAATTTATTTTATTTTACTTTTGCCTGTTTTGCTACCACAGAATGTGTTCTGTAACCCCACCTTTGAGCTGGAAGAGGAGCGAGAGGAGATTGTGGAGGGATTCAGGACGTCTTTGTCCACCTCTGAACCAATCAAACCCCCAGCAGCTGGTGAGTCAGCCAATCGGCTTGTTTTCTGTGACTAAACCTTAACTGTGTGTGCATGTGTAACAAATAAGTTTATTACACCTCTTAAAGTATGCAGACTTTTTTTGTATATAATACATTGTAGACTTGGTTTACTGTAACCAAGGTTTATTTGAAGATGTGCCAGGTAAATTTACTGGTAATGGCTGTGCAAGCATTTGCATTATGTCCCCTGTGCCTAATGGTAAAGGTAAATTTGGCTTTTTGGAGTTGGACTTCTGCTGTTTTTAATATTCTTTTTAAAGTCCATGAACTTTATAGAGTAATACTTACTGTAATACTCTACATTTGTGGGAATAAACGTCATACGGTTATGCAACCATGCAAAGTCCAGCAGTTTCGTTTTTGGTCACTGTAAAGTGTTGAAGAGGAGCTAATATGGTGGAAAAGTTTTATCTGAGCTTTGCAGACTTTTAGTGATCTTCTACTATATTACTCTTCTTCTTTACTACTACTACTACATATGAATCCATTTTAATATCAATTACTGTAGTTTGTCAAATAGCATGCAGTATTTCTAAAGAAAATACAAAGTTATAATTATGACAAAATACAGTATGAACCTTATTAGCATTAACAATCTCTTCTTTCCTGTCAAACACTCATATTTATTCATGCTCTGTCCTTCAGGCCTGGGCTGGGGGCTGCTTAGAGTGTTGGTGATGCGTCTGCGGGGCCCAGGCTGTGGCTGGGGAGTGTTCATAGTCTCTGTTGCTGCCCTGCTCCTGTTAGCAGCCGTTGGACTGGCCCTGGCCCTCATCCTCACACGTGAGTCCCTGACAACACAAAGAACATAAAACTAACACTGAGTGAAATGGCCTATGAAGTATGGTGGTGGCTGTAGCTCAGCTGGTAGAGTAGTCGTCCACAAACCACAGGGTCAGTGGTTTAACTCTTGGTCTTCCTGGCTACAAGCAGAAGTGTCCCTGGGCAAGACACTTGTCCCTCGTGTCTGGTTTAGATAAAAAGCGTCTGCTAAATGACTCATTGTAAAGTATCATTTAAATATTTTCTACATGTGTTGTTTATGTTATAAATCCTTAAATGTTTCTGTCCTGCGTCTTTGTTTTGGGTCTCTGATTTAGAAATAAAAGGACAGGAAGTGGAGGATCAGTTCATTAGCTCCCCAGACCTACTGAACACAGAAGACAGGGAATCCCATATTTTACCCACAGTCCCTTCCAACAGAAGTCAGCGAGACAGTACAGCTGCACCACAGTCTACAAAGATCCCCTCATCGGATACACGTAAATTTCAAAATATGCCCTTTTCTCTGTTTACATTTGTAACATATTACACGAAAGCTTGTTTTATCTTATACTCTTTTCATTTTGTTTCTAATAAGAGAAGTTGCATTTTTCTGTGTCTTAGGTTGTGGAGGTGCTTTGACAGACTCAGAGGGCAGTTTTAGTTCACCAAACCACCCCGGCTCCTATCCCCCCAACTCTCAGTGTGTGTGGGTAATCCAAGTCCCACCTAATTTCTCGGTCCAGATCCATATCTCCAGTCTGACTGTAGAGGGGCCCTTTCCTTGTCTGTTTGACTGGCTGGAGGTGCAGGAGCAGATAGAGCAGAGCTCAGTGGTCACCAGGTGGGTCACATCCTCAGTAATCTCCATTAATTAAACACTTTCAGAGCTTTTGTCAGTTGCCAGTTATGACACAACTTGAACTTTGCACTCCACATTTTTGTTTCTTTGAGCTTCCACTCTGAGCAAAACTTAAAATACGGTAAAATGTAATGTTTCTACTTTCTCAACCTAGTCATATATAAACACCTATTTAAGAGGAGGCAAAGTATAAATGGGCATTTTAGTAAATAATACATATCTGAGTGTATAAAAATAGCAGCGTCCTGAAACTAAACTCCAATACTTCCAAATGCTTTATTATTATTTTACAAGTTGATTACAGAATTCTAATCTTTAAACTAATTAATCAAATCAATATTTTTATAGACGTTCTCCAGAGACATTATAGAGGGTTGTGTCCCTACTTAAATTGTTGGTAGATGGCACTAAAGGTCTGCGCATGATTGGAGGATGTTTCTCGGAAAACTGCTTGCCCTATTGCTTATTTGCATTCTTGTGCAGTGTTGTAACACATTTCATGAAATTCTAAAACCATTGCATAACTTTAGCTAACAAATCCTTTTATGAATGCACGTTACAGAATTTAGGCCTCCAAATCTGTAATATTAGATTAAAAAAAGAGAGAATTTTTTTTTTTTAAATAAAAAGTGATGTCTCCCCGGCAGGTACTGTGGAAACGTGGCACCGCCAACAATTAACACAAACAGCAGCACAGTCTGGGTCACATTCTGGTCTGATGGCAGCATCGCAGGCAATGGATTCATGGCTCAGTACAGGGCTGTATTACCTGAACACAGTCAGTTTCTGCATCTGGCAGTACATGTTTGCTTTTGTCTGTTTGCATTTGTGCATGTATTTAATAGTAGTGTGTTTTGTCAGAGAGCTGCTCCAGAGAAGAGTTTATGTGCGACAGTGGTCGCTGTTTGCTGCCTGTGTCTGTGTGTGATGGTTATCCGAATTGCCAGGATCAAACAGATGAGAAAAACTGCAGCCATAAAGATAACAGTAAGAGTATACAAACTACATGAAAACACAAGTGTAACAGGCTAAAAATAAATAAAAAGAATCTCACATTTTCTGTAAGAGTAAACACAATTTTAACTGTTTTCCACAGAATGTGGAGGACAAAAGACTGGTCCTTATGGTTACCTGTCAAGTCCAAACCATCCAAAGCCTTATCCTCACCAACAGGTACAGTAAACCCACTTTGGACAGCTGAACAGCTGGATGGTTGCCTAATCAAACATTCTTCTGTTGTCAATCAGTTGTGTATATGGTATATATCTGCTGAGGAGGGTCACATCATCACACTGAGCTTCAGAAACTTCAGCCTGGAGACTCAGGATGTTTGTGAGTTTGACTATGTGGAGGTGCACGACAGTGAGGACACAGGAACTGGAAGAGTTCTGGGAAGGTGATGGCTGCCATATCTTTTAGTTTTATATTCTGTGCATAATATAATTTTACTGCTGTATCCTGCTATGATACCTGAAGCTGCTTGAACGATCAGCATAGTTTCAGCGACCGTTTAAATGTTTAAGGTGACTAAGGGTAAATATGTGAGTTATGTAACCACAGTGTTCTGAAGGAGCTTTGGTCTTAGGTTTTGTGGTACCACCCTCCCACCAGACCTGACATCCACTGGCTCCTACATGACCGTAATGTTTGTGGCTGATGAGGGGGTAGCTGACAGTGGCTTCAACGCGACATACCAGGCTGTGTCTTTATTGGACAGTGAGTTCCTGCTTTCGTGAAGCTACATAATATTTTAGTGCCTTTATTATTTTCTTTTCCACATTTTCTCCATTATTTTGTTGCTCCCCACCCTGTTCCTTTTTCCTGATTTTTACACGGTTGAACCACATTTTGCAGTTGATTCAGTAGCTATCTTTTAAAACAACATTTGTCTTTTACATTTTATAACCTTCACCTGTTTCCTTTATTTCCCAAAAGGGACATGTGGTCCTAACCAGTTTGCCTGCAATACAGGGGAATGTCTTCAGCCGCAGTGGTTATGTGATGGATGGAACGACTGCCCAGACGGAGCAGATGAACAGTCTTGTGGCAACTCCACCTACCCTACCTTCAGTAAGTCCATGTTATCTTGGACCTCAATCAGAGTCCTGCCAGAGTCATAGATATGGTACTTTTAATTTCCGAAGGCAGAGATATGCAGACCAAATGATAATAAATAAATAAAAACTTGCAGGATGAAGATGACTTGACACTAGCAGAGATGGAAAAATTACCTCCAATTATACAGAATTCTCTTGTGCATTAGAAACTACTGAATGTGCAAAATAAGAATATGAATGGTGACTTGTTTTCATGTCCTCAGCTTCATCATGTGAACTCATAGAAGTTGAGATGTGTCAAGGCCTCAGCTACAATCTCACCTCATTCCCAAACATCTGGCTGTCCATTGCCGATCAGAGAGAAGCTGCCACACTCCTGAAACAATACAGAGTAGAAACTACTTTCATATCTACCTGAATCTTCCTAATGCTGCTGTATTATCTTCTATGCATAAACCTACAGTCATAACATAAACCAACAGTTGTAAAACCTCATACACTCATCTGTTTACCCATTCAGGTACTGATGGAGTTAGCCTGCTTTGAACCCTTGCAAAGACTGGTCTGTGGGATGTTTCTGCCACAGTGCAGCCCTCACGGTGGTGTCCTCCAGCCCTGCCGTTCGGTCTGCTCCTCAGCTGAGCAACAATGTAGCCAAGCCCTGGATGTCTTCTCCTTCAGCTGGCCCTTCAACTGCCACCTACTGCCTGACTCACAGGACCCCTTGGATTGCTCCTTGCCTTGATGCTTCAAAAGACTCAAGTTGCAAATTTGTTAGCAAAAAAACGAAAAAGAAGGAACGAGATTATCAACTCCCCCTAGTGTATATTTGTGCTATAGATTAAATTTTATATTATAGATTAATGGTCTGGCCTCAGATCAGATTTTTGTTGTTCAAGGTTTTACCTCTGCAGTCTTTACTACACATTCTTACCACCTTATACCTAAGGGGAACTTAAAAAGGTATGAATGATTTTTAGCTGTTATATGATTCAGACACCAACAGACATTCCAATCTCGCTTTTTAAGAGAAATAAAACTGCTGTAAACTGTCTTTTTGCACTTTTTATTGGTTTGTCAATCATGTCAAACAGTAACAATCGAGAATACATCATTATGTGGTTCTCTTTTTTCAGTGTTTATAACAGTATAGATTTGATCTGTTGTAAGATAAAATTTGAAACAATTTGAATCATAAAAAACAAACAAACAAAAAACACAAACATGAGGTAACATCCTATATGGAGAGTCTCATACAACACAGACTGTAGAGTCTGCAGAATACATTGGTAAAATAACTTTGCAAAACAAAGTGACCGTCAGGTAACTTTCTAGCTATTGTAGATCTCCCTCAGCTGTTGCTGATGTCATCATAAATGTTTAAAATAACCTTGACTATTAGTAGCTAGATTAGTAACTTCAGCAGCGCAAAGCTTGCGGTCAGCTTTACTTTTGTATTTCATCTGCCAAAGTAGGAATCAGGTTGATACATTATAGTTCTTAATACTTTCTTTTGATGTTGAAAATCCATTCTATACAAGCTCAGGGAAGTCAACATACAGCTTCTGCACTCTCAATTTCAACTGATTTTTTGTACACACAAGGCTCACAGAGTGCTAAAATGGAAACTGAATAGAAGTTTTCTTCTTCCTGTGCTAGAACCATACACACACACAAAAAAAAAATAAAACACTCAAAATAAAAGTAATTTGTATGATTGACGATATGGTTTTGCTACTTTAAGGTGGATTGCACTTTTCTCATAATCTAATCACATATTGCACCACATGATAGGTTTTCTTTAGCACCGTTTAAACTCTAACATAATTGTAATTGAGCTGCTAAGAAGGGACAATGAGTTTCAGGGTTTGATCTAAAGCAACTGCGGTGAGGCCCCACACTTTATGCTTCCCATTGCGAAACACTGGAAGCGTGTAACAATATTTATCACCAACGCGGAAGTGCGTGTATCCACGGTTTTGGGGGTTGCACAAGTGGGATAAGGACAAGGTGAAGATTTCTTCCACCTACGACAGAAACAGACAAAGAAACCACAGCTTGAAACACAGTTCTATTTAAAACAAGTTCTAATATCAACCATATGTTTTTGCATAAAAAGTGAACTGAGTCAAAGTTAGGAAACCAAAAGACTCCAACCTGATGGAGCTCAAGAGGATCTGCTAGGAAACAAATTGAATAAACTGCCAAAATGCATGTGAGACTTAACCACTTTATGCTGTTCAGTATCACAGGGGGCAGTTCCAGTTGTCATTGGGCTCTCAGGGAGACATAGACAGTTAACCATTCACATTACTTTTACACATACAGGCAATTTAGAGTCACCACTGTGAAGAAGAAACTCATGCAAGCTCACAGAGAACATGTAAACTCCACACAGAAGGATCCTAGCCAGCAGGTAGATTTGAACCGGGGACCTTCTAGCTGTGAGACAGCAGCGCCAACCACTCCAGAACTGTACTACCCCTCAAGGAAAACATTGAAACTGTGATTTCTGTCAAGGAGGGGCTTCTACAAACTAAATTAGTGGTCTTTATGCTTGAAAATGGCAAATGTAAATTAATTTTAAAATTTCACCAAGAAATTTAAATAAAATTTTACATTTTTTTTACTTTCGATTATAGTTAACTCAGTGTAGACTGATAAAATTACAGTAGTAGCCATTTAAAGTAAAAATGCAACATGAACTGTGCAAAAGGTGAAGGAGTCTGCAGACACTAAATACTAGGGCCAGTTGTCACTCTTCTGAAATTATACCTAGAAGATATTTTAAGTCTTCAAATGATTGGTTATGGAAAAAAAATGTAAAAACATAATTTTCATCAACATCATTCCCATCACCAGCTGAAAAACATATCCAAAATCTATTTTTTAATACTGATCATTATTCAATATTTATTATTAACCATTATTGTTGGATACATTTAATGCCATTGATAAGGCGAAGAGAATAAGGAAACGTGTCTTGAACACGAGGAAACATAACAAGTGTAAAGGTAGGCTTTTTTTAATGTAAACCAGTGACTGAGATGTAATTACACAGTAGAGCTGACCAGATATAGAACATGTATTGCTCCTAAATTACTCAGATCAAGATTACTACAGTAAAAGTTCCCTTAATAATTACATAGACTTTTTTTTCTTAAATTATCCAGCCCTAATATAAAATTTAAAGAAGTATGAAAAAAGGATAACTGTACCTCTCCAGGGTTTGGTTTGAAGGTTAAATCCTCCAAGGCACCAATGTTAGCCAGGACAGGAGCAATCATCATCCCTGACTGGAGAGAGAGAGTGAGAGAGTTACAAAAAAGGCTGACAATTAGTATAATGAACCAGCGATTTAACAATGTTGCCTTGAGCTTTTGGAATTGGCAATAAACATTTTAGTTTCAAGTTTCACATTTTTACTAATAATTACAGACTTTGAGCACAGATTATTCAATATAAATATAACTTAACTTATAACTATATAACTTATAACTTAAAGACCTATATTACAGAGGCTAACATGTAGACTAACATAATCATTCAAAGAATCTAATGTAATGAATAATCCTAAATAAACTGTAAACTGATACATAGAGCTAGATAAAGAAATGTTCTGTGTGAGAGTACAGCTCACTTGTTGTCCTTTCTACTGTCTTGAGCTCTTAAGATTCCTACTCACCACATCCCTGAGGGGTTTCAAGACACCCCAGATCCTCTCAGATGCCACAGTAATACCCAGCTCCTCCCTGGCTTCCCTCAGTGCTGTGGCCACAACATCTCTGTCTGATGGGTCACTCTTTCCTCCTGCAAAGCTATACATAAATGAAAGTAAGGACAAATAATGTGCTACTGTAAATGTTTGAAGTATTGATTAGCCTGTCTCTAGTCTACCACTAACCTGACATCTCCCTTGTGCCTGCCTTTCAATGTGCTGGAGCGCAGGGTGAAGAGAAATGCTGGCTCCTTACCAACAGAGCAAAGAGAGACCAGAACAGATGCACATCTCCCCTGGTTTTTCCCCTGGCTCAGAGTCCATTTCTTCTCTTGTTCTAACTCGTAGAGCTTCAAATTGGGCCGTAGGCTTTGCCGACACCTATTTTCATTTTCCGGGGATAAACAGTCTCTCAAGGCAGCTGCCGCACAAGGGGCAGCCGGATGAAGTCTTCTGGTTTGTTGAGGAGAGAAGCTGGAGGCTTGTGGTCTAGTGTGAAAGTGTTTTAAAGTCCTTGGCATGTGTGTTGATGAGCAAAAAGCTCTGACACAGTATCGTCTGCAATATAAATGGTTTTGAAAAAGGTTAAACAGAGTCTTACTTGTGAAACTAAGTGATCGTTGGCAAGGCCTTCTCCAGGGTTGAAGGCAAGTTGTGTTGCTTAAACAGTCACAGTAAGTGCTCACAGCTTTGGTGTTTTCCCCTAAATCACCCACTAAACTGTTTTTCCAGGGATTAGATGCTCGCCTGGCTTTCGCAGAGGCAACATATTGAAGGGGCTGACGATAGCTGGATAAAATGGCTTTAGACTGGAGGTATGGAAATAAAGCTTCTTTCATCTTATGATTATCATAGTACATGCTACCTAAAAACAGCTTGCTCGAACAGGGCACTGTGGTCAATACCTCCTCCATGATTCTGCCATTTCCAGGATTGGAGTCTTTGCATTTCCTTCCCCTCACATGTCCTGCACTCTGCCACACAGCACCGGTGTGGTGGGATTCTTTCCATAACAACAATGACCTTATAGAGCAAGACCAGGTTAGGATCTGAGGGGCTCTTAACATCCTATGAGAAGAAAACGAAACATTAACAATGTTAATATAAGCATAATTCAGTCACTTGGGGTTAACCGCTGTATTTGCATGAACATGTGATGAGTATATGGAATTTGTCTGTTAAAAACCCGGGTGTTCTCTAGGTTTAACTTAACAATTACAACTGTAAGACTTCACACACATACTGGGTTTAACAAATGCTCGAAACTGATAAGTATCAGGAGAACGTGGTTCCCTTGTTACCTGTAACAGTGTTGACAGTAAGTGGATTAAATCGTATTACGTTTAAGTGTGAAGATGATAGGGTCGTCATTACCAACGAAATTATGAAATTCTAGTTTAATACCTGTCAAAAAAAAAGTTACTAGTAACGTTAACGCTAACCAGCTAGCCATAAAACTAAGCTAACAAAATATAAGCTGTGCTCACTAGGTTAAAGTCATACTAATGATCAGTTTTTCAGTGCCAAGAATTCCACATGTCTTACACTACATGGAAAATACTTAATGACGAATTTCAAAACTAAATTGTAAAGTGAAAGCGGAAAAATAGTCACCTTTCCAGTTGAACCAACAGCTTCTCTCTTAAAGTTAGCCACCGGCTGCCACTAACCAATATGGCGCAGAGTGGCTTCATGCGCTTCAGTGTTGCCCCGGCTGCGCAGTGACAACGCAAAAGACTTCACATCTCTGCGGTTATTTATTTATTTATTTAGTTAGTTAGTTTCTCTTCTTCTTGGGCTATGTTTCTTTATTTGTATCTCGTGAGGGAAATTTGTCTTGGATAAAAGGGCAGTGCTGCCGTAAAATACTAAAACAAACAGACTCGGTTGATGTTGATATTACTTCTACTTCTTCTGTTGGATGTATTTGCGGTTGCCAAACCAGACGTATCCAATGTACCTCGGTTTAACTGCACATACATAGAGAGTGGGGTAAGATTCCTACATGTATGTTGATTAATGAACTGTAGAGAAACAACCCATTGTTTGCAGTTTGCATCACGAGTCACGTCCTCGGTGGTGAAAAACCAGTCTATCCACTCTGGACATCGGCTAGGCCTGTTTCCTTTAATAACAGAAAACTATTCTAGTTTACATTCAGTGTCTTGAGCAATGACATTATAAGTATATTGGTTACTAGTTACTTCTTCATTAAATTAAAAATACTGTTAGTTCACAAGGCCTTAAGCTTGGAAACACCGCTGACATAGTAGGAAGAAACTCCTCACCCCACCTGTTTTACCAGCTCCACCCCAAACCCTGTTTAAGTAGCATGTGATTCATGAAAACTGGCATTTGTGTGCATTTTCCTGTTTCTGTTGCCTACTTGCGGGTATATCAAGGACTTACCTTTGGAACAGCGAGCTCTCCTTCAAGTCAGGAACATATGGCCTCAGCCTGGACCGAAGAGGATACCTTTGTCTGCTCAGTATGCCTGGACACCCTGAAGGACCCGGCCACACTCCCCTGTGGACATTCATACTGCTTGATTTGTATCAGGAGTCACTGGGACAAGAGAGACAGCAAGGGTCAGTACAGCTGCCCTCAATGTAGGCAGGTCTTCAACCCTCGGCCCTCGCTGGCCAAGAGCACAGTCCTTGTGGAGGCAATGGAGAAACTTAGAACCAACAGCCTCAAGAAAGGCTCCTCCACAGTTGCCTCCTCAGTTCCACCATCTCTGCCTGTCTACATGGAGGTCCTACCACATACAGGGCCACAACAGGGCATGTACCCCCAACTTCCCACAGTGGAACCTAAACTCTGCCCTCAACACAACCGATACCTTGACCTGTTTTGTCATGAAGACAAGGAGTGTGTGTGTGAGGTGTGTTGCCAGCATGGACACCAGGGACACCGTGTGCTGAAGCCACAGGAAGAGAGACAGGAAAGACAGGTAAGTAATGACTGGATCATTTTCAGGAGGGTGATATATAAGTTATCATTTGTATTTTTTTCTGTGGTGAGACAAGACCTAGTGTGTCACAAGTGTTGCGTTTCCAAAATGTAGCTGAACTTCAAGTACTAAACCAATGGCATTTAGTGTGTATTCCTGCTTCATATGTTTAGGACACTTTCTGCCCAGACTATTTGTACAAGATACAATCCTGGGGCATTTTTGTGTGTGGCTTTTTTGTTATACTAAGCCATCAATGCTATGTCTGTATGTAGAAAGAGCTTGTTCAGATGCAGGCAAAGGTACAGAAGAGAATCCAGGAGAATGAAAAGACTATTAAGGAGCTCCCACATGTTGCACGCCAGCACAAGGTAATACTTACAGACTGTTTGGTGTAGAAACCTTTGTGCCAAGCCACTGTGTCTGATGTCATAGTTATGACATACATATTTAGATTCTTTGCATGTTTTACATTATTTCCTCATCTTTTTTGAACAACATCTTCCTCTGTCTACACACCCAGGCCTTGGTTCAGGCTCTGGAGCAAGAGAGCACTGATTTATTCTCGGAACTAGTCAAGACTGTGAATCAAACAGGCACCCAGGTTGGTGAGCTCATCAGCACCCACGAGACCTCTTTAGGCAGCAGGGTTGAGGGGCAGATCCATAGGCTGGAGCAAGAGGTGGTGCAGCTCCGCTGGAAAGGTGAAGAGCTGAGGCGACTGGCTGACATGCACGACCACATATGCTTCTTAAAGGTAATGAGTCTGATGCAGGGTGTTGCTGGAAATTAATGTTATATCTAATCACACTGGATATTTAAATACATGTTATTAATCATAATACCTTGTTTCATTTGTTCTCTAGAATTTCCTCACCATGGAACCTCTGGGTCAGACAGGTGCCACATGCATATCAGTGGTCAATCAGGAGGAAACGTTGGTAGCTTCCATGCGCTCAGTCATGAAAGAACTTCAAGAGTCAATACAGGATGTTTGCAAGGCCAGTCTAGCCAAGATTGCCACATTAGGTAAGAATTCCTCTCCTGTCCTCTCCTCTGCTCTGTTCTTCAGACAGTCAAAACTTCACATTTCTTTGTAGTGAATCATGAGCCCATGGGTTCAACACCCTATGGCGCAGCAGCTGATAGCCATGCTCAGGCCACCACATTAAACACAGGTACAGTGACTTATGACCACTCGGGGTTTGAAAGTTAACCACATTCTAAATAAAAGCAACATTTGGGACATCACAACTTGTACACTCTTTTCAGTAGTGTGTGACTCAACAACAGACCCTCCACTTTTGCCATCTATCCAATCTCAAGGTAAAATACTATAACCTTTCTATAATGTACTTTGCTGTCTGAATGACACAACAAATTCTCTTAGATATGAAAGTCTGGTGGTTAGAAAGAGATTTTGATGGTTTAGCTGTTTTTGTTGTTGACTCTCTCCCCATCTCTGGACATGAAGGTTCAGCTCCCCCGCCACCATCACACTTTCAAGGTAAATTTGCAACCCTTAGCAACTGCCTGTACTGCACACATCAGAAAATTGCTTTACTTGGGAGAAAGTAAGAAATGCATGATATAATTACACTAATTTATTAATTTATTTTTCTCTTAGCACCTCCTGTTACAACAGTGGAACTTGTGAATTCAGAACCACAGTCCAGAGAGGAATTGCAAAAATGTGAGTCAATCATGCTCTACAAAACCATGAAATTGGTTTTAATTAATTAATTAATTAATTAATTCTCCCCTTACAGTTCACTTTGAACCCACCTTGGACCCGAATACAGCGTATCGCCATGTGCAACTGTCAGATGGAGATCATAAGGCTACAATGAGGGCTAACAACTTGAACCCACCAGAGCATCCTGAACGTTTCCACTTCTGGAGACAGATTCTTTGCAGAGAACCCCTGGCAGGGAGCCCTTACTACTGGGAGGTGGAGTGGACTGGCCAGAAAGTGAGTCTTCAGATATCAGTGGGGAAATGGGCTGTTTCAGTTAGACATGTGCTCCATGCAATATATTACAAAGATGATGACCTACTGTAAATAAACTCACTGCAAAATTCACAAGAATTATAGGAAAAAAATATGTATTATGGATATAAAAACACTAACTTGGACTTTTTGTAGAGTTCTGTTATACAGAATGCAGCAACTTGAAATTTGAAACCAAAACAACAATGAGCAGTCTGTCCCAAAGAAAATAAGAATCCTCCATTATTATGGAGCAGCATATTATAGGGTTTTTCAAAAGGATCATTTACAGCCTATTTTACCGGGATATAATGTTTTTCCACATGCAAACATTTTAAATTTTCTGCTGCAGGAATGTACGTCCTAATGAGATGATCACACCTCAGAGTTGATTATTATGCACAGTATTCCCTATATCCAAGTCTTTAAAACAATGCAAATTCTTACATCCCACTTTTAGTATTTAGAAAATAAATAAATATTGCTAGTTACGCTATATTGATATTATATATTTGTGGTTTTAAGTTAAATGTTTCAACAATTATCTCTGCCCCTGTAAGATACGTAAACCTTTCATCACTAACACCATCCTTTGTTTCTAATGTGCCTAATGCTATAATAATATTCATGTTTGCATGTTAGCGTCACCCCTCACTGCCACCGGGACATGCTTCCTTTTCTAATGTAGTTGTCTCTATCGCACCATACAGATCACCATTGGCGTGGCCTACAAGGAGATAGAACGTAAAAGTTCTGATGATCAAAGCCGTTTGGGCCATAATCCCCTGTCTTGGAGCTTGTACTGGTCTGGGACCGGCTTCTCATTTTGGCACGATGGCCAGGAAAAACTCCTCGACTCACCCAAGGCCAGACGTATTGGGGTCTATCTAGACCAGCATGCTGGGATTCTGGCCTTTTACCGTGTCGCTAACAACCAGACTACCCTCATCCACTGTCACCAGACCCAGTTCACTGGCCCACTGTACCCAGGGTTCAGGTTCTGGGCAGGAGTGGGGTCCACAGTGACAGTTTGCCAGTTAGATTAAGTTGTATGCGACGTATGTACAGTTGTTTTTTTATATAGAATTCATAAGAATTTCACAGTTTTTCGTAAGGAAGTAAATGTCTTCTCGCTTCAGACATCCTTCTAGATAAGAAACTGTGTCTAGTCTTATATAATATTCGCTTTGATCAAAATCTTTGTGAATCTTCTAAAATTCTCTTTGTAATTTAATAAAGGAGTAAGAAAAACACATCCCATCTATACACCTCCTTTACTTTTTTAAATTGAATATTACATCTGTTAAAGCAATTGTCATTCGGCAATTTGGGTTTATGGTTTGAATAGTCCCAGGTATCAGATTTATATATAAAGGTTTGATTTAAAACAGTCAGTTTCTCGACTACTCGCTCTCCTTTTTTCTTTTAATCCCAACACTTATCAGCACAATTTTGATTAGTTAACTCATGTAATTCAACACTATTCATAGGAGGACAATAAAACTCTCATTTTCCTTCTGGTTGCAACAGTTTTTTTGTATCCTGCCCTGACTGAATATTTTTGGTGCTAAATATCTATCTTGAATTTCTGATGTAAAAGTAAAATGCTTATTTAGAAAACCTTCAAAATATGATGTGATGGATTCAAACTTAATTCTTAGCTGACATAACTCTACTTTTACGGAGTTTTGCTCACATGTTCATATAACTATTTCCAATGTGCAGAAAAAAGGTTTGATGCATTTGTAAGCGCAGAAGAAGACACTAATTTGTGTGCTATGGGGAACACTGAAGCAAATGAAAAGCCTGACATAGATGACAGATGACAATTGACCTACACCTACAACACAAAGTGCAGAAAAATAAACATTAAAGATCAAGAGAAATTACCCACTGTTGCTGTAGCATTGCATGGGAAGGCTGTGAACCAGATGGCTGTCTGCACATCTGACGTTTTCTCTGGCTGTCACTGTCAAATGCTACAAACTAAGCTGCTCTGGAATTTTACAACTTTTGACAAGGTTGTAAAATGTAATACACAAAATCTCCCCTTCACTATCTGATATCTTAAAATAAAATCCATATTAATTTTAATTGTCATGTTCCACTGTCATCCCTAAGATCAACGACTTTTGGCTTGTTCTTTCAGGGGTCACCACAGCAGCCCTTCTTGCCACAACCCCCCCCATTTTGTCCAAGCTCAAAACCGACAACAAGATGGCCCTTGGTGTCTGGGTGGGGCCACACCTGTTGGGGTGGGATTTGAACCCATGGCCTTCTGCATCCCAACCCTATGCTCTACCAGTGATGCACCAGGCCCCATTTACTGTCATCCCTAAGATAATATCTAGTATTATGTTTTGACAAAAATGTGTTTTGGGAAAAGGTGCATTTCAATCCTTTTCAGGAATCATCAATATTTTTTCCATGTGTTTTAATCAGTAATCTTCTAATTTGGACATCCCCCAATCTAGTTCATTTCTTTAGATTGTGGCAACCCCAACCAATATGGGTAAGGATCTTTTTGCTGAAAAGCACTAATTCTGAATATAATTGTAAGTCTCTTTAGTTTGATCATTTGTGTACACAAGTTTTCTTGTAACAAATTAAGCTGTCAGGTGATCTGGCTAAATAGTATAGTTCTTGTGTGCTAAATACTGAGACCCCACAGTGTACACACTCATCCCAGGAGATAGATGATACCATGGTGGCAACAACAACAATGCAGATCATATGTGTCTTTGTGTGTGTAAAGTTTAGAAATTGAATGTCCCTCCTGATGAGGAAGAATCTCCAGTTCGAAAGGCAAATAGGGCAGACAAAAAACAGGAGGAGCAATGTTGGAAGAGGAGGGATAAAACTGAGAGGTTACAAGGGAGGAGCTCTTAGAAAATGTTATATCCACAACCCTTGTCTCAATCTCCACACCTTCCATTCTTCTGAAACCATCATCATTTACCAGCATCAACATGAAAGGTGAGACTAAATACAAGTTGCAACAACAGTATAAGTATAATGTTTTGGATGGAGAGGGTTGGAGTTTCAGACAAACTTTGAACAGCAAAATCTCTCTATGTCAAGTATAACTTTTTGATTAAA
The DNA here is from genome assembly GCF_033026475.1 of Channa argus. Lineage (NCBI taxonomy): Eukaryota > Metazoa > Chordata > Actinopteri > Anabantiformes > Channidae > Channa > Channa argus. The sequence goes on along the minus strand of NC_090202.1, from coordinate 19,171,410 downwards.
ACTTAGTGATAAGAGTCTTTAAGTAAATTTTTAAAATGTAAGATAAAATGGTTCAAAACATATTAAACAACAGAAAACAACTACTTAGAGGCAGTAAAGTACATTCTAGTGCTAATTTTATTGAAAAATTTTGTTCATTTCAGTTGAAGGAAAAATTTTAAACTTCACAGTCAGTTTAATGTCTGAGAAAAGGCAAACATCTAATGCAAAACCTTCTTAGGTGACCATTGAATTTGTTGTTCTTCCAGCGTTAGCACTGCTGTTTCTGCTGCTTGCAACTCTCGGTGAAACTACAATATATCCCTGGGATGGGCCTCTCGGCACAACAACACAAACAGATCTCGATACGAGCACTGGTAACTGACTGTTAAGGAAATATGTCTGTCTTACATATAAACATATAGTAAGTGTCTCTGCTTATACTATAATGCGGAACCTAATGTGTGTCTGTCCAGTTTGTCTTACGGACCAGGCTTCGTGTGGCTGCTGTCTGATACAGAAACAGATACAGAGGTTGGAAGGGTTTTTTAACCAGACCACTGATGAACTGAACAAGGAGCTGACAAAATCAAAGATGGCCCTCAACAATATAAGAGGTGAGTGGCACAAAAAAAAAAAAAAAAAATTCCTCTTTTTGTAGCTCTAACGTGCCTATTTTTGATTGTCTGCATCTTTCAGCCAGTCGCAGTGCCTTCTCCGTCGCTCTAAACAACGACACCATGTTTAGCTGCTATGGCCCCTTCACTGACAATAAGCTCATCACCTACAAACATGTCCTTATCAACCTGGGAGGCAGCTACAATATGCAGACTGGTATGGTCAACGTTCCCCGCACGGGTGTCTACAGCCTCACCGTCACCATCTATGGGAAAGGTCTCAGTGGTGGTACCCTGTCGACCTGTGCTAATCTGCAGGTTAATGGCAAAGTGGTGTCTAGTATCTTTGAACAAAATGGCCAGGACCTCGAAGACAGCTCCAGCAGCGTTGTGACTGTGGCACTGAAGGCAGGGGATCAGGTTGCCGTAAACCTGACCAAAGGATGTTTCATCTGTGATAACAACAGTCACTATAACACTTTTACTGGCTTTCTGCTGTATGCTACTGACTAAGTTAGAAAACTGTAGCAACATGTGCATTTTACTAATAAGTGTACTAGATGAAAATCTTCCTCACAGTCTCAACTTGTAGCCACTTATTTCTCTCTGAATGTGTGTACTGTCACTCATCCCAGCACAATGCTTTCATCCTTAATCTTTGTTTTATTCCACTGTGGCGTACTTCACTCTCTAAGATCATGTCCCATCATTAGGAAGAAGCCGGGCATTAAATGTTTTTTTTTTCATGTCACACTGTTTAACTTTCTTGGATGTAACAGCTGTTGGAACATTGTACTACTAAAACAATGTGAGTTAAATTGTGATAGAAAAATGTATTGAACTGCAAACAAAATAAACCAGACTTTTAAACCAACTAGTTGGCATTGCGTTTTTTTCTAAGCTCCATTAAAGAAAGTGAAGATTGTATATAATGTGTCAAATAAATTTGTAGTTGGATTAAATAAAAAGCCAATGGCCATTTCAGGGTGGACTTACATATTCAGGATTTAAATTGTTCATAAACTGATTTTATTAAAGACTTGTTGTGTCACTACCCTGTTCACAGAACAAGATACATTATTTTAAAGGTATTTATTTTTTGACATAAGTTAGGTGCCAGTGAGCGGTAAACATGAATGGGAATCCAGGACACTACTGTTACGTGGCATGTACTCTGACCACTTGACTACCCAGTTTCTCAAACCAAGAAAATTTAATTGGATGTCACACAAATCACCACACAGATGATTACAATGAAAATTATTTCACCCTGTACTAATAGTCTGTACTAATAATTATTTATTGTAATAAATAAGTAAAAGCAATGAAAAAGACATTTTCACAGTGTTAAAAAAGATGTGGCTTATAACACATGATTGGGTAAAATTAGTTATGTGAAGATGATTTTGCCAATTATATCAAACTGTATCAAGTAGGACTTGATATAAAATTACGTAAAATGAAAGTGCAGCTGCTGAAACAGGGTAAGGTAACATCATTAGCACAAAAGTTAAAATGACTCAAACAGCTTTTTTAAAGTGTATCCTCGTCTGACGATCAGACGGCACAAGCACCTTCCACCAAACAAAAGATGATACCTGCAGCATGATACACCTGCAAACACCTACTGCACACACCTGGTAACAACAGTGAAACATCCCCAGTTACAGACCTATACAGGCAATAGGTGGTTAATAAAACAAGGAGGAGCAATGTAAGAAGAGGAGGAATAAAACTGAGAACTAACACAGGAGGACCTCTGAGAAAAACACATCCACATCTGTTCCTCACCTGATCAGTCACCTTCCATCCTTCTGAAGCTGTCACCGTTTAGCATCAACATGAGAGGTGAGAATCAATGCATTTACAGAGATAGCAGCATTTCACATATACAAATATGAAATAACATGTATCTAATGCAGAACCTGCCCATACTTGCGTTTTCCCCTTTCCCCCCCAGCTATTGTATTGATGTGTCTGCTACATGTAGCTGTTGCTAATCTCACCAACCCCTGGGATGGGCCGGGCAAAGCAGCACCAGATCCAGACCCCAACTCAGGCAACGGTGAGGAACTGTGGGTACAACATCTTTGTCTCTGCATACAGCCTTATCTTCAAGTGTATTTCTGTGTGTTTGTCTTCAGCATGTCGAGTGGACCAGGGTTCCTGTAGCTGCTGTCTGATGATGCAAGAAGTGTACAGGCTGAAGTCATACTTCAACGTGACCCTGACTAAGATTGAAAAGGAATATTTACTGACAAAGCAAAGTCTCAACAGTGTTGAAGGTGAGATAAACATAGGATGAAAGCTTTTCACAGAATACAGTGCTGTTGCACACGCTTCAGGCTGTCACATTTATAATATGTCTTCTGTCTTCTGCATCTCCAGCAAGCCGCACTGCCTTCTCTGCCAGTCTGTTCAGTGGTGAGCAGTTCAGGTGCTATGGCCCTTTTGATTCAAACATCATCCTCAGCTACAAAAACATCTTCCTTAACTTGGGTAGTAGCTACAATGTGAGCACTGGCATCTTCACTGTTCCCCACTCTGGTGTCTACACATTCGCTGTCAGTGTCTACAGTGATGCCGGTGCTCCTGGTATCCTCGTGAGCACTTGTGCAAATCTGCAAGTCAACAATCAGCTGGTAGCTGCATCTAAAGATCAAAATATGTACGACCAGGAGGACAGTGCAACCATTGCTGTGGTCCTGCAACTGAGGGCTGGAGACCAGGTGTCTGTGAAACTGCCCAGAGGTTGCTACCTTTGTGATGACAGCCACTATAACACTTTCAGTGGCTTTCTGGTTTACCTTACTGAATAAGTTAGGCAGGTGTAGCGCACTGGTTTTCTTACCAGCTTCTGCACTACTAACAAGGTTAGAGTCTGCTAGATGAAATCGCTCAGCGGAGCCTCGTAGACCCTCATCTCATCTTCATCTGCTCTTCTTGAGGCGAAAATTTGAAATCCATCACACATTGCTCTGTCTTATCTTTTTCTTGCTGAAATGATGTCATGACGTGTTTGAAAAAAAATGACTAACAACAATGCAACTGTTAAATTCCACTAATAATATATCAGCATTGTAAATGAAACAGTTGGCATTACAGCTGATTTGAAGAAACTGTTTGAAAAAAATTATTAAGTATTAAAATATTACCCTTACTTTGCTTTTTGTTTTCAATGTTTTAATATTGTGGATTCAACTTCCCTTTTATTATTATGAAAAGTACATTTTACAACACATAAATATTTACACAAAGCACCATAATAGCTTTTTATATACTCACTCTGTATGTGTGTGTGTGTTTGTGAGTGTGTGTGTGTGTGTGTGTGAACCTTCCTTACAGAACATATTGGGATAAAATTAAAGTAAATGTCACATAACTAGTTGGGTGACAACAGACAATATTTAATCAATATGACATATCAGTTATAATGAAAAATGTATATCGTACAAAAGTCATATGTACTATATGACTTTTATAGGCCCACAATAATAATAATATAATATACCAGTATTGTTGTCAGCATTCTGATTTAGTGCATCAGTGTGGATTAACAGTGCAGCTGACGGAGGAAGTGAAACTAATACAGTATGTGACTTTTTAAAGTACAGTGATTTATTTTATCTAAAAGTAACTCCATCAATTTGACACTTTAGCGTTTGTTTATGGGTCTTGGGCAGTGTAACACAAAAAAGATATGTATTGTTCGGCTGCATTGATCAAATGTACATCATTTTACCACCATTGCTATACTGCAAATCGATCGCAAGTACTCTTTACTTACTTTGCATTTACTCTGAAGTAAATAAAAAATGCTAATATACCCAAACAGATAAATTCAGGATATCTGCTAATTAGTGATAATTACATTATCTGAATATGCATTCATTCATAAATAAAAGCAAGGACTGTATACACTCGTTAAACCAAGTATATTTGCAAAATTTTACTGGCAGCAATTCTAGCCACTGTTATAGTATCTGCGCATCCCAGACAGTTAACTAATTTCTTCCTAAATATAAGCACTATAATTATTTGGGATCTGAAAGATCCCACCTGTAAAAAATTATTAAATTCAGTTTTCATTTTATGTTAATACATTATCTACTGTATAGTTTGTGTTGATGGTCTTTGTCCACTTATCAATCAACTTTTTTTAAAGTGTTATGCAACTCAAATTGCTCAGTAAGCCAGAATAGATGTTACAGTAAAGTTTAATTTAAAAATAATATGCACAAAAATTTAAAAATGTAATAAATGTTAAATAGCAGAACCCAGTAAAATGAAAATAGATAACAACAACAAAAAACATTGCAGAATAGACTTCTTATTATCGTTAAGGAATTGCTTACTTTTAATGTCATGGCTCTGGTTGCAAAAACATTTGAGATTTAAAAGTTCACAGTGTGGAAATAAAGTCAAAGCCTACAAAAACCTTAAAAGGTTACAAGAAAATTATGTAAATGTGATCCTCTGAAAGACCAGTTCAGAAGCGTCATCCAAGGTTTTTGCAACAGACATTCATGTTCACAAAAATTATTATAATATATTGTCTGCTGCAAAACCGTTATCACCTTTTAAATTCAATGCTAAAACTAACATGCATAGATCAGCATAATGTGTCCTCTCCTTTTTTGGTCTTCATTAGGACTTGTGCAGCAGGATTCTGGATTAATTGTAGTAGTAGTAGTTTGTATCTCACTAAGGTTTCTTGCTTACTGACTTCAAGGGGAGTCCAAATTTTGGTGTGAAGGCATGAAACCTTCTCTTATTTAATGTATTAAATTAACGTTTCAGTATGATTGTTAATGGATTAAAATAAGAATAAAACTAAAAAATGGTTTATGAAAAGAATGGATGGTGTTGCATGTACTATCAATAGTTTTACACACAGAGCAGTAACATCCCAAAGAATAAACAAGAGAATAATTTCCCCTTAAAGGAAAAGCTCAAACATCAGAGAACAATACTTTCCTGTTACTTCCTAGGTACTTTGCTTTCCTGGCCTCATTGCACTGAAATCAAATAATCTCAGAAAGATGAGCGTGCTTCTTTCTCTTTATTATGCTGTAATTTAAGGCTGTGGTTTGAAATCACATCTGAGGTCGAAGCCAGTGCACATGAAGTCACTGTTCTCCCATGGTGTGAGTCATCTCAAGAACTGCTCTGATTTGAAGAGATGTGTGCGAAGCAGACATAAAACACTGTGGCCTCCATCTAGCAGATAAGATCATGTGAAGAACAAGGTCAGCTGACTTGGGACTCCATGCACACAAGGGGCTATTAAATGCACATATACAAGGACTTCTCCCTAGAGCACAGACAGGGAAACACACCGTTATCTAACTACAAATAAAATGAGGACATGAGCAGGCAACTTCAGGTCAGCAGGAGCACTTGTGCACACAACCAACTGTCATTTTGCTTTAAGCTGGGACAATACAAAATAAAATTGAGGGCATAGTGTCTGTACCAAATTTTATGGCAAGTCAGTCCGTAGTTTTGGAGATTTTTCCCCAACCAAACTTATCAGCCATGGGGTCCTTCAAGTGGTCATCATCTGGGTTCAGTCTAAACTACAGTGGTTGGTTGCTGAGCTTTGTTTCAAATGTGTCACTGTAAACGAAACTCTGTTAAATCATAAATGTCACCAAACACTTTTTCTTTTTCTTTTCCTACGGCAGTCGGCTGTGACTTCACTTGGCTGTAACAGGCTCCATAGTTGACACATAGTTAAAAGAACACAAGATGTTGCAAAAAAAACTGACAGCACTAATAACTCAGTCCACAACCGAAGATGCAGTTAGTAAAACCTATAAATCAAGATTAAGGTGGTTCCCGACTTCTTTGTTCATCTTAGGTAAACATTATTGCACTGACATAATGAATGTCTTTTAGCATCTGTCTTTATCGATCTTTCACAGAAGACAAAAGATTGTGACACCTGGCAACACATTCCTGATAACATCTTTGTGTCTTCATGTTGAATAACTGCCCCACAATAGATCATTTTATTCACATGAATATGGAGTGAATTTCAGCCAAGTAATTCATATCTCTCATATTTCAGTCTACAACAAACTGCATCTGGGTTTCCAACATAATCTGAGGGGAAAATAATCATAGGATCCCTGAATATCACTTGTCTGTTCCGTCTACCTTTGCATGAGAACCAGGCAACACTATAAATTGGCAGATCTTGTCTTTTATCAATGGACCAATAATGCCTTCTCCTATCAGCTTCTAATGTCTTCTCATGTTTGGACCATTATATCTTCAGGGACCTGACAACAATGTTCAACATTTCAGCATTTCTGAGCGACTGGCATTCTCTGGAAGACACCAGAGACCGGTGTCCTAATAAGGAGTATTATAATCCTTACAATAGGAAATATATCTACTGTATTCTCTTTTCTCTTTATTGTAGGGAAATACAGTGTTAGATTTTGGGAGTGAGGCCTGTGTTTATGGTTTTGTTGGACATAAATCAGTTTGTACAGTGACACTGTGTAGACTTGCTTTTGAGGACAAAGACAAAATGAAACAAAACAAACAAAAAAGTGCCTATAATGTACAGCACTAAATATAGCGTTGAGTATTAAGTGTGTGTGTGTGTTTGTGTACACAAGCGCAAGTGTGTTTGTGTCTGTGCATGTTTGTGTGTGTGTGTATGTGTGTGTGTATCTGCTGTGGTGTGTGTGATTGTTTGTATGTGTGTGTGTGCGTGCATGTGTGTGCATGTGTGTGAGGTGGAGCTTCAGTCACTTACCTCCTCAAGGGGAGGATCACCTGAAATGCATCAATAAGAAGCTAAAACCTTCTGCTGCTTAAAACTCTGTATTTCACGAACTCACAGGAACCAAAGTCTTTCAGAACAAGGAGAGGGAGGAACAAAAAACAGTAAGTTTTATGCTTCTATCCTTAGATAGAACAACGCCAAACATATTGGTTAATAAAAACAACCGGCAACAATGCAAGTTCCTTTTTTTTCTCGCTCAGATATTTTTGCTAATTAGTGAGTAATAAATAAGTGTGATGAATTTGTGACAAATAAACATCTTGGACAGGCTGGGCTTGATGTAACACATCTGGAGTTTAAGAGCCATTTTCTCAAGCAAATCATTTGTGCTAGATTAGTTTGTGTTATATACCACAGAGCATAATAATACGGCAGTAAGTCAGCTGTGTTACTTTCTGGATTGTTTATTTAACCCTGCATTATAGCTTCCGAACAATAAACCCATAAAACCAATACAGCGGCTCAAATAAAATTGGCACTAGTCAACTTTGTGCTTTGCTGTTTAATGCTCGTCAGTAAGTTGACCTAATGTTGTATGAATGATTCCGCTTACTGTTGGGCTCCGATTTGTTGTTTTGGACATCTGTGATTGTCAAATCATTGAGTTCAATTTAGGCTAAATTTGTTCAGTACGTGAAAGATTAGTAGACAAGCAACAATCCTTTGAGCACTTTTATCCCCAGTGTCAAAGTGTCTTTGGGAAAGACAATGAACCCCTAGTTGACCTACACGGCAGCTGTGACGTCTTTGGTGTCTTTTAAAACAAAGTTCATATAATGTGCAGATTATCATTATCTTTACAGTGTTGTGACATCATCCCTTTGACTTTACACCTCATAAAAACTCAAAACAGATCTAAAAAATAGCTTTATGCTGAATACAGATTATTTAATATATTTATGTGTCAAAAATGATTTAAATTAAGTTTGTAATATTTGTATATTAATATATATATCGAAATTTAAGCTGAATGCTACTTCTTTTCAGATGATTGTATTACCAGTTTTGTTCCTGGTGGGGTCGCTGTTTCTCTGTGGCCATGTGGAGGCCCAATCCACCACTGACATCCTGAAACAGGCTGCACGTAAGACACGCAAACTTTGATAATAATATTAATGGCTCATAGTATCCAGCAAAGTTTTTGTGAATACTTTCCAACCCAGCTAACCAAAACATGTAGTTCATGTTCTTCTGCTTAGACTTTAAATCCTTGCAGACCTCCACCTTCTATGCTGCACCTATTTCTCTCATAATCTTCTGTCCTCTCTTCTCTTGATTATTTCTTTCCCACTGTTCGTTCATCCTGTCCCAGTCCAATGGAGGGGACCTCTGACCTGTGACAAGTGGGACTGCAACTGTATTTTCAGCCAGCAGCGTGGTTGCTGCTGCGGAGCAACCGACTTATACCAATTAGAAGACGACACCTTCCCAAAGATCAAATATCTGTGGCAGGACATCAGTACACTGAATAGCAGAATACAAGCACTTACAGGTAATCACACCTACCTTGGTTAGTAGACAGGACAACATGTATGGCAATACACACTTAGACAAAATGCATGTTTTAAATTCATTTGTAGACTGAGCTTTGCTGTCATTTTCAGCTGGCATTAAAATTGCCTTCAAAGCTACCTTAGACCCAAGTCTTGCCATCCTAATTGCTGGATCTACGGAAAATTGCTTCGGCCCTTTCAATACGAATGTGCCAATCCCCTATGGCTCGGTCACTCTCAACGATGGCAAGGGATACAATCCTTCCGTGGGTACGAAACACATACACAGCAAGAGTAAAATGAAATGCCTTGTGACAACTTGTGTACTTAAAATAAAATAACCATCAGTGCAGCTCTTTAACTCTTTACCTCTCACTCCAGGTGTGTTCACTGCCCCTCGTGCAGGTGTTTATGTCTTCTCCTTCACAGTCTACTCATCTGTAGATGTCTCTGGGCGCCTCTATCATAAAGTAAACAAAATAGAGTTAAAAAGTATCTGATTTCCGAATGCATTCATGTGGATTACCTGCATTACTTTTGTGTTTTGTTGTAACTGTAGGTCCAGCTGATTTGGAATGGGAGGCCGACAGCCAATGTGTGGGAGAACAATCGTGAAGACAGTGAAGACAGTGCCAGTCAGGTGAGAAGTGATAAGAGTGGGTGTACATGAGTACACAGATATCAAAATTTTTAATTTAAAAACTGGGGGAGGGGGTGTCATGTTTACAGCCATGTAAAACATAACACTTATTTTACTGTAAATGTTATCAGGTTGTGGTTCTGGAGCTGCAGAGAGGGGATCAGGTCTACATGGAGCTGACATCAGGGAGGAAGATCTGTAAATACCTGGAGTTCAATATCTTTACTGGTTACATACTGTACCCCTACACTGAGGTGTAATTCACAAATTGGAGACCCAGACCACTTAAATGTTATCACTCCAGAAATTTAAATAAATCAATTCATCCTCGCTCCCCTGAGATCATCAATCTTGTAGTCTTTGTTTCACCATAACCCTCCAGTTGTAGGTCTGTGAACTATCCCGGGAAAAACTCAATAGGTTAACAACCCCAGCAGTAGATGCAAGCAAGTTGTACATACTCGTGCATGCGAGCATTTATGAAGAAATGAAAAGAAATGCATGTACATTTTTGCATTGCATGAAAAAAGAAAAACATTCAGTATGAATCTCTATAACTATAGGGACAGTGACTGTGTACAGAGGAAGTTTGAAATTGTTTGACTGGGACATAATAAAAGTTTATTTGACAGGTGATATTTTATTTGTGTACCTTACTTGAGTTTTGGCATGGATTTCAGACCACATGTTACACACACACACACACACACACACACAGACACACACACCTGCCAAATCTGACCAGTGAAGACATTTATGTTGTCATTCAATGAATGGCAGTCGTGGTCAAGGCACTTGAGGGGATTTTTTTGTAACTTGGTGCTATAAAAATAAAGTTGAATGAAATTTAACACACACACACACACACACACACACACACACACACACACACACACACACACACACACACACACACACACACACACACAGAGTCCATGAATGGAAAAAGGTAGCAGTCAGAGGCTGTGATGTAATTTGGGAATGATAACAGTGAATTGAAACACTGCTGCTGCTGTTCGTTTTTGGCGGGTGACAGTATTGTACAACACTGTCAACAAGTGCCTTTCATGGAAGCTCATTACAAATAAATATAAACACATGGTGCAGGAGCAGCTTACGTACATGCAAACTCACATGCGCACACACAACACACACACACACACTCCATCATTCCAGTGGAAAGCTTCTCTGAGGTAACAGGAGGAACAGATTAATGGGTTCATCTTTTTACTTTGACGGAAAAGTTGTGGAAAAGTCACTGATTCATTTCTTTTGGGACAGAAAAGGAGATTGATAGCAACACGTATCTAGCTTATATATTTTTTAAGCTTTCTAAATCTTTCACACTGTTACTCAGAACCTATCAAAGGGAAATGAATGTACAAAGCCAATAAAATACACAAGAATGTGCAAATGTGTTATAGCTAATTGAAGCGTAATCACAGTGAATAACTCATCAACTTGAAAATTACAGAAAAGAAGAAAACAGATGAGACAAATATCTATATCTCTTTGTTTTCTTATGTTTATTGAAATATTTCATAAAATTAGGATTACTCTGTGATTGTTTGGTCATCATATTATCATATTAAAATTCGGTGATACAGATTTGTTGAGATTTGTTGAGGTTATACATATACACACATGATACACATACATAAATTTGAACTTCTGTTTTCGTGTGGAGTCATTTGCTTAATCCAATGACCTCAGTCTAATCTAAAACCAAGAGTTAACCTTAAATCTTAGGGATATGTTATCGGGACCTTATTCTTTCCCAAAAGGAAGTAGTGTCTACATTGTGACCACATAAACAGATTTACCCCCCCCCCCCACACACACACAACATTAATTAATTTTAATACAAGTTCACCACACACACATAGACACACACACACACACAAACAATCACACACACATGGACACAGGCGCAGCTACTGAAGAGCCACCCAGGACTTACATGGAGTTCTGTGTCTTATTGATGACTCTATGACTCTTTTTCACTTCCACCTATTCATTTTCTTCTACCCCACTCCTTCTTACTTACGTCTCTAACCTCCTCCACATATTTTTGACACACATAAAACGTGACACACATGAGATGCTCACAAACCAATAAAAAGCGTACCTTGTCCTGCCATCAGTATGTAACATTATCCTCCAGGTTTTATAGCTCTTACAGCTGACAACACATGTATGATGCAAAATAAATACCATAAATTTTTTTTGGAACCATAAAAACTTTTTTAAAAATCAAAAAGCCTCCCTTATGATTCAAGATATACAATGCACACCTTAATGTGTCCTCCTTTCCACAATCAGTGTTTCATCTCCCCTTTCCCCTCCAGCCTCCATAGTCTCTATCGCCATCTCACAGCCACTTTGAACGAGGCAGGCCGTGGTGAAAGTATTTGGGGAATTCTCACTGACCAAACCAACGCTGCCTGGATGCGTTGCTCCCTCCTCTACATGGAACAGCTCTACCCAAATAAGGCTGGACTTTTTAACCAGACGTGAGGGGAAGAGACGCACAGACATGGAGAGAGAGCTGCTGAAAGGCCATGCCCTTTTAAGGATGAAGTTTCCTTTTTTTCTCTCAGCTCACCCTCCTATTTCTCCTTTACTCTCTCTCTTTCCATTTCCCTCCCTCCCCCTTTCTCTCTTCGTAGACTATAGTGAAGTCATCTGGCCTCATCTGCTCCTTTTATGCTGGCATTTTTGAGAGGGAGGTCCCTGCGAGGCATATACAAACACTCAGTCAAGCATCCACACTCACCCCACAAGCTACACAAGTGGCCAGCAGACAACTGACCTATTCCTTCACATAGTAAGTATAACTTTTTTAAATTTCTTGGTATAGAGTACAAAACTCCTGTGGTGGCGTGTCAAGAGGCCATCACATTATAGATGAGTCATTTTGAGAATATGAGGCCTTTCTAGCTTCTTATCAAAAAAGAAAATAGCAATTGCGGGCATTTAAAAATAAGAGCAATGTATCTAATCATAAGTCAAAGGAGAAGTCTGCATATCACAGTGAGTTAAACAGTAGTTTTTACAGCAACTAGAATAAAAAAGTTTCTTAATGGTGGATTATACGGGCATCATACCCTCTGTTACCGTTACATTCACTCTTGAGTGGGGGTTTACAAATGTAAGATCAGATATTAATCTGTTGCTCATTCTACTAATTACCCCTTAAACTGCCATTAAAATAAGTCTGGTTGAAAGAAAGCTGCCTGCTTTACCCTGGATTTTCCCAAGTAACAAGTCTGCAAGAAGAATGTTTGACTTTAATACGATTCAGATGTTATTGGAAGATTAATATGTTTTCCATGTGCAGCAAGCAGAGGAGAGAGAGAAAGAGAGAGAGAGAGAGAGAGAGAGAGAGAGAGAGAGAGAGAGAGAGAGAGAGCAGTGAGCCAGACAGTATTGCGTATCACTGTCAGTATACATACTTTTATTTGCACAAGCAAATGATCCATCTCCATACATGGACTTTGAATGAATTCACAAGGCACGAAAGGACATTGCACGCCCTAATGAGGACACAGATGCAGATAGGGAGACATAAGACATGTTTAATGAAGGTCAACATACTGACAAATCCATTTGAAAGCTTGCCGTGATGTTTGGACAAAGGATAATTTGCAAATCGTTAAAGATGGCAGCACACCCAAGGATTCCGGTAAAACCAGCCCAGTAGTAGCAGGAAGGGAAGTGCCAATGGGCAGCCCTGCTTTTCAGCAGCAGCAGCAGGAGCAGATAACACTATCTGCACTGCCAATCTTTTGGCAGCACGTAAACAGCGCAAAGAAGGAAACACAGTAGTTTAAAAAGCCAGGAGCAAACCACATCCATAGAATAGTGTGGCTGTTGAGTTACATGGGACAACACTATCTTCACCTCTGTCCGTAGAAATCTTTTATGTCAGCAGCTACAAAGCTTGTGAGAACCATGACAGTTCTTGGCAGCACTGTAAGAAACCGCCTTTTTGTACTTGTAAACATCTGGCAAGTCAGAACAAAGCAGTTTTCTGTGCAGATGGCAGAAACCAAATCCATGTCACAAAAAACCTCTGAGGACCAAGTCAAAGTACAGCACATCAACCAGCAGGGAGTTCATCCATCACCCAGATGCCTCAACTGACATCAGCACTGCCGAACTGTGCTTGAACAAGGCACTTATTTAATTCAACTTTTACGAAACCTACAGTATATTCAGGGATATTTATAATAATAACTATCTGAACAGTCCCAGGCAATGTACTGATACAAAATCATCATACGGTGGTTAGCTGTAGAGGAGGAGCTGCTGCACAAAGCCACATGCCCTCAGGCTGCCACAGTTGCCAGAGCCCTCACACTGGTTTCCTGTGCTGGCATTAGGCAAATTTACCATGGTAACAGAAAAACAAAGCAGGAAAAACATAACTGAGAGGGAATGATGGATAAAGGGAGGGAGGTAATGAAGTCATGTTTGTGGGAAGCAGCACTTTGGGACTTTTAAAGGAGGCATAACAGGCTTACTTTTTATTTGACATCTGTGCCTTTAGTTTATTTTTGGTCTTTTTAAAAAAAAATTGCTCTTTTTGTATTGAATTTCTTTTTATTTCTGTTCATTAAACTTTTTTAACATACACAGTAACAGACATAATTACTGTTAGAGATAGCAATGAAATAAAGTTACTCATAGTATGACTACATGTAGCAGTAATAGTCATTGTTGTAAACTAGTCAATATTATCAAGATTGTCTGCTTAGATCATTTAGTTTAGTTTTAGGCACTTGAAGTAAATGCAGTGGGGAGTGTAGTTGCAGCAGTAACAGTAGCAGAAGTGTTGCTTGGTATTACAATAGAAACAGAAGCTCATGCTGAGTAACTACCTATATAGAGAATTTGTGGCATGTTTTAACATTACATGTCAAGTGAACACCGTAATGGAGCCATACAGAAGCTTGTTTAGCAGATAATCCTGAGTTATTGGACCTGGGACGAGATCCAAACATAACAACAGGCCCCTGGCTACTCGTTAATACCAGAAATAGAGCTCAGGCCCTAACGGACTTATTTAACCTCCAAAAATATTTTGTGATCTTAGTATGGTGGTTATGCAGTGCACAGAGACTAGAAAAAAAAGTTATAGAAGTAAGATCAAATCCCTTCTCTTCTCTTTTCTCTGGACAAAATACGAGAAGGCACTGAGTACAAAATGTGGTAAACAAAACTTCTTTTTCTTTCCTAAATTTGCAATTTAGTGGTTTAGAGCGTAGTTTATGAGGCTTAGAACTAGGCCCCTAGAAAAAAATTAACTGCATACCAGACAGACATTACTCTGTAATAATGATTATATAATGATTCATGTCAGTGGGAAAACCAGGGGTCTATATATGAGTGTCTGTGCCAGAAAGACAGACAGGACAGAAGAAAAGGCAGAAGAAGATAAAATAAAGTATCTGAACTTGTGGTTGTATGTAAGTGAGCGTGTTGGTCAGCGTGTGTGTTTGGTTTCCTGTGCTCTGGAAAAGCACCACAGGGAAAGCAAAGAATATTAAACAGAGTTGGTGGTATCACTCTGCGGAAACTCTGGGCCTGACTTCATTAATGCTGCTGGCACAGAGACTCTAATTTTCAGACATGACTGTTTGCAGTGCTGGAATAACCATACACATACTTTATTTAGCAACACCACAAGGTGAAAATGCTCCACTAAAATTAAGACCTGCAAAATCATTTAGGAGAAAACCCTCTGATAAACTAATTGGACATTACTTGCCAACTACTAAATCAAGAGAAAAGACAAAATAAAATAAGGGAAAAATATGGAAAGGGAAAAAAGTGCTTGAGTATTTGCTACATCACCACAGTAGCTACAGTACTTAACATTTCTGTGGCCTGTTGTGAGCAGCTTGAATATTAATCACTGAGACAGACTGACTTGGTGCATAAAAAGTCATACGTCAGGTCAGTCTTGGTCTAACTTGGCACTCTCCCTTTATGCAATTAGCTGCTCCTAAGATTCTAGTAACAAATGAGAAACAACTCATTTGGTGGTAAGGTGGTATTGTTCATAAACAAAGGTCATAATTATTTCTGCCAAACCAGAGCAGATCCTTCACCAGTCAACTCGTGGCTTTAACCTTTAACATTTGAACTTTGAACCTCCCCAGGAACAGGAAGTTGAAGTGACCTGAGATCAAGATGGCATCAAAGGTTGGATGGTGCAGTGAGCACTTTGACATGAGTTTTGCACTTGGCTGTTGGCCCAAAGGCTAATGAAGTGGCAATAAACAAACGAGAACGTGGTGGCATGCAGTGATGTGTGGATGTGTTAACAGAGACTGAAAGGAAGAGAGAGAGTGTGGATGAGGAGGAAGTTAGCCCAAAAAAATGGGTGAAATAGAGCTCCTATTGTACACCGCTTTGCCCCAGTCATACGTCCTGGTAAGGACGTATAAGGTAAGGGTGTGCACTAGGAGACACAATCTTGGTAATGCCACTGTTGCGGGAAACATATTCAGACATAATGCTGAGCTTATATACACGCTTTTGACCTGCATGTCTTCAATGTGTTTTTATGAGTGTACCATATATTATATACATTATGGATTATGGATAGGGTATCATTACGTGCTTTTTTTGTGTAAATATGCCTTTATCATCATTCGCACACCTCTGCATGCTTGTGCATATAGGCTACGTCCAGATTCTACTGGAACGTGAATGTTAGCCATGTTTGTATCACCTGAAAAAGGTAGTAACTATGTTAACGACACATGATTTTTATTGTCATGGTTAAGCAGAACACACTGCTGTGAAGATGGGGTTAAGGATGTCATTAATGATAATCCCATTTAGTGGTCATACTTCAAACTTGCTCCAAGAACATGACATTTTTGACTGTCTCCTTTCTTTTTTATGCTGTTCTCCATCTGCCTTTCTCATCTGAAATCTTTTTCTTCCTATTCTCTGTCCATCACTTCCTCTCAATCTTTTCCCCTTCATCAGGGAGTCGTCGGCATGGCTAACAAAGGCCCGTCCTATGGCATGAGCCGACAGGTTCAGGATAAGATCGACAGCAAGTATGACCCCGAGCTGGAGCAGATCCTAGTGGAGTGGATCACTCGTCAATGTGGTTCCGGTGTGGGCAAGCCAGAGCCAGGCAAAATGGGCTTCCAGGCCTGGCTGAAAGATGGATGTGTGAGTGGAGTGTGTGTTTGATAGATTATTTAAAATAGAAATGGCCCAACGATCAATTAAGGATGTTTTGTGCTTTTGTTTTCCTGTTGCTCCCTCCAGGTCCTGAGTGAGTTGATTAACAGTCTGTTCCCTGGAGAGAAACCTGTGAAGAAGATTCAGAGCTCACCCATGGCCTTTAAACAGATGGAGCAGATCTCCCAGTTCCTCAATGCTGCAGAAAAGTACGGTGTCACCAAGACTGACATGTTCCAGACCGTGGACCTCTGGGAAGGTCAGAGGGGTTTCTTGCTCAACATTTCATGCTAGAAGTCAGGACTTGGCTTGTCTTAAGCTGTATTATACAGGAAGAAGGGCTAATACTGAGAGATTGGTGTAACAATCCTGACTGTTTGTGTGTCCTGGAACAGGTAAGGACCTGGCAGCGGTGCAGAGGACCCTGTCAGCTTTGGGCAGCTTGGCTGTCACCAAGAATGAAGGCACATACAATGGAGATCCTAACTGGTTCTTCAAGTGAGTACCATAGTGGGTACTAGAATACAGTTTGGTGTAGTTGATGACTTTTACCAACATGTTCAATAATGTGTTGCAGGAAAGCACAAGAGAACAAGCGAGACTTCAGCGATGACCAGCTAAAGGCCGGCAAAAATGTGATTGGCCTACAGATGGGATCCAATAAGGGAGCCAGTCAGGAGGGCATGAGCTATGGACGACCCAGACAGATCCTGTAAAGTCACTGAGCCACAGATACCAAAGACCTCTTCAGCCCCTGACACCCTCTTATAGCCTGTAAGCGTCTAACCGGTCTACTACAACTCCTCTTTCATCATAAACCCTTTTCTGCTTTGGAGTTTAGTTATTTCTAACAATTACCCTCCTTCCTCTTGGCACTAGAGCCCCTAGAGTAGATGCTTGTGCTGGTGACAAGTGCAGAGCTGAAATTGCTTTGTCATTCCCACTGCAGCTAGAATCAGTACAACCAAATTTTAGTTTTCTTAGGTTAATAGTAATTTCAAAAATGACCAATGCATTGACTTGGAGATAGAAACAAGAAGGTGACCATGTGCCAAAGTTGAGCTATTCCTTTGTAATATGTAACAGTTGTTAAATTACACCACTGTCCACATCTTCATCTCTGATACAAAAAAAAAATGTCTGAATTATGGCAACTATTAGAATTATTGGTTCTGCATTCTGAAACAAACAGTTTATTTTGGTTACAGAAGACTTATTCTTCTTAAAATAAATAGTAACACAATCCAAAAAATATCAGTACTCCTTAATTTTACTATTACAATACTGTTCAATACCAACCACTTTCCACAATGCTATGCCTGCTGTATCAGCGCCAATATTTTTGTACATTGTCTTATTAAATAATGACTTTGAAATACACCACTGAACGGATTTGTTATTTTGGGCATTTCATTTGCGCAATTTTAAGAAATGAAGTGAAGCACAAGAGTGGGTCTTTAAAGGACAGGTTCACAGTTTTTTTTTTTATAAATCGAGTATGTCCTAAATAATATGTATATTATAGTTGAGCATTTTGTTTTGTATTTGGGAAATTTTACATCTAAAGAGGTGCACATGTATAGTGTACACATCTCTGTGTTCTAAAAAGTATTCAATGATCCAGATTAGATTATTTTAAGTCATGATTCTGACTGGGTTTTGAAGGAATAAAGTCTCTACCAGGTTAGGAGAATTTCTTGCTAAACTATGCATCCAGGAACCAACAAAACACAGTCCAAGCTGTTAGAGATGATCTTACTCATTTCTCTTATTAGGTTTAAAAATATATATTTTGGCACATTCTTAGATAAACTTGCAATCAACACACATAGACAAACCTTTGTCTTTGTTAAACCATAGTTCGAGGCAACAAATTATAATAACATAACACATGGTTTCTTTAATTGCTAACCCCGTACATAAAGCAAATGGACAATCAAAAGGATATTTTATCAAATTATTTTATTATTATTCAGCTTACCTGTGACTTGCACAGCAAAACACAGTTTTCAACTCCAATTCAAGGACATCCTTTATAATAAGAAAAATTATAACTCTTTATAATTCAACCCTAAAAACACTTTTTATAAATCATAGAACACAGTTGGTATATATCTGTACAGCAGACACACATCGTGTGTATAATATACTTAATAAAAAAAATACATATGCAAAATCCCACTTCAAGTTTTTCTCAGTAGTGGTTGAAAACCGACAGATAACATTCCCAGAAGTCAAAACCCGGAAAATAAATCTCATTGTTAAAATACATCAGTACACTCAAACAATATATTCAAGGACACTTCTTCATGGAAGACCTTGCATATTACAAGCTCACCCACTCATATAAAAACACACACACACTCTCAGTTAAGCACATACAGACACACACCCACACACACAGCAGACTGGTATGTTTCTACAAAGCACACTGTGTTGTTTTTATATTTGGTTATTATTTTATGTCATGGTTTTAAGACACTATATATGTCCATACAGTGCATTCCACCAGTGTTTAGGCTCTAACATTTTACATACAGATAAGGCCCTATATAGACTTTCCCATAAGCAAACATGCAATTAAACTGGGACATCGAAGTTTTAAGTCCTTCAGAGGCAAATTTTAACCTTGGAAGGACCTGTAGTGAGTACCCTTGAAAGAGAACCGCTCCCCCCCACACACACACGCACACACCCAGATCACCCC
Source organism: Channa argus (assembly GCF_033026475.1). Lineage (NCBI taxonomy): Eukaryota > Metazoa > Chordata > Actinopteri > Anabantiformes > Channidae > Channa > Channa argus. The sequence goes on along the minus strand of NC_090202.1, from coordinate 19,151,963 downwards.
TACCATACTGTCATAGAACAGACAGTTTGCAAACAAGGCCACATGATTGGGGAATGCAGAGGACAAAGAGACCAAGGCCTTCCAAAGGAAGCTTGTCATTAGTCTACTCTGTAACACCCATCAGCACAGTTACTGTTGGATAAGAAACACTGGCTGGAAGAAGAGAAGAAGGAAAAAGAGAAGGTCAAATCCTGAGACACACCGTGAACACATACACAGAGATTTTACAGTGTTATGTTGTCAGCAGCCTTCCAAAAAGAAGGGCCGCCTTGGCCTATGATTCCAGCACTGCATTCAACTCTACCCCTGAGTCCCACTCCTCTTCACCCGTATTTTCTTCCTCTATGATTGCATCCTCCACACCTCTCCCTCGGCACCTCCTCTTGCCCTGGTGATCTCTGCGTTTTCTGTGTAGGCACATTAGGGCTCTTAGGTCCAGATGGGCCATCATGACCTCCAGCGTGTAATAGAGAGACCAGAAGAGTGCAAAGCAACCCAGCAACAGGAAAAACTGAATGAATGAAGGCAAATGAGAGAGGTAAATCACAATAGCAAGAACACCGGACAATTGTTTTAAATTTCAGATGTAAAAATAAGCATTTAAGCTACAAGGAATTAAGCTAAATTTATGCCAGGAAGGTCCCCTTAACAGATAGTGGATAAAATAGAGCAGAATGGTTTTATTTCAGAAACTGTAGTAAAGGTGTGTTCTAGTGAAAACATTTGTGAATCATCTTCATCATCACGTTTCTAGAGTGGGTAAAGGAAAAACGGAATTGTTGAGAAAAAACAGAAATACATGGTAAACATTTAGTACAGCTGTTGAGTTCACCTTTAGGCTGTTGGAAGTGAAAGGGCTGAGAATCTCTGGAGGAATGTCCAGGCCTGGAGGGCAGGGCAGAAAGAAGTTGCTATCCAGATATTTGCCACTCATTGCTTCCTCCACCAGCCTGTCAATGAATGCACAGCCGGTCAACATGAAAAACTGTATGTATGCCTCCACAGGTCAAGTAAATGAAGTAAAGCAGCAGGTTTGGGTCCAGATGGTTGAAAAGACTATGAGATCTTACCTCTGTCTGTCCTTGACCTCGCTGTAGGTCATAGAGGACCCATACAAGGAAAACTTCCACTGCTTTAACACTCCCCTCGCAGCACACTGCTGAGACGATAGCTCGTCTAAAAGAGCAGAAAGAAAAGTAAAACACCTAAGGTCACAAATTCTGAAAAAACTAGACAGTGTACTATAAAAGACGTATGCGTTCCCAACTCAACTTCAGCCCATTTGCTAAAGCTTTACAATATCTTTCATGTGTGTCAATGTGTGGAGCAGCATCTTACTGTGGTCTGATATCTTGAGGGTGTATTGCCCTTCAGCTCTCTCTCCCCAGCAGCGCACAGTGGAGAAAGTCCAGTCCTGGTAACCTGTAGAATCACTATATGCAGAAAATACACAGTCAAAAACTGTTTTGAGGTACATGTATAATTTTAGAGTCCTATACAGTATATTGTAGGACAATTGCTCTGTCCCACTATTCTGCATATTTCTATTTTATGTCCCACTTAGTGTACCTGTCAATGGCACGGCGTGCCCCGATGACTGATGGCATGCCACTGGGGCAGACCAAAACAATTTCCACATTGCCACGGCAAGGATGGGTGATTGTCACTGTAACTGCCACATGCTCCAGTGTCTCCATTCCAGACTCTCTCAGGTCATCAGCAGAGACTGAGAACAGAGAGCAGTTGAGTCTGTGAGTGTGTGTCTCTAGGTTTCCTTTTCATGGACTGATGAAGGCTGGTCAAAATTTGCTCAACAACTTGATGTTGTTTTTTAATCACACTATCAACATGCCAATTTAATTAGCTTCACTTTGGCTTATCCCTACAACAAAAAAGTAAACATTTTAAAAGTGTAGAAATCCAGCTGCACTAGTACAAGATGTTATTAAGACTAACATAACGATTTTGTTGGATAACGCTCATTAAAACTGTAACCAGTTTTAACTTCAGTCTTCCATTAGAATCTAGATCACTCCTTTCCACTTTCTTTCCAAAACTCCTCCCGCCCTTCCACTACAAGTGCCTGGCAATTTCCCAGCATTTCTTGGCTCTGAATGCTAATAAGCCATGGTGCTTCCTGACCATGTAGGGTTGCACACATCCTCAGGACAGGGAGGGAGCTAAAGGGACAAGTGTAAACAGAGGTGTGGTAGGGGAGACAGATAGGCAAGGGACTGATGTAGAGTAAAAGGGACGGGAGAGAAGGTATACTGATGAGGAAAAGTCAAGGAGAGGCATTGATAGAAGCTGAAAGTTGGCTGCAGAGTTTCATTTAACTTGTATTCTATAGGATTTCCCCGTTGACATCTTCAACTTAAATTCCATCCAGAGTTATCTCCTTGCAAAGGGCACTGTATTGGTATTATACTACTGTTCGAGGCAGAAGAGGGGACAAGGTGTAGGCATATCTTTAGACAATGGGTGGGAAAACATTCTCTGCCCCTCTAAGAATCTGAACCACCAGCTTATTAATTTTAAGTCCTGTCACTTGGCTTAGTTATAAACACATGATATCATAATGTCCCTCTGTTCCAGACTTTTGGAGCTGGTTATCCAAAGTTTTGTATGAGTTCCAAAGACACACAAATTGACTGAACTTAGTGATGAATAGTGGGGGCCCAGGTGCCAAAAGACTTTTATTCCAAATATGGCTGCTGCCTCCTCCTTAACACCAGAAAATGGCTACGATATTTTCATGACATTGTTTTACTTGAGCTGTCCATTGCCAGAATTATTGGTGCAAACTCTTTCACTGAAAAACAAAAATTGTTTGACTTATATTATGTGATACACAGTGACACTTGCGAGTTTTTTTTTCCTTCTGCCTCAATCTAACCTAAATCAGGATCTGGTTTTCAGTCCTAAGACTAGATGAAGGGAACCCAATTATACAAATTAGACAATAGGACTTATCTTAGTGGTAAAAGCATGTGCACTACTGTCGTCTGTAGCTGGAGTGACCTCAGTTTGCAGCAATAAGTTTAACTAAACATTTACAGCAACTGTTTATCAGCTCTGCCCACTGGCTTGGAGAAAGTATTGCACATTTTTCAGTTTTCCCCCGATACAGAACAGCTTAAACTCTGCAATGTTAGATAGTGCCTTGCATGAACATATCGCTTTTGGTCGTGCAACATTTTTATTGGATTAAGGTCAAAATGACTTGGATACAGCCATTCAAAATTAATATATATTTCTTCTTCTTTAACAAATACTTGGTTGAAGTACATATATTAAGGGTCATTGTCTCACAAATAGACAATTTGACATTTTCTTGTGGAATTTGCTTGTACAACACAGAATTGATTGCTCCATTAGTAATGGCAAGAGGCAGCAGAACACCTATTCACAAAGATTTCTTGACCTGGAATTCAGCGTTTGGTCATCGCTATTCAAGCAACTACGTACTTGGTTTTATCCCTACACAGAATAATCAGATAATCTTTTAGCTCATCCACATGGTCTACAGCAAACTGTCAAGGAGAATAGTGGTTTTCTCCTTGCAACTCTGCCATGTACACTATTGTTTTTCAATGTTCTTCTGATGGTGGAGTCTTTGGATTGTGAGCTACTTATAAAATGACCAAGTCAAAATGATCTACCTACTATAAAAATACAAAACATATATTTATTTATGAATATATTGAGAATTCTTTATATATTCACAAAATATGTTGGTGTAGCTTGCATAATTACATGAACCCATATTGCACAATACAACTCTCTACCTTTTTTGTCATTATCTCACTCTATATTTTGACATTTTAACACAAACTCCTTTCAATTTGACTTTGATAAAGAACCAGATTTCTTTTTCTTTTTTTTTTTTTTTTATAAGGCAGGGCCTTCCACACTCATACCTTTCATCCTATTGATTAACTGAAATATAATCTAGTTTTAAGACTCATGTTTTAGGCCACATTTATGCAGAAAACTGTAAAGTGAGGTGCAGGGCTTGGGCATTTTTATATGGTTGGAGAGAGGATATAATATCATCAAAAGATTCAGAGAATCAAGGCCGAAGGTCAGAACTGGATGTGTGTGATCTTCGGGCCTTAGGTGACACTGCATAAAAAACATGCATGATTCTCTACTGGACATCACTGCATGGGCTCAGGAACACTTCCAGAAATCACTGTCTGTGCTAAGAAGAAGCCATATGTGAAGATGATACAGAAATGCCACCGTGTTCTTTGGGCCAAAGCGCCTTTAAAATGGTTTGAGACAAGATGGTAAATGGCATTAGCATGGTATATAGCACTTTTATCCAAAGTGCTCAACCGACCCACCCGAGCAACTTGGGGTTCTGACACTTCAACACATAGCTGGGACCGGGGATCGAACCACTGACCCTGTGTTCTGTGGATGTCGTACCACCTGAGTTACAGCCACGCCAAAATGGAACTATTCTGTTCCCAGATGAAACAAAATTTGAGATTGTTTGTGGAAACCATGAACGCTGTGTCCTGTGGACTAAAGAGGAGAGGGACTATCCAGTTAGTTATGAGCAGACAGTTCTAAAGCCTGCATCTCTGATGGTATGGGGGTGCATTAGTTTCTATTGTGTAACTAGCGTACAAATCTGGAAAGGCAAATTCCAGCTGAATACTTAAAGTTGTCAGATATTTAACAAGCTGTTCTCTGTAATCACAGTCTCTCCTGTGCTTACCTTTGCTTCAGAACCCAAAGCCCTTTAGCGTGACTGTGTGTTGTCTGCATCTTTTTAGAAAACAACTTAACTCACTTCTCCAGAATTGGATTGACTGGCAAAGCCAGTCGCTGTGTGCACAAACACACATGTGCAGCACACGTGTTCACATGGAAAGCCAGCAGCTTGAAGGCAGAACAACTAGATGCACCTAGATGCTCCAACAACAAACGTAACTAATAAGTGTGAAAGGCCAACCTAAAGACTGTGAGTGACAAAAACGCCTTTCCAATATTTGAACATAATTAATTTAAAAAGGTCTGCATTGCATTTTATAGCGTTTTTTTTTTTACAAGCCCAGGGACATTATGAGATTCTGCTACAAAAGTAAGTAATGTTGCATTAGATTACATATACTCCCACACAAAGACACACGCTTGTCTCCAGCGCTGTTCCTAGCCACAACAAGGTCATAACAGAGGGAAGATACAGATCAAGGGAGGAGAGGAAAAGAGACAAGAGAGAGGTAAATGTTGGCGAATGAGATCACCATGAGCATATGTTAAAAGTGTGTGTGAGAGACAAAAAGTAAATCAAGTCTGAGGTAAGCAGAGCGGTTTGAAGTGAGAAAATAAGATACTGAAAAATACTGAAAAGAAATATAAAAAGCGGGGATTCAATGTCAGTGTAAATAAATTACAAATAAGAAAAGGGAAACAGCAGCAATTTAGAAAAATCACATCCAGCATTTCAAAGTGTATGTGGGACTCACAAAGAGAACTTTACCTAATATGGACAGGCAGACTGACTGAGGAGCAGGCCGGGGGGTGGGCAGAAACAGCTACATCGTACAGTGTTTTAACTTGACAAGCAACTGTCTAATCTTGAGAGTAAGAGAGAAGCAGACAAGCAAAGTTACCTGTCCAGGTATGAATCAGCTCATCTGCATACTTTGGAATCAGCTCTTCCTTTTTAAATACTGAGCTCTCATAGGACACGAGGAACGGCACTGACTCCCACACCTGAATAAAATAACAGAGTACTATTATTACATTTCATTGAGATATCTATATCAATAGATATCGATATAGATATCCTTATCGATATAGATATATCTATCTATCTATCTATCTATCTATCTATCTATCTATCTATCGATCTATCTCTATGTCTATTCAGGGAAAAAAGATAGTAAATGCAGCCCCTAGCTGTATGTGTACCTTGGCAGCATTGACTAGTCTCCATGCATTCAGAAGTCCAAAGCCATGCTGGTGGCTGTGATGGAAACCAGCTCCATTCACCCTCCAGTCTGCACTGACGTCACACTGTTAAAACAAAAAGAGATTACTTTCTAATTTAATCTGTTGAAACCAGTGTAACACATCTTATACAATAACAAATAAGTCTTAACCCTCTACCTTGGTGGCAGTGAAAGTGATGATGTGCTGGACATCCCTCCAGCTGAGGCAGGGTCGGACCTGTAGCATGAGGGCTATCATTCCTGCTGCCAGGGGTGCAGCAGCAGATGTCCCAGTGTGGCCCTCTGTACAGCCTGTCCCCTGCTGCATGGACCAATCTGACGTCACCTGCAGAGACAGAAAGATGGATTGAGTGGCGGTGACACAATCATGGAACTGCAGTGAGCCAAAGTGGTAATTAGTCCTGGCAACAGTCCAAAGATAAAAAAGTAATCAAACTGCAATAGTATAAATACAGTAGGCATATGTTAAAAGATAGTCACACGCACTCCTCTTAAGATGCTTTTACAAATTATACAAATTATCTAAGTCATCAGCATGACAGTTTATATTTACGTTGCAGGTTTCAACACTATTTAATTACAGTTAATGGCTGAAACCAATAAAAATAAGTAAGTTAAAGATGAATATACAGGGAAAGTGCAGAAACAAAAGTTTGACATTCTGACAGACAGAGAAGATTCTAGTGGAACAGTACACCATATTCAACACCCACAACTTGTTACATATGTCTTCCATGTACCACACAGTGACAGCTTGTCTAACAGAAGGACCACAGTGCTGTGAGCTTTGGAATTCCCAGCCCTCAATGTTTACATGCGGAGGGCATTTGGGAGTATTTCAACAGCTGTTCCAGCCACGTTATGAGCCACTCTGCTGTGCTGCGAGTATACAAGATTTCCTGACAGTGCTAGCCATGCTCATCCAGAGCAGCTGTTTATGTGGATCATTAGAAACATTTCATAGACATTGGTGTTTATTACCTGTATTCATTCATTAAATAGCTCAAACTAAAAGCTAGTTAGCCACATTTATTATTAAAAAAAATATTGTGTGGTTGGTAGTGGTGAATCAATCTCATTTTCTAAATAGACCTCAATATTAGTTAAGCTCTTCTCCCTAAAGAGATGACATTCCTGGTCCAAATTGTGTTTCCATGGTGAAACCACAAACAGCGACAAGTAGAAGTCAGTGGCTTCAGGTGGCCCTTGTTACTGTCATTGTCCATTCAATGTTTTCAGATGCATATAGCCTCTTCTCCTGTTGGAAATGAGCTGGTTCTTTATGCTATCTTTTAAACTACTGACATCAAAAATTTAACAACAGTTCAGCCACCATCCATCAATAAGTTATACTGATTTTCAGCGAGAGGGTCAGATCAGAGAAGTCACACCATGACACCACTCCACTGGTACACAAAATTACAGATGTATAATTTTACACATCAAATTTTTAAACTAAATTATGTACAGGCTTCAAGACAAAGACTGACTAAGATAACAAAAACAATGTGAAACATGTTTGTTGTAGTGCTGCACAACACTGCAAAAAACTGACATTGCAATATTCTAATTGTTGCAATATCAACCTCAATATGAAAAAATACAGGAATCTTGTAGAGTCACTTCCAAGCTAATTAATCTATAAAACAAAAACGGGACAAACTGAACAGTTAAAATGCTATATGAAATCACTAAGATCAGTAATCAGTAATAGAACATTAGTCATCGAGAATGAGAAATGTATGACTTTTCCTTTTCCATCAAGCTGCAAAAACATTGCACATATTAATTTTCAGCTAAGACAAAATGTGCTTTCTGGTGTTTCAAGTTGACTATTATAGCAAGTTTTGTTTTATAAATGCAAACATGTTTGCAGTAACATACTGCAAGCTTACAGTATTTACCTAGTTCTCAAAGTACATTAAAAGTTACATAAAACCCTCCTATTGCAGCAACCAAAAAATGGTTAGTGCAATTACAGGAATTACCAAGTTGTTGTTGTCCTTTCAGTTTATCCCGTGAGTTCAGGGCCGCCACAGCGGATCATTGTCTGCATGTTGATTTGGCAGTTTGTTTTTTTTTTTAAAGGCTGGATGCCCTTCCTGATGCAACCCTCCCCAATTTCTACCAGGCTTAGACCGGCACTGCACAGCTGGGGATGGGAATGATCTGTTGAGGGGGGTCAGTGTCTTGCCCAGAGACACTTCGACATAGAGCCGGGACCAGGCATCAAACCCTAATTTTTTTTTTTTTTTTACCCCTAATTTATTTTTACTTTCATTTAAAAGTTTCACTTTCACTTGGTAATTCCTCTGAAAATTAAAGACTGGATCAAGGCTGAGACCCACATTTTAATGCAGTTTCAGTTTTCACCAAAAGGAAAGCCTAAAGGAAAGTCTCCTTAGTTGTTATGATTTGACCAACTCCCAAAATTGTAATTTGATTTGAATATTATCTAAGGAGTGTGTTTAATTTTTTTTTGCTTAAAGTAGCTCATCATTTGATATCTTGCATTTCTGCTGTTTCCTGTGCCTCCACTTAAGTATTCTCAGTCATTCTGTCTGTGTTTGTTCAAGTAAGACTTACAATGCTTCTTAGGTTGTTGTTCCCGCTGCTAAAAGTAACAGCTAACATAGATGCACACTCCTCAGCATAGAAGGGCATTCTTCCTTTTTCATTGACTGCTCCTGGAAGTCACACACATACAAATATTGATTATCAATGGCCATGTGTTCTTTGCACATGTCCACAGGCAAAAAACAAGTGAGTCTGTAAAGACAGTCATTTGTACAGTACATCTAAATGTTTCTGAGCCTTACCGATTGTGATTGTGTAGATGGAGTTGGCATAACCGTCATAGTTGCAGTTGTCATTGTACTGACCTCCATTTCCACTGGCAACCACAAAGATGCTGCCAAAACCTCGTCTTCCTGCAATTACCCCATGCTGCAGTGCTGCCTGTAGATAGAAAAAAAAATACTCAAGAACCAAAAAAGTAAAAGCTATTATTATAGTTATTATTTATATCTGCTTTGCTACAAATGATCTGCTACAGTCTTCTGCCATCTGGAGGACAAAAACAAAGGGGCAAACAAACTCTTTCTCACACCTTGCCCAGGGGATGAGGTCCATCCACAGTGCGTCCATCATCATCAGGACCCCAACTAAAAATAAAAACAATCAAAATCTAAATCCAAGCAATACTTTAATATCCTCCTGAGACTGAGCACTAAAAAAATGTGTTTGCACATGCAGCAGTCTCCATATCCTCTCACCATGAAAACAAACCTTCCCTCATCCGACCCAAAAGCATGAGATATAATTGGAAAGGCCAGGGTGTCCTCTATTGAGCACATCAGGACTTAGTATGGTAGCTTATATGAATCAAAAAGTATAGATGAAAACCGATGTCCACTACAGAGGACTTTATTGAATAGGCTGGATACGAAAAACATATTACAGTAAATAATTTACAAAAGAGTAAACACACTATCTTTTTTGATGGTCATCAAATAAAATTAAGCTTTTAGAAACAAAAAATCTAACTTATGTAGAGATTTTTATATTTTGCCATTTTAAAAGCCACCTTTCAAATGGAAAAACTTAATAGGATCAGACAGAGATGTGTTTGTTACCTGCAGCTGTAGATGTCATTGATCTGGTAATGCTTGTTGAAGGCTATGGCCTCAAGGCTGTCTGTCAGTGGGCCATCAAGGACTCTGATACCTAATGGCAGAACAAGTGAGACTTGTTTTTATATAAATATTTAACCAATGTATTATCAATTGATTATTAATTCAGGAACAAACTAATTTCTCATGTGTATACCTGCAACCTTGCTGCCATAAGCGACACCCACAGCACATACACTGTTGTTAGGAACAGCTGCAATCTCTCCAGCACATCGTGTCCCATGGTGGTTGTCGCTGTGGACATCTGGGTGAGGCATAGGGTCTGGATCATTGGAATTCAGGTCGTAGCTCCCCTCTGGACTCTTAAGACAGACACAAAAACATTTCAATAAAACAATAGAAAAAACAGAACAATGAATACAACATAATTCCAGGTACTGGGGAAGGCCCATTAATTTCTTTTGTCCTGGCTGATGTTATCATAAGCTTTAGCGGTTTATCTAGTTAGAAACACTTTCTAACTTTTAATGTGATTGACATCTGTCTTTAGTTTAGCCTGTTCTCTTCAACAAGAGACAGCATGTTTTTCCCCACATAGTTCATGTGTCAAAGAACTTTAACAATAACTGTCATAACGTAAGTGTTGACTTACATAGTTGGGTTGAATATCCTGATGGGTGTGTTCCACCCCATCATCTACCACCACAACTGTGACTCCTTGTCCAGTAATGTTGTGCTCCCACACCCCAGTCACATTGATATCCATACCCATATTGATCTTGTTGTGCTGCAAAAATAAGACAATGTAAAGAAATGTAAAGATGAGTAGGAAGGCACATTAAGGATTAAAAAGACAATTACGGGGAGAAGAAAAAAAGAAGGGGTGAAGTGTGGGTGTTTCAAAGTGTAGATTTCTCTGTTCTCTAACCCTGAAGTGGCAAAAAGATAGCATAAGCTACAAATCATACTTCAGTTGTGCTACTTGTTTTCCCCAAGAGAAGTTTTCTGCCCTCTTGTATCTGCTTGGTAACTAATCATAATCCTATGTGTTTAACACAGCTGTTTGATAAAATAAAGATGGGTAATGATGGCCTAGAAGATATATTTTTTCCAATTTTCACAACTTTCACATGCAGATTATACATTACCCAGCACTTTGTGCACACATAATGCTGAGTGAAACAACAGTTAAAACAAGTTTAACAGGAAAAACGTGGTGAGAGGTAACATATTAACAGCCTGACTAGATAATGTTTTTTGTTTTTGACTATTCTCAAGCTCAATGTTTAGGTGTACACTTAAAGATAGAATGCATGCTGATTGTTTTGTCTGTAAAAAGTATCCCATCCCTTACCACTACTACTGAGTAAGGAGGATGATAAGAAAGATTATTACTTGAAACTGTTACTACATTCTCACCAGGTGCCACTGTTTTGGGTAGCGTGGGTCGTTGAAGGCCATTGATCTCTTTGAGCGACTGAGCACTCTCTCCATGGAGTACCACAGAACATGGGGATGGGCTGCTAGTACATCCCTTGGCTGGACATTTTTTCTCCAGATACCTCCCATAGACCCAGCACTGGGCTTTTCCGTACATAGCAAATAGTGGCCTTCCAGTTCTCCAATCTGGCCCTTGTTCTGTAAACCTGCTTGCTCTGCTACCTGGGATAGAGAGAATACAAATTAAATTAGGACACCACTTCTGAAAATGGAAAACCAATGCTATTTCTCTGACCAGTTTAAAACATATTAAAGAAAACCTCAAAATACCATAACATAAATGGGGTTTTTGCAGAAAACAGAATGCAAATAGGAAGCATTTAATAAAAGGCAAAAAGAAAACAGAAATATCAAACTTTAAAAGCTAAACAATAACTAGACAATAGTTAGATTAAAAACATATTTATATAAAAACATATATTTTAAAAGAATAGGACTTTATAAGGTTTTGTACCCTGTTGGCTATCACATCTAGATGTACAGAGTTGTCTTCAACATCATCTTGTACACCAGCGTGGAGCCGGACAGCCCAGGACTGACCGGGGCCACAGGATGGTGACGGCCACGTTGTGGAATGAGACGAGGAAGAAAAGGGAATCGACGGTGCCACGGAAGGCAGAAGGGTCAGAAGCAAGAGGGTGAACGAGGAGAGAAAAAGGAGGAGCAGGAATGTTGGAAAATATGATGTTGCCATGGCAACAGAGAGCAACACACAGGGTGTAACAGGCAATTCCTCCTCATCTAAACAGTAACCTGGACATCAGATAAAGACAGGAGAAAAAAGGCTTGTTAATAGTGAGGACAAGAATGACATTCTGGCTGCTTATCATCTGTGTGCTGCATTCAGAGGCCACTTATTAGATTAACAGCATCACACTAAATGGATGCCTGTTCACAGAGCTATGGCCACAGCACATTTTATTATCGCTGTGGTTACATCAAAGTTCTAAAGATGACTACTGTGAAGAGGATTTTACATATGAATGCTACTCTATCGGCAATGGTAAGATAGAAGAAAATAAGTACCAGAACATAAATACCTCTCTTTTTAAGTGAAACATTAACATTTAGTCAACATCAGATGCTTTCATCCATAACATGTCACTTACTAACCCTACTATTTTCTGAGATACAAAAGTGGAGAATATACAAACATATGTACATGTAATGCACTTTACCCGTTATTCTTTGGAGAGAAAAAAGTAGCCTAAAGGTTACAAAGTCCACCAAGAACTAAATGCAGAGCTAAATTATGCTGGCTATGTAACTGGGTGGCTGTGGCACAGAGGGTACCGCAGGTCAGTGACCCCCTCAATGTCAAGAAGAAAGATGCCAAGATTGGCCTGATATTAATTCAGCCTTGACCACAGGTAGCGTTAATTATAAGAATATGCTCTTATAATTATTTTCTACAATTTAAAGTTATTTAACATAAACCTGGGGCATATTTTCAAGAGTTGAGACCCAAAATGACAGAATGGATATCAAACCTTCAATACAAACCTCCCAATTATAAAAATACACCAAACAAATTATTCTAAAAACAAAAGTTAGTTAAGTCAGTGGAAATTGGCCTCAGAGACCTGCTTCAACATCACATCTGCCTACCTGCCTAAGTGTTTATAAGGAAAACAGAAACCCCGTCAGCTTCTCTGTGGCCAAATATTTGTCTCTGACCACGTTATAGAGGATATATACACTGATATTACTTAACATTAAAAGTCACCCGGTGATTTTGATGCTGTGGTGATCAGCACGGGCACTCTGACTGATCATAGCCAGCGTTAAAAATTTTCCGTCCAGCACAAAATTAAAACCATCATAAAATCTTCTAAGTGGACTTAATGTTTTGGCTGATCCATGTAACACACACATATAACAAACAATGGCGTTAGATACAAATGTTACCAACAGATCCCCCTTTACACATTTGAATAGCGTAAATTTTCCAAAGAAGAGTTAGGATTTCGATGCCTGTCCGCTACCTTCAGTCATCCACAGTCCATATGTGCTAGATTAACAATTTTATGTCTTTATTATGGTCGAAGACGTTAGCTCCCTGATCAGCTAGCTAATGTTAGCCAGCTCGATTTTGCTGAATGTTCACTTTTTGTTTAACGTTAGCCAACAAGTCAGCTAGCACCATAAGCCATGAGCCAGTTTGGGTTAGTTTAGTCCATCAGTGTTATATTTGAAACAGCTATGATAAAATAAATGAACCATTAATGTTACGAACAACAACTGAAAACACTTTGGAACACAAGTCGCACCCGACTCGTTGTTGTTGTTGTCATAGTTTTGTAACGTTACGTTAGCTAAGGCCCTTAAATTGGTCTTATGTGGAAAAAGACACATATGAGTTTATTTTAAAAAAGTTAAATCTCACCTTTCCAGAAAAATCGCTTTCATCTGTCCCTTGTGAAACTTATGAGTAACGCTAAGCTTGTCATCTTATTTCCGTAACCTACAAGTCACAACTCGAACGTATTACGTCATCTAGTTTGGCGCAAACGTCGTACGGGCCCTTCATAGATTCAGTGGAATAACAGAGTACAGGTACCGTCCACTATAGTCCAAATCCGAGAATCATAGTACATCAAGAGTCCAAACTGCGTGAGGGCCACTTACTTATGTCCTTAATGCTTTAATAAGCCCTACTTCTATATCTCTTAGTTCTAATATTTGCAATAGGTAAGTTGCAAAATGACATAACATTATTGTTTTCTAACATTTTAGACCGTTATTTTAGTGAACAGGGCTAACGATGTGGAACAGCCGTTTGGCAGAACGTTTCAACTAATTTCGCAGCATAAAGAGGACAGGAAGACATTTTTTGTGATAAACCAGCCAACCCTTATCAGATTATATCAAGATTTTAATTGACATTGTATAATTTTGTCTGTCTAATAAAACTGCACATATCCAAAAGGATTTCTGAACATTATATGACATGTAGTGCAGAATGCTCAGAATCCTTGTAAATAATTTTAACATTGAGGTGTCAAGTTTAAATATGATTGTATACTTTAGTGTTACTGGGTAATGCTTGTGCGAAGGAATTAAAAGCACATCACATTTTACAGTTACAATAAGTACTTTATTGTGTCAACAGTGCTGCCAGCGCCTGACAGATAAATATACATTTGAGTTTATCTATGTACAGCTTGCAGAGAGACAATATAAACTGTCCTTTGTAGACATATGTAGTGGTCTTCAGTCTATAACATAACTTTGGGCTGGGTGCTTTGTCCAAGCAAATATGGTCCCCATTACAAGTTGTGAGTTAGGCTGATTCTGTGTCTGTGAAAGAAGCCCTAGTAAGTCTTGGTTTGTTAACATGTAATGTCTGTTACATGTGCAAATCATCAAAGGGTGCAGCAAAATGTGCATCTGTTGTGTACATGTATGTGCCTGCGCAAGTAGATTATGTGGAATAAATTCATTTTATTTACATTAGATTTGAACTATCAAGTTAATGACAAAGTGACATCTGATATTAACTGTGTTACGATGTTTCAGTTTCACACAAAGCAAAACTGATTTTATACAGTAAATGCTGTTACGATCATATATTTCCTCAAATTAGCCTTTTTAAGCTTACTTGATTGCACTGCAGTATTGTTTGCTGGCATTTGCAAAACAGTGTAACTTTATAAATACTAATATCTTCATTTTCATTAAATCTTTCTGTTTACTCTTCACTTACAATACAGCTATGCACCCACACTGGCATGCTCACACAGCTTGTTTCATTCACTCATAAGCGACAAACATGATCTTAAAATACACACATAACCACATGTTCATATGTTGAAATCATACCATAGCACACCACATCCAACAACATTAGTTTTCCATCTCATGTTTACATCCAGGGTGACTTGCTTCATTCAGGCTAAATTCTTAATCACTCTGTATAGAGCATAGTAATATTAAGAGAAATAAGAGAGTTCCTTCTCTGTGGTCTATTTATACACTATTTATAACAAAGACAATAGTTTAACCTGATCTGCCTAGTTACAGTATCATATACAAGCAAGTTGACACTGATGACACAGAGTTTCTCCCTCAGGTTGTTAATGGCTGTAGTTATCCTCATGTTACAGTTTAAGGGCACCACTTCTCACTGTGTCCTCACTGTATGTCAGCATTTTCTATACTTTTCATATTATATTATGGAAAAAAGCTCCCTTTCAGCAGCACTAACATTGCATGTCATTGTACATATATTTGACCATAATCCATTCCTTTCCTGTGTTTTAAGTGTAGGTCTCTACAATTCCTGTTCACTTTAAGAGCGATATGTCATCGGCAAAGTCCCCGTGCGGGTGGAGGCAACGGGCAAAGCGCCACTGGCAAACCATGAGGCACAGCGGCAGCATGAAGAGAGCGCAGATACCCGCCATGATGTAGGCGATGGTCATTAGAGTGGACTCGTCTGTCTGGGGGATGTTATAGCCACAGTCCTCCAGGTCGACCCCATGGAATGGCCCCTCCACAGAGGCTGTGCGAAACTCATCGTGCACTGTAAATGGGAGACTGGGTTTGTAAATACTTAAGTACCTCAACTACCAGTATAATGGATACTGTATTTATACTATGCTATACTATAGGTACTGTATTTTGTTGCCATTACTATATTGTCAAGACTTATTCTGCATCTTATAATTTCTCTTATCTTGACTTTTTGGTAATTACTTCATCCCAATTCTTGCCATCAAGATTTACATTCATTTCTTTTTAAACTAAAACCTTTTTACACTTTTCATTCTGCATGTGAATATCCCCGCTTTTGCTATCCCTCCTTCCTGTCATACTCACCATGGCAAGTGCTAACAGCAAAGCCAATTCGTTTCTTCTCACGGTCAAAGACCACATAGAAACCCTCCATTATAACAGCCCCCATCACTGTGCCAGTGCTGGACTGGGATACAGCAAATTTATAGCAGTCCTCCTGGGCAGAGGCCACATCCTCGACTGGCCGCAGGTATTGCTAAATGGAAACAGAAAAAAAAAAAGATAAAGGAGGGGGTTTGATCTGTAACATCACAAATAAGAAAGCGGTAAACAACAGTGTCCTCTGGTCATGTCAATAAAATATGTTGTGTTAAATTATAAAAAAAAACGATGTTGTGAATGCCTGGAAATTTTTATATGGGTTTAGTGAAGACTTTTTAAAGGCACACACTAGCACTGTGTTCTATTCCAATTTTTACTCTTTAAATTTCCTTAAAGATTCAACTTTTTTAAATATCTTTATTTCATAGAAAAAAAGAAAGCATTAAATAAAAGACTTTTGACAACACAGGTGCAGCATTAAAAAATGCACAGAAAAAAGCCACAACACCACCAAATAACAAAATGTGCTGCCAAAGCCATAACACCACCAACTGTAGAAATGCGCTGCAAAAATGTACAGTGCAACCAAATGACAAAATGCACAGCAAAAGCCACAACTCAACGTAAATGGCTCCAGGAGAAACTAAAAATACATTTACAAATCTGTACATCCTGCACTTTTTAGGGTCCCCTAGAACAGTAGTCATTTGCATTGTTGACCTCTCTCAATGTGGTTGTGGCTTTTTGCAGCGTGTTTGTTAATGTTGTGCCTGTGTTGTCAAATTGATGAAGCTGTTTTTTTTATTTGCTTGTGTTTTGTCTTTTAGCATGTGTTTTCTCGATTTGCGGTGCCGTGAGCTCTCAGGACCACTATAGGTCAGAGATTATCTAGGAATCAGCATTGCAAAGTTTGTCCACCAGAGACCGCTGACATGCCTACTTTTACAATGTAAAATGCGCTGCTCACTACATTTGTCTTCTTACCCAAATTTAAGGCATCCATCCCATTTCTATTTGCTTATGTTTTATGTTAAGTATATAAGAAAGTAAAAATAAAATAAAATATTTTCTCCAGACATTGGTATCAAGGGCATAAGACACCCACAGGATTACAGAACTTAACTTTTATTGTAAATCTTCAAATCTGGTTCATTAGGCTGTGTATTTTAATAATAAATTTAAGGACTTTTCAGATCATAATGAAAAGCTGTGAAATGTGGTCATTAGTTTTTTCCTTACTTCAACTAGTCAAGCTTTTATCTATTTAGGCCCTTTTTAAAAAGCGCTGACGGATAAAGGAACTAGACAGGGAAATTAAATCTCTGCAATTAATATGTCATTGAAAACCACATAATTACATGAAATACAGTCTCATTTATAACTTTGCATAAATTTATTAAAATTTTTAATAAATCTGAAATAAATAACTAATTATTTACTGGGCCATCAATTTGTTTTTTGCACTGGACAAAAATGAGGTTTAATTATCTATTATTATTATTATGTGCATAGGTAAAGTAAAACAAAGGGATTACTGCTAATTTTGGCCGAATTTTAGGCTTAAACAATATTGTTTCGTACGGACACATCACAAACTTGATCCTGGAGCTTAAAACACGAGTATGTCTCTGCTTTAAGGATCAACATCAAAATTTAGTGCGAGATCCTGCATGCTACCTGAGGCAGGATGGAGATTCTGAAGGATTGGTTGCTGTTTTCACTCATCAGGTAGAGGGAGATGACTGGGAAAATGTGCCAGGGGGTAGTACCAGCTTGCCAACATACCAGCTGCTCCCCCAGCCAGAAACCAGAGGGAAACTGTTCTGTCTGAAAAACAGGGTAAAAATGATATAACATTTTTCCCCACATTGAATCACTGAAGTATTATACTGATAGAATTATAAAAGGGGAAACTCAATCATGTGTATAACATGTGCACCCTAGTGATCTAGTAGTTAATTTTCAGTAAAGCCTACAAATAAAATTGGTGTATAGTAGATTACACATACATTAAATTAACATGTATAGAAAAGCAATGGATTATTTTGGTATTAAAACAATCAAGTGAATTTAGGGAATTGTATATTTATTTCTCAGGAAGTGGGGAATTCCACAGAATCTATACGTTTTTTGGGGGTTTAAACCCACGACCAACTAATCCAAACTACAATAACTAGCTTCCTACTTTTTTTATAACAGTAGCATTCCATAAACAAACCACTTATTTTTGAAAGACTTTCCAATACTGTACAATACCTAAAAACAACCTAGTATGTGAAACTTATGCAAGATGACCTATGTTTTACCTCATGATGATTCACTTTTGCATTCGGAAATATCCATCTAATAAAGTTAGCTTCTCAGTGTGGGTGAAAATACTGTCAGCCACAACATAGGCAGCAAAGAAACATAGAAGGTAATGAGATAAAGAATAGTTTTATAGAGATACACAAAGACTGACCGAAGATGCTGCTTCAATAGCTCTAACTGCAGCCTGGAAGACTTTTCTAGGTAGTCGAAGGTTAGTGGTGCCACTGTCCACGATGCTCTTATCGTAGTTATACTGTAAAAGACAGAACACTCAAAGATTACAAATCCCTTGAATAGGTTTTTCTTAACATTGACCATGATCATGTCTATTAATCAGCTCTTACCTCTTTACAGTCCATGTTGAGATCCTGTCCATTCACCTCAATGCGTACAATAATGACCTCATAGTACCATTCCCTTCGGATGGGGGTGTACCAAAGCTCTCCTACGTACAGTGATGGATCCACTCCTCCAATGATCTACAAAGCACAGAAACAAATCATCCAATAATGGCTCAGAATCTAATGAATCTGATGATTTGCTTGTGCATCTGTGAGTCACACCATGCTTCCGCCAACAGTAGCACTGCCCAGAGAGTAGTTTTGTGTGAAACCAGCTCCACACAACTGGAGTGAAAAGATGTTGGGGACAGTGGTCTGGCGAACCAGAGAATCAAAGAAAGGCTCCAATGTCTCATCAGGCTGGAGAGAAAGAGAAAAACACAGGGAGAGAGAGAAAAAAAAGGAAGAATATCTTTACTTCTGGTCAAACCAAGCTGCTGTTTACAACCACAAAGAGAGCAGATAAACCCTATTTTGTAACCCATCAGCAAAATTTGTTAAAGTTGAGATTTCCGGAAAAAAACAGTGAAAAAAGAAGCAATTGTAAAAACTACTGCTCCTGAGACATTATAACGAATCTTACTTTTAAATGTTTAGGGAATAAAGTTTAACTTTTGTAAATGTAATTTCCACAGGTTCACTCACCACTATTACAGTAGCTTGTCTGGGGTTCACTAACAATTTGTTATGAAGCACTTGCCCTTTCAGACAAAAGCTAACTAAAATGGTATATTTGGATCTCTGCTTCTTCTCCTCTTAATCTCATGTTCTTTAATATATAATTTCCAATGTTATATATATAATATATCGATCTATTTTTAATTTTTCTAAATTGAGGCCAAGAGATACTCCGTTCCTACTCGGGCTATATCTGCATATGCCAGTCCCAGGATTCCCTCCCAGTTGGATCCATTGATGAAAAAGCGATCTGACTGGGTGATTGCTGCGATGTTGGCTCGTAGTGTTGCATTGGGGCCATGTGAAACAGACACCAGATCAGTGCCCAGCTCCCCTTCCCAGCGGCCCTGGGTGTAGGGAACATATACACTTCTACCAAGATCACGGTATGAGCTGGAGCTGTGAATTCATAGCAAGAAAACAGAGAGTAAGGAAAATTGGAGAATGTAATGGAGAAAGTTCAGAACCTCGGTTCCAGTGATTTAACAATTTAAAAAGTAAATGAAAAGTAGGTAAACATCTCTATACAAATATACAATAGAAACATATTGTTTCAGAAATTTTACCTAAATTAGTTTGAAACTGACTGACACACTATACAGTATATATGATTACTATCATTATATCGGCTATATCAAACTAATTGGACCACAATAATGTAAAATCATACATCGCATTTGTTGTAGCAGTTTAAGGCACATTTTGAATTAAGTGATATGAAAAACAGACATGGCTCTTTTTTTAATCATTGTGTAGTCACTGACTGTTACTCTACTCACAGAGAGCGATGGTAGTATCTGCGTAGGAAGGGATGAGCAGCTGCTCCGACAGCAAAATTACTGCTTCCTGTATCCACTAGAATGTTCAACTAACGAGACACAGCGAGAATGGGAGAGAGAGAGACATTTACAGACAATATAGGCTGTGTATTCTAAACTTTTTTCTGTGCAAAGCTTTTGATGCATGAGAGTAAGGAAAAGTGGAAAATGTAATGGAGAAAGTTTAGAACCTCAGTTCCAGTGATTAACAATTTAAACAATAACAACGTCTTTCTGGTCACAATTTGCTCTATTACAATAACAAGTCAGCCTAAGCTCTCAGTGATTTTCAGTTTTTACCTTATCTTCTATATCCATTTGTCTTTCACTGCAGAGTCCTGTGCTGTTTTCCCCCCCCCCCAAACACACACACAAATGTCTACACTCCAACCCTACACTGCTATCAGTTTTCCAGTTGTACTCCTCTCTCTCGCATCTTCTTCTCTTCAGTTTGCATCTCTGTGTGGGTATCGTATTTTGCACAATCAGTTAAACAGTTGGTGAATGCTTGAATGGAGCACAATCCCAGCTGGCAATAAAGAAAATATGCATATACAAATATATCTAATCTTTGCTCTATATGTCTATGCTTCATATTACACATTATAAATGATACTTTAAACATAAACTACATTATAGCTATAGAACTAATTTCTATGAACACGGCTTTGGTCATGAGTGTAGAATTTCACATTTTCATGCTAGATCCAATGTTTTCACTGACTATTTTTTCATTCATATGCTTCTAGTTAACATCTACTAATGTTGTAGTTGTAGATACAGAACAGTCTTTTGATATTGGGCTGCATTTATTCTTCCTTTCACTTTGTGCAGAACTACAGTGTCTGATGCAGACAGACACAGCCAAAACATCAGTGAGGCTCCACCATGTTTTTATTATTAACACAGTTGAGCACACACAAATGTTCACATTTATCTTCTTGTTAGGACTTTCATTGACATAATGCATTCCCTAGACCTTTCCTCTAAACCTAACCATCACAATTAAATGGCTTACCCCAACACAAGTCCAGGTCCTAAACTCTAACAAATACAAGATACACATCTAGTGGTTACCTGAACAGAAATAAAATTATCTAAAAGGTCTGTAAATTAGTTCCTGAGGTACTTTCCACAAAGAAGTATCTACCAGGAGTCTCCAGTCAAATGTAATTAAACCTACAATTTCTTATAATTCAATTTAATGTCATGATCCCACACACTTCCTGTCATTGGACTTTTATTTTGTGACTCCTTCTCCACACTTCCTATGCCTGGTTCTTTTCCCCAGCTTTACCTTTGTTGTCCCTTATTGTTTGCACCTGTTCCCCTCACTTTTTAAGCCCAGTTTTCCCCTCACTTCTTGGCTTGATCCTTGTTGTCATCATCACCTAACCTACAGTTGACTTGCTCAACTCTTGGAAAAATCTTGACTCTGTGTTTCTGTGTCATTTGGTCTGAGTTTCGGTATTATCTTGTTTAGTAGTTTATGCCGATCCATTTCTGATTTGTTTTTTGTAGCTTGGTGTATCTTGTGTCTGAGGTCTGGTAGTCGTGTTCCGTATTGTTGTCTGTTGTAAGTTCTGTTTAGTGTGTCTTAGTTAGCCGTTTCCCTGTTTGTCCTGAATATTCATATACCTTATCTGGTTTGTTTTTCTGTAATCCCCTTTGGTAATTCTAGTCCCACCTTGTGTTACGTTCCCTCTTATTGGTGTTGTAGTATTTGTTCTTTTCTTAAAACCAGGCCTGTTTTGCCCTCCTCTCAGGAGTGAATTTTAGTTATATCTTGTGTTCAATTCCATACTAGCCCTTCCGGAGTTTCAAGTTCCCTGGTCATCTGTTGTATTCCTGTTTCATAGCCCCTTCTGGAGTGAGTTTTTGTCAATTGTGTTTTTGAGTATCTGAATAAAGACCCCTCCTTCCACATCCCACTCACAGTCTTATCTCTTGGGTTCTCCCTAACCAAAACCTTGACATTTAAGACCATGTTGAGTCTAAAGAATCACTAAATAACACAGTGCTCTAACCTAATCCTGTAAATTGAAAAAGTCTATTAGCATGCTGTTATATAACTGATAATTTTCCAAATGAGATGATCATAGACCCCTGATCAGCACTTTTTAGTTTGCATATTAAGTATGTAAATTGAAGGTTTTGAAGTACAAGAGGTAATTTTTTTTTCTGAAATCCTTGAAGCTCAGTGTGCCATGTATTACAAGATTGTTTGATATCCATTGAACAAACACTCACTGGCTTCTTTATTAGATACACTTTGGTAGTACTGGGTTGAGCCCAATTTGCCTTCTGCACTGCCTTAATACTTTATGGCATAAATTCAAGAAGGTGCTGGAAATGAGATTTTGGTCTTTATTGACATACAGTAACAGCATAATGCAGTTGCTGCAGATTTGTCACATCCATGAGGTGAACCTCCCATTCCACCACATCCCAAAGGTTCTTTATTAGATTAAGATCTAAGAACTTGTTGTGACATGGCACATTAGTTAGGCAGTGAGATTTAAACAATACTTAAGTGGTGCTAAGTGCCCCAAAGTGTGTCAATGAAATAACTCTCACTCTATTACACCACCAGCAGCAGCCTGACCCGTTAATACAAGGCAGGATGAATCCAAGCTTTCATGTTTATGCCAAATTCTGACCCTACCATCCCAGTTTTGCAGAAGAAACTAAGACACATCAGACCACACAATATTTTTCCAATCTTCCTTTGTCTAATTTTGGAGATCCCTTGCAAATGGTTGCCTCAGTTTCCTGTTCTTAGCTGAAAGGAGTGGAAAATGTTGTGGTTTTCCTACTGCTTTAACCCATCTACTTAAAGTTTGACGTGATGTGTGTTCCGAGATTCTCAAGGACACTGTACAAACAATCAACAAACAAATAAAACATAAGATATTGACAGGACAATGCAATTACAGATTACAGTGAGTAGGTGATCTTGAACAGGTAGGTTTTGAGTCTGGATTTATAGACCAGAATAGAGGTTATTGGAGTCACTTTTGCCTTTCTATCAGCTTAAACCACTCTGGCCATTCTCCTCTGACCTCTGGCATCAACAAGGCATTTTTGCCCAGAAAACTGCTGCTGACTAAATGTTTTATCTTTTCAGACCATTCTCTGTATACCCCAGACATGATTGTGTGTGAAAATCCCTGTAAATCATCAGTTTTCAGATGATCAATATAAACTCAAGCTGATCATCTTGACCATGTCCACATGCCTAAATACACTGAGTCACTGCCCTGTAATTCGCTGAGTAAATACTTGCATGAATGAGCAGTTCAACAGGTGTACCTAATAAAGTTCCCCTTCAAAGTATAGCCTATTATTGTACTTGTATTAGAAATACTTTGCTAGCATATACAGCATAAGCTGGATATGCTATGATGTTACTCCAAAATGTTACAGAACTAAGATAATGATAATAACTAGTTAAAATAATGATATAGCTATAATTATCAAAATGAACGTCATTGTTTTATTGTCCAATAATCCAAAGTCATGGAGCTGATGCTAATCAAGCCCTCATGGGTAATACAATGATTTTTGATGATGGCCCAAAAAGATTCTTTATGACATATGTTTAAATAAAACATGTATGGATGTAATGTATAGATGATTAGAAAATGTCCAGATCATCAAACAGAAGTCTCTTTGTGTAAAGTGTAGGTAAAAATTCCATAAGTCAGCTAGGTGGGGCTGGACAGATTAATTATGGGAATAGTATGACCCTATACATCCATACATCATAATAATGGATGTATGGAAAGAAATTTAGACTCTATTATATCAAGGCAAACATCCTATACAGCTGCTCATTTTATTCATTAGTCATTTAAATTTTGTGAAAAAATATTTTCTTAAACTAATGTGTTGAAAAACACATTTCCTTAATAACATTATCAAAATTTGGGTATTTTATTGCCATTATGTGTGAAAACCCATTTTTTCTCTGCAGATACAAACTTGAAAAAGAAATTGGATGGAAATAATATTTTAACTTAACATGACCATGCTCTCCCACTCTCTCCTCATCGCACTATTGTCTCCCAGTGGGCCTTAGGGCCCTGATCTTTCCTTTCCTAGAAGCACCCTTCCTTACTCCCACATTCTCTGTCACACACATTTGGTTTCTCCCTCACACACTTTCTCTGTCTCTAATTTCACTTGTTCTCATTCACTAAATGCTTATCTCAGTCTCTCTCTCCTGTTGTTCATTTATTCCCCTCTCTCTCTCCTTCTTCTCCTCTTTTACCAGCTCATCACTTTTTCTTTGCCTTAATCCATCGCCCTCTGTGTGCCTGCATGTACATCGCAGCTGCACTCTGCTGGCACTCCTTACTCTGCAGAATTAATGGTGCCATTATCCGTCTGTGACATTCAGTGTCATTCCTTTCTCTCACTTAGACACAGTATGGCCATCTGTCATTACAGGATCAGCAAAAGAATCAGATAACTGGATGGAATATTTGAAATACTTTTCTATCAACTAATTCTAACATCAGATCCCCTACTTATTATTAGGACACATGCAAGTGTGTTATAAGTTTATAGTAGTGTTTCATCCTACTGAGCTCTATAGCATGATGATAATAATCATGTAGGCTTCAGGAGTTTGCAGGTAATGAAAAGATAAGTTAAATATCGTGTCATTGATTTTATAATATTTAGCTGGATGGTCCATCTGATAAAGGTTACACATAAATACACTACTACAAGATTAAGATAAAAGTCAATTATTTAATGCTCTCTGGCCATATTGTTTTATCAATTTTCTGAGCAACATCAAATGTAGGCCATACCTGATATTTAATGCAAGCTTCCTGCAAATAAAGTAGATTAGAATCAACAGAGAGACAAAGAGAGACAGGGAGTGGGAGAAGAAACATGAAATTTGCTTTTTGTAAAGACTGCCAGACTCGTTCAGTCACAGCAATTAATATTGACCAGCCTGAAAGCGAAATGGGCCCTTAAAGAAATGAGCACTTGTGTGTGTGTTTACCTGGTTTTAGTAATTTAATTTTGTAATGGTGGGTTTGTTATTTATGCCAAGAAGTCCAAGATTACAATCATCAGTAAAACCATTGTACAAGTTGTACATTCAGGAGTGTTTTGGCATGTACCTATGTAAATCAAACCTTTACCTTCTGCGGAGGAGAGCCCACAGCCATCTCCACGTAGTATCCTTGCCCGGATTTCCCACGCAGATTATCTATCATGTCCACGAAGCTGATCCCACCCGCTGCCGCCCCTCTCCGCCTGCGCGTGTTGCCGCGCTCGCGTTTCGAACTAGCAGCCGCCGCAGCGGCGGCAGTGGGCAGCGGCGGTGGCGGTTCAGCGCGAGCTCCTTGCCGCAATGGCACGCGAATGGCAAGAGGCAGGCCCGAGGCGTCCAGCGCGGATTGACCGCTGCTGAACAAACATAAAGTCGTCCATAAAAACAGACATGTCAACCAGCGAGGCTGTAATTTCGACGTATTCATTTTGAAACAAGGTAACGTGTGTTTTTTTGGTTTAAGTGGTGTTTAGTTTGACATCCAGTCTGCAGCAGCGGGAGCGCAGAAGAGATCAGGTGGCGACGATGCTAAAATGACGGCTAGCGTTGAAACCATGATGGCAGTTGACCGAAAAAAATGAAAACGTACGCGGTCACTGTGTTTTTATTCCGGTTTCATTGACGTTACCAATGACAAATTTAGATCACAATAAATTAACATGTAAAGAGAACACAGCACGCGCTGGAAATCAAACCATGCTTACAATTAAGCCTGGCAACTGTCGGTGTCACAGATAATTCGAGGCGACGGGTAATTTACAGGCTCTCCCTCTACGTGGATCAACAAACCGCAGGCCTAGGTCGTTTTTCCTGTACACCCTCATGTCAAACGACCGAAACCATCGTAGGTTGGCAGACTAGCCGGCGGACTACTATAATCCGCATCCTTCCCCTTTCCCGACCCGTTCATGCTGTTCTCCGCCTTCCAGTCTTTCACCTCCACCTCCTCCATCCACCCCGCTGCATCTTTCAGCGCCGCCAGGGTGCGAGCATCACCACTGTCAAGGTACCATACACACTTCCGATGTCTATTTCAAAATAAGGCAGTGATAAAAGCACAAAATACATAGAAAAGGATCCCTTTAGGCTATAGATAAATATTTATACAATGTAAACATTTATATTTATACATTTATAAAATTTATATATTTGTTAATGAGCTGGCCCGTTCTAGACAAGTTCACATTCTGATGCAATGAAATCAATCCGGTAGTGATTTAGCCTGCTATAATGCCCTGGACTGTCTAAAAAGGTTTTTAAATAATCTTGATAATAATAGTTTTTAAACTGGTTTATGTTCAAGTTACACTAAGTGGCCAATGCTATTGTGTAGAAATGTTTTCTGAAAGAAACAATTTTATTTTGATTTATTTAAAATGCATTTTACGTCATGTTTCACATGACTTTTGCAACATATACCCGCTGTGGCCTACATTGATGCTTTTGTATAACGTCTTTTAGTTTGAAGGACAAATAACTGTCAAGGCTCTAGTTGTACAGGAAATAACCATGGGAATCTACACATTCTGGGAAATGGAGCTTTTATCCTGATTGATTCGCTGATCACGGGAGTTTCTAACTACACCGATCATCACATTTGGCTAATTCAGAACAGCTACAGAGTTGGATATTATATCTATATTTTTATTTGTCAAAAAAAAAAAATTAGGAAACAAAAATGAGGCCAAAATTTGTGCATGTAATTTTATTATCTTGGATAACAAATGCGTTAAGATGACACATTTATTATAGGCCCTAAAGTGAAAATACAATGTTACTTCAATGATTACATTGTGAATCCATGTGAGCATTACTGTAGTATGTTTGTTGAACTAACCCATGAGGTACCAAACATTTTCTGTAATTTAATGTGTGCATTTTATATATATGACATGGGTGTACTGGTACTATTATGTATAAGTGCATGTCTCATATTAGACATGACATGATAATAATAGGATGAGGGATATAAGACAAAATACAATCACAATAGCAATATTGTCATAAAACTTAATTAAGATGACCCTGCACAGTCCCAGTAGCAAGGTTCAGGGAGGAAGGACGCAGGTGCTAGTAAGCTATCCTCACCTTTCCTCTCCATGGTGAGTTCCAATGTGTCCTTACAGGGGTGAAACAATGATGAGGCAGAGTCCTCCTCTCCTTAAGTGGCAGAACAAAGTAGGTATTTAGGTAAAGTATGTCATCTGTCTGGTAAAACTATGTCATTAGCACATTGCTAATTTAAATGATACCTTAATCCAAAGGCAAATACAATTTTCAAAAACTGTATGAGAATTGTGGATGTGGTAAAAACTGAAAAATAACTGGAAAAAAAAGATTTTTTTTTAAGGAGAAAACTAGAACAACCCACTTTGTAATAAACATAATTAAACGTGATTAGCTGTCAAGACTGGCATATACCTGCCTGATATACTCACTAGTAGAAGTCTTTGAGCCTTTGCTTCTCTTCTCTCCAGGTTTGGCTGTGCCCTCTGGTGGACACCACATTGTCAGGGCCCTTGAATTCCCCACCCTACACACAAGCATATATATACACCAATTAGGCATAACATAATGACCACCTGTCGAATTTGATGAAATCCAATACAGTGGCTCTGGCATGAATACACACATATATACAATTTCCCATAAATCACAATATTCATAAATGTCATACTTTGCCATGCATGGCCTGCTACATGTGAACCCCCTTAACATACAAAGATTGAAGATTAGCTATTATTGTCAATGCTGCCTTATCATAATTTTAACAGTTGATAACAATAAAGATACACTTTAATTTAGTCATGATTTAAATCTGCCTATTTAGGCAAGAGTGGGTTTCTTGAACAAACCTCACCGACTAAATGGTAGGTCCATACTCACCACTCCTGAGGGTCTGTGGTCCTAAAGCCTTTAGCAAAAGGGTTGCTTGCAATTTTTAGCTGGGTGATCTGGGAGACAGAACGTAATAGGGGTAATATGATACGAATAGCAAAGAAGTGTCTTACATATCTTATAGCTGTGGCAAATGATGCACAATGAAAACTTTTTGTCATAGTAAAAAGCAAGTATTCTCCTGAGATAAGTATGTCATTGGTTTGCTTAATATGTAGTTTGCTGATCCATGGGTTCCTACCCGGTGGTTCTGATAGGCAGTGACGGCCATGAAGCGTGTCTCTGGGAAGGAGAAAGAGCAGAAGTTTCTGTGTGCATTTAAATGGCTGTTAGGTGCTGGATCCACATACACCACGTGAAAGCGTGGCTGATAGCGATGCATGGAGTTTAATATCATCTGACGAGGAGGAGATAGAAAAGACACAAAAAGCAAGTCAGTATAGGGCATTTTATCAATACGAAACAATTCAGATTCTGTGCCTCATTTTGTTTCTAAAACGTACAGGAGTCACATTAATTATAGACTCAAACTGACATGTCCATTGTCATCCAGCAAATTGTTGGTGAGCTTGAGTGTATCAAACGACACAGTCTGCTTCATCCACTGAGCTCCGCGAGCAGGTGAGTCGGGGTGAAAATGCATCCTGCTTGGGGCTGCAACGTCCGCACGCCCTGCCACTAACCATGATGAACTGTGGAACGCATATCTGACACACAAATGTACATGTTGTAAATAAGACTTATTAGGTCAGATGACCTATGCAGAAGGTCACTAGCTCATATAAAAACAGATTGGTTTGCTATGGCAATGATGGCAATACTACAAAAATCACTAGGTAAAATAATTTTGGATAAAGTAACTGTCTCTGTTACTCTGCACAACCTATTCTGTATCTATGTCTCACCTGTATCTTTCATTCCCAACAGGGATGAAGTCCATTAGCAGGACATATTCAGCTGCAGGATCCATCCCGGAGATTTGCACTTGGAACGTTGGAAACATCCTCCTGAAGTATAAAAGACACATAAAAGACCATACATAACATAACATAAAACATAAATATGAATGTTATTGTCACCTCCCAGCTTTGGTAACAATCATCTCTGTGCCCAGCTGGTTAAACTGATGCCAGAGTGCATGCATCTCGAGTTGAACTCTGACCCCAATGATTTGGGGGGCCTTGTTGCTTAACTGTGACCCCCCATCTGCACAGCAGGGCAGAGATGGTTCACAGCTCTGAGACAGCTGAGGACCTGAAGAAAGGAGAGAGGAGGACATTGTGTTCTGTTTTGGTAAAGTTGATAATGATAATTATACTAAAGTACTGGAAGTTTGTGTTTTCCATATAGCTCAGATAGTTTTGAATATAAACACCTACCGTTCATGCTTTCAGTGTCCTCAGGACAAATAATATGAAGGATTTTACTGTTTTATTTCTTCTTCTGATTTTTTTTTGTTAACCCCACTCTGTTCTGCCAGTTCTGACCACAGCAATTATATCAATAACTGTATGGACTCACACCTGGAACCTTGCTATGTAAAATAAAATGGAAGGCAAAAATCTTCCTCTCTGTCTAGTACCAGGTGCTGTGTGAGGTTAGCAGTGGCTGTGTCCACGAAGAGGCTGGTTTTATACACCACAAGACTCTCACAGGGGACCTCCAAGCTGGCCTCATCCATTACAATATTCATAGTGTCACTGACATGCTCTAATCACAGCTGCACATGCTTAAATGGATATAGCTCCAAGAACTGTGAATACATATCTGTAAATGCACAGACTGACAGACACACACACAAACATTTTAGCACTGTTTAGAAATCTCTTCTAGCGTTTCTGCTAGTATCTTATTGCCTGAAGCCTAAATAGAAACTTGTCTTGTTAGTAACACATTAACAACAGCCTAATCACCCAATGTTACTGGGTGTGGACAGATGAAGACAGCAACTAACACCTTTCATTATTCACAAGCGTTTTTCTTTGACCAAACTTTTAACACCGCGCTAATTGTGGAGTCTGTTATTCACAAAAACTGACTAATGTGTACATATCTGTGTTTTTTCTTTGAACTTTCCAGAATATTTATTTAATTCTACACATCAGTATGTCAGAGATACAGTTATAAAGTCCTGGATCTGTGTCCACTGCTGTTAATGTTGCTTGGTGCTGGACAGTTTCTACATCTTGTTGTGTGTGCATGTGTGTTGATAAAGTTGAAAAAGCTAATCTAAGCTAAACTAAGACACAAATGATATGACTTATGTACCTGGTAAATGGTAAATTATCAATGGTTGTGATGTGTTTTTGTTTCTACATCTACAGCCTCATGTGGCCCTCTGATGGGACAGTGTTGAAGGGTTCCAGCCTGAGGGATCCTAAAGAGAAAAAATTGGCCTTTACCTAATAAGCACAAGAGTTAAGTTTGTCAATAGGCCAATTTGCACCCCCGATCAACTCATTAATCACATCTTTCAGGTCCATAGGCAGAAATTTCTGAAATGTTATTGGATGTCTGTCTTAAATAGAACTGATTGTATTAATATTGTTCTTTTCCAATGCTCCTTTAGTCCAATGATGACCTCTAAAACTGCTGTTTGTGTGATATGGCCTTAGAGACTAGAAAAAACACCTTTAAAGCTAGAGGTATGCATTTTTCAGAGGGTCACTGGTCCTTTGTACAGCGCATGTTATATATTTTGATAGTTTTGGTCAATTGAATTGAAGTGAAATAGAATGTTGTGGACAATGTTGTGCTTCATTTTACTGTTCATTTAGGAAAAAACAGTTCAGAATTCCATCACTTAAAATTAAAATCAGAAAGCAAAATAGTATAAACAGTCAGATGTTTATTGTGCTGCATTTTGTCAAAGCACAGTTTCCATCAGACAAGCATTATTACACAGAAGTTCAGGCACTTTTGATAATTCACATACAAATCCTACACAAAATGTAAGCAGTTGGTTGTGGAGTAAAAGCATGTGTGCACCGAGCATGTATGTGTCTGTGTATGTCCTGCTTGCATGTGAAGAAAGGTGTTTGCTTGTCAGAGAGAGAGAGAGAGAGAGAGAGAGAGAGAGAGTGAGAAAAAGAGTCCCGCCATTTTGTTGCAAAGAAGAGCATCAGTTAGACACTGGCTTCATTTTGGGAGGGGGTTTGTATGTGCATGTCAAGAAAGAAGGAATGGAGAAAATGGTGGAATGGATCTAGGACAGACAGGTAGATCAGGTTAGTTGTAAGGATGGGGTAATGAGGATTTAGCTCTTGGTGACAGCAGCAGAAATAGCCTCATAGATTTGATGGAGCTTAACCTTGATATCCTCCGCTAAAGGTGTAATCTTCTCCCTTAGGGCAGTGACGTCATCAGTATTAATGGTTTGTGCGTGGCTGTAGGCCTGCTTCAGCTGTTCCTTGTATTCCTCAACGTAGGGAGAGACCAGCTCCTTCAGCTGCTCAAGACGCTCATGGACCTTGGCACGAATAGCCTCCAGAATGGGCATCAGGGCGGTCTTGGTCTCCTCAACATTGACGGCCACCTCGGCACGCAGTTGCTCCAAAACGGGCTCCATCCGGGTCTTCAGAGCTTCCATGTCAGCTGTGTGCTTGGCAAAGTACTCTTTGACAACAGGCTCCAAGAGATTGCGGTACTCCTCGATGTGGTGATGGAGGACCTCCCTCAGCTTAGCACGTTTGGGCTCGAGTTCGGTTTTCAGGGTCTCAATATCCGTCATGATAGACGCACGGATGTCAGCAGTGGCATCGGCGATGGTAGAGACCACGCTGTCAGTGATGGGAGAAACTGAATCCTGCACACCCTTAAGGTGAGCATGTATGTCATCTAGGCGCTGAGACAGCCTCTGCCTGGGAGAGAATAAAGGTGTAAGAAAAAAAACATAACTAATATTATAGAAAAACAATATCAAGTAAATGGTTGCCGATTTAGACAAAAACTTTAATGAAACACTTATTAATCAGTTACTACAAGGGACACTAACAGAAAAAAAATATCCTTACTTGAGCTCCTGGTGCTCAGCATCATCAAGATTATCCAGAGCTTTTTTGAAACTTTCCTTCACCTGATTCACGTACACATCAACAGCAGCCCTGACGTGGGCCAATTGAGATGGTGCATCAGCCTGCAGGGAAGCGGCCTGAGAGCCTGAGGATGAAAGAAACGCAAAAGTGAGAAGGAAAGAGGCAGCCGAAGAGACAAATAAACAGTCAGGAAACACAATTTTAAATAACATTTAGAATAGAATATATATTTTCTATATATTTACTGAGTGAAATTTACGTATGTTTATGTTTCCCTTAAATGATTAATGGCGCATTTAATACTCACCGACAGCCAGCAGAAGGGCAAGTGCAAGAGCCACAAATTTCATGATGGTGGTCTGGAGTGAAAAGAGAAGTTAAGTTATGGATTATTCAAAGAACATGTGGCACTCAGAATTACAGATAAATAAGTGTGAGTAAAAAAAACTGTAAAATACACAGAAATGTATAAAAATGCAAAGCCCTTAATCAAATAAGCCACAAATTCCCCACTTACAACGATACTAAGGCCAAATAAGCAGGCTTAAAAGTAAGAATGCCTTAACACACTGACATAGCTACACACTCATCCCTTAAGGGTGAATAATTAGTCTGAATAAGGTCACATTAAACATATGGCTGTCTACCCAAAGAATCTTTAATCTGGGTAGATTTGAGAGACATCTTAAGCACATTAGCTCTAGACTCTTATTTAAAGTTGTAGTCACTACAATTTAACTTTTTCCCCTGTGTTTATAGGACATTTATTCCCAAGTTAATCAAAGCTTAAAAGTGCAGAAACCTCACCCTGGTATATGAAAAAGTTCCCCAGTAGTTGCTCTTTTCTGATGTCCTATTCTACAGCCCAAGTCCCAGCTAGAGCCTAAGTAGATGCGTGTCTTACCTGTTGGAGTTGTTGACGAGACTGAACAACTTCAGCAAGAGCAGACTTTTATAGTGCCCGAGAACGGGATAAGTCTATGTGGGGAGCATATGGGGGTGGAGGTTTGACGGCTGTGTGTCTCCGTGGAGGTGGACCTCACCCCCCAGTAATCTCCCTCAGCAGGGGGACTGGGTTGAGAGTTCAATGGTCATCTGCAGGAGGGCGATCACTTAGCACACATGCTGACACACAGTCATAGATACCCTATACATTATCAGTATAATTTTCAAACTATTATACTTTTAAAAGTGAAAACATTTCTTAGAAACAGACTAAACACAAATGTTACTTTATGTTTTTTTTTTTTAAATCTGGACATTTTTGCAGTACTTGGGTAGTAATTGGCATTTTTCTGCCTAATAAAGGTCTTTCTCATTTGTCCTATGGCTTTGTATAAAACATGAATGGCAGAAATAACAAAACCCACCTCTGTGTGAAGACAGAGCCATGAAGACAGTTCAATTCAGAAAGAAATGAAAATTTGACCTAGAGGGTTTAAAGAATAAAACCTTTTTTTTTTTATGTCAAATACTTAAAAGGGATGAAACTTTGGTGGAAAGAAGGGTAATCAAGTAAAAGAAAGGCATAAAGGTATGAAAAGGGCAGTGCAGTAGCCAATGTAATTGTGTCTGAGGGTCCTGTTTAATTTTTTAAAGTTTTGCTAAATACTTTTAAAACAACATCTTAAGATGACCTGCCAGACTTTTCTGTGTACCATTTGTTACAGAAGATCATGTAGGAGTGCAAAGCCACATTATTTACAGTCTACCACATGCCTGCCAAGAAAAACAAACAAGAGCAAACAGAAGACAGTGATTTGATGCAATCAGCTCTCTGAAATGTAATCGCAATCAATATTCACTCCAAAAAGTGTGGATAACAAATGTACACATTTATACACTGACAAGACTATGTAACATAATGCAGTAATCTAAAGAGAGCAGAGTATCCAGACAGACTTTTCTAATTGTATGGATAACAAAATTTGTAGATGGTGTGTGCAATAATTAATAGGTCAAAGTGTGGTGTGTACCACTCTGTTGTTTGTTGTCCTATCACCAGTGGACTTTGTCTACATGGCTTCATGTAATTTGAGGAACAGGAATGATCATAGTATACAGAGTTCTCTTTAATTCTTCACATATACGTGAGATAAAGATGTCTTGTTGAAATGTAGAAATACTGTGCACACCTATTGGTATGTGTTAAGGGTACTAAAGTTTAAGGAAAATAAGGAAAATGTTCGCTTCTATATATTGAACCCTATGCTATCTGCACAGTGCAAGCTTCTGAAGGTTATTAGGTGCAAGGTTAATCATTGCCATCAGTGGTCTGGAGGGGACTGATCTGGGTTTCTTGCATAACATAGTTGCAATAGCCTATACAATATAATCAATTCACATTTCTCTGAATACCGTTGCTCTAAAGTTGTTGGACTGTCAGTGCTTGCTCTGTGGGGTTGCAGCATGTCCAGTGACTGCAACGTGACAAAACTTTGAGCATACACAGTAACATGGACTAAGTACAATATTCAAGGTAATAGAATGGAAAATAATGATTTTACTGCAGCTTTTTAAAACCAAAAACTGAATAAACGCAAAATATGAATATAAATATATTCCAAAGATCCTGTAAAATGAGAGACATAAATGTGTTATCTTTAAGTAAAACATAAAGTGATCAGAAGCCCTCTGGGGAGTTGTGGAAAAGGAGTTCACTCAGTTAGTTAATGAGATAGATCATGTGGTATCAATATGTTGCTTAATTGATTATAACCGCAGAATTAGGATGTTTCTGCAGAGGTTCCACTATGCCTAATTCAAAAATAAACCACATTTTACCACGCCTCATCTTTCCACATTTCCACTAGCCTTTGTTATTTATCCTTTGTCACGGCAGTGTCAGTCTTCTTTTTCACACCTCGATGAAAATCTCATTCACTATGGAGATTTACAGACAGGAGCCAAGCTGAGCTAATGGCTCCATGAAGACAGAGGGGTGACAGAGCAGTCACTTTTCCAAACTTCATTAACATCTGCTGGGTTTCATTTGTCTGACACAAATTAGCAAAATAAAGACGTGTGAAATGTAAAAATGCTTGTATGTATCATGTAAAATGTACTTAAAATCCCTGCAATAGTAACCATTTTGTAGAAAGGGGGCTTCCCTTTCAGGGTGTTTCAAGATGACTTTTAATTTAATGTTCACAGTATGTTTTGCCTCTGTGTTATTATTATTGGTATCAAAAAAATGTGTATGTAAAAAAGAGTTTATTTCAGCAATGCTTTTTTTCTAATAAGCACATAACTTGGAACACCTCAGTGTGTACACAGAATCATTATTGTATAACAATGCTTCTTATTGAATAAGTTTATTATAATTTTTGGTGTAAATACCAAAATACCAATGTGATTTGATAAATTTAATGGTGTAGATATTGCAAATACAAACTCAATGCACTTTTTTACTTTCCCCCAGTTGAAGGCTTCCATTATACACAGCAAGCACAGTAAAAGCAGACCAAACCGCAGCACATAGCCCCTCTTCCAAGGTCCTGGCCTGTGAGATGATATTGTTCTACATATCAGCTACTCCGAGCTGCTGACCAGGAGTGAAACAGCGCTTGTCTAAAGAATGACTCTTATCTCGAACAGCAACCTTTGAGACTGCTTACACTGCACCATGTAGATTCTGCATTCACACTGACCCACTGGTCATGATTACTGCTCTCATAATCATTATCAATAGGACCTCAGAGCTGCTAGCTGGAAAGACACTTGCTAAGGTTGCATATTTTGCAATAGGCTATTGAACACTAAGAATATGTATTTATTTTTTATTGTGAGAAATAGATGAAACAAAAAATACATTATTTGCTTTTTAGATGAAGGATTCTGGCTGATTACTGGGGCCAAATCACTAAGTTATCTATTTTGCAATGCCCCACTGGATTTGGAACTGTTGGGTTTTCTTTAAAAATGAAACGTAATAGCTAAATAGAGACAATAATATATAAAAAGAAGAATTTGGTGTACTTCTCTGGTTATATAAAGCAAGTATATATCCCGGTTAACACATAATAGGATTTATTGATGCTCTACTAAGGAAAGCAACTTTGTTGATGACAACCAATTTTACATTGACCATCAAACAGCTACACAGATGTGGGGTAATTGCTTGGAGCTGATAAATATTTAATCAGCAAATCCACCATTTGATCAGGCCCTGGCTGAGGTTCAAAGGTCACATCATTGCTCCAGCTGCTTCCATGATGGAGCACTGTTCTCAAACCAGCAGGGGTGGTTTTCTCAGCTGTAAGCAACAGTGTGATGCGCTCTCTTATTTTCTCTAACACACATACCACTCCAGACTGCCGTTCCCTAGTCTACTTAACTGTAGTGAAGTGGTTTTGCAATGCCACATCTGTTGAGGTCTCTACTGTTTAATACAGATATTTGGACCAAAGCCCTGGTCATAGTGTGTCACTGCAGGTTGCATCGCCCTGCTGGTTGTACAGCTTGATAGCAAAGCAGGAAAACCCACCTTGAACTCATATAACCTAAATCATTCCAGGAGAGCATGAGGCTCATGTGCAGTCACAAAGAAGAAACACTCTGCAGGGACACCAATGTGCCAACTAATGTCAATCTGGTGATAGTGAACATTATCTTCTTTATGTTCTCTGTTTATGAGGCTCTTCAGACTGTTCCGAAGATAATGTATAAAGTGCACAGTTAAATATTTGGACCAGCCAACATAAGAATATGGCAGGCCGCTGATTTTGGTTCCTCAGGAAAGCTCTGAAGCTGATGCTGATGCAACAGTATGCGCTACAAGACAATGTGTAAATTATTAAAATAGACATTATTAAAAAGCATACACACACAGGTCACAGCCCATGATGTACAGGTTTTATGTATATTGAAAGTTAAGGCAATTGCAAATAATGACAAAATACCACTAGATGGTATTGAAACACTTGTTATGCAATTGTTTTTCAAATGAAGTATCCCTTTTACTTAACTAAGTTTATTTAATAACTATAACTATGTAGAAAAAAATGTCATCAAGTATTTTGCTGTTACCAGATAGTGTGACTTAAAACATATATATTTAAAAAAGACACTGGGACTATGTAATTTGTTGTTTGGAGCAATTAACATTGGACCTGTCTATTAGTTTGGTGCGTAGGTGTTGGACTGATTATCCCAGTTTCAAGGCTTGTTTGTAAAACTACCATTGCCCAAGATGTTGAGGTCATTCACCCTGATAGTAGAACCAAACTGCCCACACTGTAGACAAAGCAAACACCTAGGACCTGGGAAGTTAAGTTGTTCCTACCTGAACCCTTGTATGAAATAAATTGAGTTTGTATCCATTATTAAGTGTTAAATAACTATATTTATACTGTCAGATTTGGTGTGTTTATTAATATGTACATAATACCAAATACCAGCATGTATAATTAGTGAAAAATCTGAAAATTAAACTAGAGACTAATTGTTAAGTGATCTAGTCATGTTACATAAATCCCCCTTTTTCTGCCCTCTTGTGGATACAAACCGGACTAAAGAGGTAATGAAATAAGTCAGACTAACATGGTGCCATTAACTGAAAGTTAAACTTAAACCCTTTGCACATACCACACCACCAAAAATCTTCTGCAATTTGATAGATGTTCTAATGTTCTAATTTTATTTGCTATAGACAACTGCCAGTTATGGATTGGATGTGTCAACTCGGGCTCCAGGACAAAGGGCACAGGACAAGGGCATCGTTTACCAGAACTGTGTTAATTAAGCCACCCTGCTGTGATTGAGAGATAAGGGATAGGAAGTGTTATTTGTGACACCACAGGGATCTTTACATTCAACTTTCCCTCCAACATCAGAGACCTAAAGAAGTAGGAAAGTTATTCACATGGAAATTCAAACTACTATAAGCTAAGTCCTCTCTTTCGTAAAAAAACCCAACAAAAAACAGTGTCCAACGCATCTATTGTAAAGATATTTTAATCAAATTCAACTCTGTGGTTAAATGCTACTAGGGCCTTTTATTATGCTGACCTTATCATCTCTAATAAGCGGGATACTAAAATCTTTTTTGGATACTATAAATAGCCTGGTTTCCTCTCATATTTATTCCTCTTTTTTCAGTTAATGATTGCAATAGCTTTTTGTCATTTTTCATCGACAAAATTGCTAGTGTTAGGGTAAGCCTACAGTTTTGTTCCTCATATGATGATTCCTGCAAACAACCTTGAAGTTAAGATTTCCATATGCTTTTATATTTTGTTTGTACATATTTTGTGTAATCTTGTATATTACCAGCCATCTTCTAAACTGACTGGAAACTTAGTTACTTGAGATTGAGAAGAGAGCCCCCTCATCTCTCACTTTCCCAACTGTTTCTAACCAGCAGCTCATTATCATTAGATCATTCGTGCCCATTTCCTTACTATATTGGTAAGTAGCCTGAACATCTCTTCCAGCCCACTTGATGTTTTACCCACACGTTTTTTGAAATACACACCTGTGTTGACAGCCTTTGCCTAACTCTGACCATACATTGAAGGAAGATGCCTGAACTGTAGATAAAGGATGGTTACAGTAATCATGATTTTGTAACAGCAAGACAAAATGTAAACTTGCATTTCTTCGGGGTCTCCTTCAGCCTGGGACATTCACAACACACACCCACAGTTGTTAAGCAAGCAAACCAAAAAGAGATCAAAACTGGCATTTTAGGCATTAGATTTTATACGTGAAGACTTGGGTGCTCTCAGCAGCAGTACTAAATATGTTCACATTAATGAGATAAAAGGACGATAACATCTCATAGGTTTTATTCATAGGTTTTATAACAAATTCAAAGGTGAAAATTACAGTAAAGAAAAGTTATAATTATTCCTTTCCTCCTTTATTCATCTGAAATTTTCCTCTGAATTGCAGTGCAGTAAAAGTAGGTTAAAATGGAAATGCTCCAGTACAGCACCTGAGTACTCAGTGTTTCCCCCAGAAAATGTTTCAGGCACCGTGGTAAGAGGACAATATAGGATAAAAAGGGTGTTTCTTTCTCATGTGACAGGCTTGGTTGGTAAATTCTGTGGTAGGGTCAAGTAAAACAAAGTAAATGCAAACAATTTCTCCTGTACGTCTCACTAAGGGCCTCAATTAAAGCCCTCTGGGATGTTCCTCTTCTAACAGGCTGTTTATGCTGATGGCATATACAACAGAATATTCCTTCCATTCCTGCCAGTTATGGAAGACAATGTTAAACCGTGCTATAAATATTGCTTTTAAAAAACTGAATTATAATTTTTAAAAAAGGTAAACGCATTTTAAATTTATCAGGCGAACCAAATGATAGATCAGATTCAAACTTAAACACGCCATCAATATAATTTATATTTACTTATGTGTGGACTTTAACGACATAAAATCATATTGTCACACCTAATGTCACTGCTCTTCATTGTAAGTGTGAAATGTGCACTTCAGTTGTGATCATACAAAGTCCTTCCTGCAGGGTTGTGTAGAGGTGTGACCATGTTCTTTTGTGTTATAGAACGTAACCGTTTTGTAACGATAAGAAAAAACCGTTTGATTTCTCTGATTTACTCCGCTCCCTTACTTCATTCACTCAATACGACACTCTACCGAGCTGGGGAGGAGAGGACAACTAAATGCTGCGTTTAATTGCAGCAACGGAGAAATCATGCGGCCTTTAGTAAATCAACAGCGTCTGTCTCTCATTAGAGGCTGGTTCTCGTTCTTCAAGTAAAAAAAAAGGATTGGAGTGGATGTAGGCCAACAAGTGAAATTTGGGCACATTAACCCGCGAGACGTTAATCATATGCGGATTGGTCGTGAACGTAGCATCACCAAATAACATTTTTTTTTTTTTTTTTACCTGTCATGTATGCATGGCGGGGGATCTCGTTGGCATAGCGGGCCGCCATGCTTGTAGCAATGTAGGGGAGACATTGTAGTTACATACCACCTCGGATGATTAGTGGCTCAAGTGTACCTTTACGTTAATGACACGGGAAATCACTGGGACACTTAAACACCTCATGTGGCTTAGTTAGTGACGTATCTGTCGTAAACAGGAAACGGGGGAAGCGTCCTTGGTGATGTTGTTAGCTGTATAGTGTCAATTTTCATATCTTTCTCCCTTCTGTTTACACAATGTTTGCGTTAAAAATGACTGCTAATCACCATTGTGATATAGCTCAATGAGTAAGCGGGGGAAAGTTCGCAAGGTAAATCACGCATCATTAGTTGCTTTACAACTATTTATTTCGCTAAGCTAACGTTTGCTAGCTCGATGGCGCCCAGGTAATATGAAGTTAGCTAAGAAGCTAGTTTAATTAGCTTACCCCTAATCTTTCTGCCCTCCGCTGTATTTTATACCTTTAATACGATTTCACATCGATAACCGTTATATTTCGTAGTGTTGGTATTGCTGTACTGGAGCACAGTTTCTCGATTATTTAGGTCTGCGTCTGTAATAAACCAACGCTTTTCTTAGCCTTGACTAGATGCGAGTAATGGACTTGTCAATCTTGTTATAACAGAGTACTTTTCTAGTACTGTGTAACGTTATGTGGAGAATATATCCTTGCTGTTGCTAGCCATACTGTTTTGCATTTTTTCCTCGCGTCTCTGCAGTTGCCATGACTGCAGCTGCTCTCATAGGAGACCAGCTGATCCTTGAAGAACACTACGATGAGAACTATATACCCTCTGAACAAGGTACACATGGTAGATGTGAAATCCCGAATTTGATTGGTTAACAGTATGTTGATCATTATCTTTATCTTTGGAATTGTGTAATGGTAGTATTACTAATGTAGTATTACTCCACTATTTATTTAGCATTGTTATTTAGCTCATTTTAGATTTTTATTAATTACACAGTTGTAGTTTGGGTTATTGTGGAGGTGATTTACTCTCCCTAAGAGAGCTGTTCAATTCAGCTGTCTACTTTATTGCAGAATCTTGCATACTGTATAATAGACTGCAATTATATTCAGCACTTCTTCTTATCTTTCACCTTTTTCTCTTTGTCATCAGAGGTTCAAGAGTATGCAAGACAAATTGGCATTGATCCCGACAATGAACCAGAGCTCCTATGGCTGGCCAGAGAGGGTATTGTTGTCCCTCTACCTCCTGAGTGGAAGCCATGGTAAGAAAAACAGGGGAGAGGGTCTGAGTAGTGAAGTCCCAGCAAAATGATCACGTAATAGAAAACATAAAAGAAAAAAAAAATCACTCTAAAAAAGGATTGAGCTGTGTAGTTTGTGCGGAACCACATTGTTTTGGAGGCTTTGACCTAAAGATGGAGGTGCATACGAACCTGTCAATAACAAGATCCTCGGAGAGATGTCCAATATAGTAAAGCCATCTAAGTAAATAAAATACTTTTCTCTCCCTTTCACCCACCCACAGCCAGGATGTGACAGGAGAAATTTACTATTTCAACTTCTCCACGGGCCAGTCCGTCTGGGATCACCCCTGCGATGAGCACTACCGCCACCTTGTGACCCAGGAACGTGAGCGCGCCCAACTTACGGCCGCTGGAGGAAAAACAGGAGCAAAGAAGGAGAAAGACAAGAAGAAGAAAAAAGAAAAGAAAGAGAAAAAGAAGAAGGAGTCTCTCAAGACATTGGGAGTAAGTGATTGTTATAGTTGTCCAAATTTTGTAATATAAAAATTTCTGGTAAACATAACATGCAAAAATACAAAGAAATATAAAAGCAGGCAAAATCTTTCCCGCCATTGCAGCTTAAGAATATATAAATTTTTGTTTTATTTATTGATAAAAAGATGACAATGGGTACGGATACAAATGAAAGGATATTTATTTATGGCTTTATAGTAATATTACATTTGCAAAATTTTGCTTGTTATTTATTATATTTACATAGTAGAGTTTCTCAGTCCATTACCAATATTTCTTTATTTAATGCAGAACTCGCATTTGAAATGTTATGGGAAACCAGGTAAAACAATAAAAAGAAAAGGAGATTACGTTACCCAAACATTCCAGTCTCTGTTTGTTTTCCTTCTGGGCTTTTCAGAGCCAATATATTGGAAAACTGGGCCTCATTCATCAAACATTTAGCAGTTTTCTTCTTAAAACCCACTGATGTCTGTTTTCTTTTAACAAAGATTCTAACATTCACCAGTGTAAGATCACAGTCTAGGCACCGTAAAGACCACACTTACGCACTTTTAAGTACTGACATGTTTGTGCAAAACAATTAGTTATAGAGTTATCATCAGTCCCACAGTCAATTTCTCCTACAGTTTTCATCAACACTTCTATAAGGGTACAGGATTTACATTACTATACTGTTTTTAATCATTAATTATTTTTACTTATTTTCAGTATTTTACAATCCATTGTGATCAACATTCTAATTCAAATCACGCTTCACCATTAAAACATGGTAAACCACATCTCCCTCAGCCAGAGGGATGTGAGACTACTGTTTTATATATGTATATGTATATATATTTTTACAGTTGTAAAACCGGTGCACCATTGACGGTACTTTTTTCTTTGGTTGCTGCTGAAGTTTTTCTGCCATTTGGAGGCCAGTGCTCCAACCTCCTTAGATTTTGTGCAGCAGTTCTTGATAGCATTTCTTTTCAGCGAGTCCTGCTTAACAGCTAGAATGCACTTTGAACTTATGAGGGGGGGGGGATTAATCATCGTAACAATGCTTGTTTGAACCTATTGTTACCTTTTAGGTTGAGTTTGTTTTATTTTTGAGGGGAGTGTTACTTTTGTGGGTAGGCAATAATGTAATAATAGTAAGAAAGAGACATATTCATGTTTCATGTCATATTCACAGAGATACAGAGCGTGAGCCAAGTAAAAGTCTCGATTGCGTATACAATATATGTGAATTTCCCATAATAATCCTACAATAATATTAAAACATGCTCCCTGTGAAAGAAATGATAGAGCTACTTTAAACCCTAAAAGGTGCATTTAAAATTCATATTTTATCAGTTCTGATTGTGAAGACAGACACACCAGATATAACATTTTATGGGAAAAGCTATGCAAGATGTCAAAATGTGGTTAGTCATTTGTAATAACCTGTATCATGTGTTGCATAGACCCTGAGTTCAGCATTGGGACCCTTGCCATCCCCACTTGGCAGCCTGGCTCCTCTGAGAGGTCTGGATGCCCCTGGCCCAAGCCTAATTTCTGTTTCTTCCCCTCCTCTCTGGGGGTCTCTTGCTAACTCTGGGGGCCTGGAGCCCCTCAAGACATCCCTTGGGGTAAGATCGTAGTACCGTATGAGGGGCTATAATGTGTGCTGAACATTTGAGCTTTTAGTTTCTTACAAACCCTTACTGTATTCTGTGTTTACTTTCATTCTGTGACAGGGCCCTCGGAGCAGTGGGGCATCTAGTGCTTTAGGCACAAGGCAAGAGGAAAGGGTGTCTCTTGCTTTGTCTGGCTTCAATGATGATGATAACGACAGTGATGAAGAAAAAATCTCAGAGAACGAGGTACAGTGGAAGATAAATATAAAACAG
Source organism: Channa argus (assembly GCF_033026475.1). Taxonomy (NCBI): domain Eukaryota; kingdom Metazoa; phylum Chordata; class Actinopteri; order Anabantiformes; family Channidae; genus Channa; species Channa argus. Next base: position 19,108,365 of record NC_090202.1, on the reverse strand, counting down.
TGTTGCTTTAGCTGCCATTTGCTCATAAAAGCTTTTCTCTTGGTGGTATTTGGTACTTCTTTAGCCGAGTCCTCGGGGTTCAGGCAGGCTATTGAAGAATCTGCATCTGGACTTGGACGCCCTTGGAGGAGGACTACAATATGAGGTAGACAGGGTCACATACTTTTTATAACTCTCTCTAACTTAATGTTGACAGTGTAGAGAGACACAAGAATTGAAGAGAAAAGAGGCAAGTATGCCATGCAACACGTTTGCTATTTGATATTATAATCTAATAATAGAAATTAACTATTTTTATCTAAGTCATACATTCCATTAGTGTTTTACTGATACAATATATTTCAGATTGATAACTCCCCTTTATATACAGTTGGAGGCTCACCTCATTTTGAAATAGCATAAACAATAAAAGAATTCCTTTCAGCATAATTTAGCTAGTACAAATGTTACTTCATCAAACCTAGGTATTTGTAGATTTGTGTTATTATTTATATTTTATTTAGATATATTTTTTAATAGTTAATGTTTTACTGGTGTACTATAGGATAGTGAAGCCAGTGGTGCCGCTCCAGCTGAGGAGACTGAACCAGAGTTGCAGGACTTGGTCTTGTCTGGAGAACACAGCCCTGAACCATCATCTCAGCAGGTGAATTTAGTAGTGGCTCCCGGCTGTGTTTGTCTTTCTCTCTCGTCCTGGATTATGTTTAAACAATCAATGCAAAATGCAACCTCTTTCTCATCTTTTTAAGCCTATCTAACACCTGTGTGCCCAATTCTTTGAATGGCCATAGTGTCTTATTCTGTATGATTAAATTTCACTGAAATATATTTAGATATTACATGAACAGATATGTATTGTACATGCACATTTGGTCAGTTAATGATAGGAGCATAGAAATAATCAGTGTCTCGTGACACTGTAGTGGACTTGTACTGCAGTTTTTAAACAGTCTGTTTTTGCTTCTCTTGTCTTTCTTTGACCCTTTCCACTGTGACCTGTATGTGTTCATGTAGCTGCTTTGCTGCTGGGATCTGTCCCATGGACACGGCTGTTACTGTATCTTCCTCTTTGTTCTTTTGTCTTCCTACTGTCACTGTTACTGTTTTGCGGTGTGAATCTAAAAACCAGAAGCATGATAACATCCCCATATAAACCATGTATACTTTACTTTCTCCTGTGTATGTATCCACACTGGGATAGACCAATACAATTCCCCTTCACTGCCATTAGATTTTGAGAAGTCACCTGAATTCTGCACATTTTAACATGCTAATAAAATTACAAAATGTTCTCATTCACTAGGAGTACTAACATTTTTGTATTTTCTAGTCTAGTATTTGTTTTTGTTTTGTTGTCTTTTATTCTTTATTTGCTGGCTATTTAACATTAATTTTGTCCTTCTAAAGTACATAATGTTTCAGTTTTATATGCAGTAGTCATCTTTCAACAGGGGTCACAATCTTTTTATCTGGCTCCTTCCCTCACCTGCCCTCCTCCATCCTTTCTCTCCCTTGTGTCTCTGCACGCCCTCCTTTGTGTCTCTGTTTGGGACCGATGGACTTCCTGTTTCTTTGAACCAAGGACTCTTTGATGGCCAATGAACTCCACCAGTCACCCTTGCCGGGCAGCAGAATACATATCAGTGAGGAGGGGGCTGATGCTTCCACTGCTGAAGCCGAATTCTCTGCTGAACAATTTGAACAGGTGGCAGCAGAGGTGTTGAAGGAAGTAGAGTGGCAGGAGGAAGAAAATAAGGGAGGTGGGCTACAATATGATGCTCAGCGAGAGAAAGGAGAGGATAAAGGAGGAGGGCAAGCAGAGGAGGAATTGAGAAATGAGAAAGGAGATGTGGGAAATAAGCAAGAGGATAGAGGGAATGCAGGTGAGAGAAAAAGCAAAAAAGAAAGTGGTAAAAGTAAGGAAGACCAGAGAGGAAGTAAAGCATCTGTAGAGAGCAGGAAAGAAGAAGAGGAAGAGTTAGAGAGTGATGAGATTGAGGAGGAATGCTGTGAAGGAGAGGATGAAGATGAGGAGAAAGATGAAAAGGAAGGTGAAGAGACAGAATACATGAAACAAAGTGAGAGACAGGAGAGCAGTGAAAGAGAGGAAAATGACAGCGATGGGAAGGTAGAGATGTGCACTGAAAACCAGGATGATGAGATCGAAGACAGAGAGGACTATGTGGAGCGTTTAATGGAGGTGAAGGAAGAGGTGGACGACTGTGATAAAGTTGTGGTGAAATCGTTTAAAAGTGATGAAAATAGCAGGAGTGAGGCGGAGGACAAAAATGACAAAGAGAGAGATGCACATGAAATCAGCACAAATGATGAAGAAATGCAGGAAAAAAGTGAGGAAAAAGAGGAAGACGTAAATAGCAAAAGAGAGCAAGAAAAAGATAAAGAGGATGAGGACAATGAAAGTGAAGAGGCTTTGGAGAGATGCTCCCTGAGCCAGAGGAAACTGACAGACAGTGACGAGGAGGTGTTAGAGAGATGTGTGCAGAGCGATAGAGGAGACACAGAGAGGTACGGCACAGATGTGGACAGTGATTCAGATGGACAAAAGCTGCAAGGAACACCAGAGAGTGAGGAGGAAGTCATCAAGCTGTTTGAGATGGAAGCAGCTCATGTCCGACCAGCCAAACTAGGACAGAAGTTGATTCTAACTGACCATAAAACGCTTGAGCAAAATCAAAAAATTACTGCTGGCAAGATGAAGAGCATGGCAAAAAAATGCCCCCATCCTGCAGAGGTACGGTTTGATATTGCCTCTGTGCGTGCTCACACCCTCCCATACCTAGTCAGACCCACCCAACTACTGCTTGACCTCTTCAAGCATGCACGGGTACATGCAAATCCCATAATCCAACTCCACTGTCTTAGAGAAACTGTCTCATTCTTTGTGATTCCCTGACTGGATGTCATCACAAACACACTGGAATTTTAATTAGTGAAAGGACAATACATTTATGCCCTAAGGACTGGATTGGATATTTCTGTTTCCTGTGCCCATTGACAGTTTAGGCTTTTGGTTGCTCTTCAATGGCAGCTTGAGCTATTTGACCAGACACAGGGCTTTTATCTTCCCCCGATGCTTCCTCTATTTTTTTTTTTAGTCTGCTTGCTTGACTTTGATTTTGCAGCCAACCCGCTCATGAGCTTTGATTGTGTTTGCACGTAAAGTTCACTCTGCTTTTGCCTTATGCTGTGTGTTCCTGTGTTTCTATGAAAAATGCAGCATGCTCCTGTGTTCAGTTTGGCTTTTTAAGTGTTGTTTTGTGTACACATCTGTCTTTTCATCTACTTTGTCATTAAATATCCTTCTGTGTGTTATTGCAGGACTCTTTGGTTTGTAAGAACACTGTGGAAGCTTCAGCCTCTCTAGATGTCAAGGTAGTTCTGTTAAGTGGCATGATGCCCATGTAATACCATTCATTCAGGTATTTATTCATTTATTCATCTGTTGCTTGTCAGTCTCTTAATGGCTGTCTTTTTGTATCCTCAAGCTATCAGAGAAGATTGTGAGCATCCAAGACCTGTCTGGCACAGTCAGTCCCCCAATGATCGATGATGGAGAGAAAATGAAAGATGACGAGGCTGACAAAAACAAGAAGGCAGAAGCTCCAAAGAGGTTACATTACTGCTTTCTCTTAGTATCTCAGTAGCTCTTGTGCCCTTGAGCCCCATCGGGTATTAAATTGTTTTTAGCATGAAATTGTCAAAATTCTGAAAATAGTTGGGAGTCATACGTTTCTTGGCTAAAAATCACAACTATTACATTTATTTTGCTGAATCATGCAGCTACTGTATCAAAACCAAGGCGTGTAATTTTGGTAAACATACACAATAACTTACTGTATACAATCTCACATATCTCTCTTTATTTTCTCCATTCTCTGTATACACTGTATTTGTTTTAAAAGATATATACTGGCTGAAGACAAAGTCAGCCCCACAACCCCTAATGTTGACCACCTCATCCTCCACCAGTCCAGCCCGTCACCCCCCTTTTCCAGCCACTCCAACTCAGAGCAAGATATGGAGCTTCAGCCAAAAGCTGAAGTCTTTGGCTTTTCTCTGGGACTACAGAGGCCTGAAACCTCTAGAGGTCGTCTGGTCCGCACTTCCAAAACCCATCTTGACGATGCTGAACTCCTCCTCCAAAACCATGAAAACTCAGTGGATGAAGAATCCTGCTGGAGAGCCATTAAAGATGGAGAGAAGAAAGGGAGCGGCAAAGATGAGGAGGATGGGGACCTGAAGGGGGCAGAGAGAGAAGAGAGGAGTTTGGGAGAAAGAAAAGAGGAGAGGAAAAATGCTGAATGGGAGGTGGCGGAGGAAAGGAAGCAAATGATGAGGGAGAAAGCTAAGAAGATCTGTGACCTCAAGGAAGAGCTAAGAAGGGAGGAGGAGGAGGAGGAAAGGAAGATAAAGGCGGAGAGCGAGGAAAGACTAAGGCAAGTATGCACAGTATGCAACACTTTAGTCCTGCTCTAACTTGTCAGCTTTATGCACTACATCACTGTAAGGCACATTCTATTAAATCCTAAAAGAAGGTTTTAATGTATTCTTTTATCTAACCCTAATTTTAAAATTAACCCTAAATCCATCTGAGGTTTATTTGGTTTTGTATGGTTTACTTCTCATTCTTAGTGGATTTTATTATGGATGTTATCAAGAGACACATTCACATTTAAAAAATAATGTTTCAGTTTAGAAAGGACTTACCTAAACACACCTACAAATCTTTGTATCTTTCTACATAGTCACAGCTTTTAATCTATAAATACACATGTACATGCACCTCCCTAGGGCTCTTCGGCAAGATATCCTGTCTAACAGGAGAGAGGAGGAGGCCAGGCTGACCGAAGAGTCTGACAGGACCCTGGAGGAATTCAGACAGTCTGTACAGAATGAGAGAGAGAAACAACAGCAGAAGCTCAGGTCAGACACACAAACAAACATATAAAACAAAAGTACACAAGAGCAGTGGTTCTCAATCAGTGTTTCCATATTAACATATCTAGGTTGTGATTTGTAGTCCTAAGTGGAGCAACTTAGTGTTTGGTATCTTGCCCATGACACTGAAACTGCACTGAGCTACAGGTGCCCTACTTAAATTGTTTGGTTTATTTAATTACCTTTATTCCTCAAAATAGCATTTATGTGTGTGTCCTGTGATCAGGGAGGAGAGTGAAACCATACTAAAGGAGTTACATATCGCTTTAGAGGAAGAACGAGCAGCAGAGCGTGAAAAACTGGAGGCCAAGAAGAGGCAGGACATTGAGCGTTTGAAGGCTGACTCTGAAGCAGACCTTCAGGAAGAGAGGAGGAGACTCCAGGGAGAGAATGAAGAAAAACTAAACTCTCTAAGACAGGAGGTACTGCTACTGTGCAAGCTAATTGCCCTAATCTTATTTTGAAAATTTTCTCCTTTAGTAATTCAAATTCCACAGTTTACATTTAGTTTTTGCACCCGTGATGGAGCTTACCACAAAATTCTGTTAGTGGATTTTCTTTCTGACAATATCATTCATCAATAAATCAATAAATTGCATAAGTCAAATATTGTCACGGTTATTAGGCAAGGCATCTTTATTTACTGTTTCTAGCAAATTTCAAGCGCAGAGTTAGCTCAGATTGTTAACAAAGGCAAAGACAAACATCAGAACTTTGTTAAGCAATCCAAAGTAAAAAAGAGTAATCTGAACCTGATCCATGTTTTCAGGGGAAAGGTCGGCCAAAAGCTATTCATGTGGATGTTTTGTGACACAAGCACAGGTTACTGGTCTCCAAAAGTCCCTTTATCTTGCATCAGAACGAAAAGGAACAGAAAGACTGGATATTATAAGCTATTTACTGTTGTAAGAAAACAAGACAAGAAAAATCTTAGTTATGATGGTATAATTGCACTATCAACAATATCGGCCAGCAAGTATTGACATTTACTTTGACCCATTTTGAGTGCTTTATAATTGTATGTACTTACTTTAAACAATTTGGACATGGACATGAGGGACACAGTTATATAGATATACACAGATATACTTTCTAAGTAAGTGTGTCTCTGTGTTTGCACTGTTTTGTGTGTATAAAGGTTAAAAGCACAAAGACGAGGAAGGAGCTGATGAGTCCACGACCTGAACAGCATCTGGCAGATTACCAAAGAGAGGTTAGAGGACACACACAGGCACACACATTGGGTCTGTACAGAATTTCATCCCCATCGGTGCTCAGAAGATTTGACATGTTTAAGAGATCGCTTGATTGGCTGTTTACCATCGTGAATCAGTGCATGAGAAGAGACCACTGTAACAATGCTAGTGTTGTTGTAACTTTGTATTGGACACATCATGGAAAAAAGGTTGTTATAAACCATGTGTGAGGCAAAGCAGGGTGAAAAGGGTAAGACAGCACTGAGGGGGTCTGAAGGCTGCAGTTTTCAGGATAAAAAGCAGCAACATTAACATTTGTCAACTGATTTTAATTTCTCATTTTTTATATTAAAGATTTGATTATCTAAATCCATCCAGCTATTGTCTGTGACGGCTTATCCTGTTCAGGGTCATGAGGGTCTGGAGCTTATCCAAGATAACCATTCACATTCACACAGGCAATTTAGAGGCACCAGTTAATTTAACATTCATGTCTTTGCACTGTGGGATGAATGTGGAGTACCCAGAGGAAACCCAAGCACGGGGAAAACATGCAAACACCGAACAGAAAGGCCGCAGCCAGCCTTCTATCCTTATCGTCATCATCATCATCATCATCATGTGCGTTTCTTTGCCAAAGCTCCAATTTGGAGTACATTGAAAAATAATAATCTGCATTAACTTGACCTTCACTTCCACTGTCTAGCTGGCAGATGTGCTGCAGGAAGTGCGTGAAGAAGTGCAGCGTGATCATGAGAGGAAGCTGGAGCAGCTGAGGGAGGACCACAGGAGAGAGATGAACAACATCAGAGAGAAACACATGGATGAGGTCAGAACGTGTTCAAATCAATGTTAAAGAAATGAAATTTTACTATAAATTACTACAGTTTCAGATATAAGTGGGTTCCTTTGTTTTTCATGCTTAAAGAAACCGACATTTTGTGGAAAAAATACCTTTTGCTTTTTAGCGGAGTTAAATAGAAAGACTGATAGCCCTCTTAACTTTAATAATGAAGATGCTTTCAGGACACAGTTTGCTTAGCTTAGCATAGAGACTGGACTAGAATAATCCATAATGGAAAATAATTTCATAAAAATGTACGTAATTATTTTATAATTTCATGATCTTATCTAGTTTTATCTATTTGTTTACCAGTGCCTCTCCTAGTTAATAGGTTTTCTGACTTTCAGGATTCCTAGTTGTCAGATTTTGTGAGGATAAGTTTGAGTTTTACACCTTTTAGAGAGGATGTTATTTATGATATTGTGGCTGGTCTTAACTTCCAAAAAATGTTAAAGGGTTAAGATTAGGATTAGGGTTGCATTATGTAAATGATTGTACTCCCAAAGATAATTTAACAAATGTTTTCTGTGTTCCAGGAAACTGTTCAGAGGGAGCGCTTGTTGTCCAGTCTGCGGGAAGACAGAGAGCGTCTACAGGCCTCACATGCTGTTCAACTGGAGAAACTCTGTCTGCAGCTTGAAACACAGTTACAAAAGGCACAGCTGACACACTCACGCAAGGTGTGTTGGGAGAGATGCAGACATAAAACTTTGGTACTAAGCCTTTGGTAACATTAAACCAAAGTCTAAAACTATAGCTCAAAAGGTATTAATTCCACCTAGAGTCACAGTTGTTTTAACATATTTAAATGGATGATTAATATTTGCATCCGAAAATAAAAGGTAATTTTCATGATGATGAGAAAACTTCTCTGTAAAATGAAGTAGGTTTTCTCATGACAATTATTTTTCTTGTTATCTTGAGATCACAAGGTTGATTTTCTTGAACATCATTTAGCAAAATTTCGGCTCCTGTAGGTCATATCTAAAACCCTATACTTCCAAATTTCTGTAACTAAATGTGATTTTGCTAGGGTTCAACAGTAAATATAGGCTATTTAATGTTCCGCTTGACTGTGTTAATGTTTTACCTCAGTGGTTAAGTTTTCAGATAAGTTAGATAAACAATGCCTTCCTGACCCCCTACATCCCGTGCTGCTGGAAGAGCAGCAGGTGTCAGGTCCAACTTTAAGGGCATTTTCATGTGTGTCATTCTAAAATTCCTGGTATGCATCCAATCCAATACACAGATCACGTGTATTGGATATTTAGCATTTGATACTTTTGCTTTGTCCATGTAATATGTGCCAGGGGTCAGCACCAGTGTCATTCTGTCAGAGATGTGCACCTCAATTCCAGCCTCTCATTCGTCGGCAGCCCCAGAACCCTTTATTCACATAATAAATTAAATAAAAATTGTAATTATAGAGGCAGAAGATGCTCAAATGTGCCATGTCTGTGAGAGCTGAGAAAATATCTGCATCAACAAATAACTGGTGATGTTGTTTATTATTAGCCTACATCAATCCAGTGCTTTATCAGTCTTCTGCTCTGCTCAGGTTGTAAAATCACACAGTCACAAAAGCTTTAAAGTATTTTCAAAATAAAACATAAATTGCGAAATTTAATCAAGGTGCTGGGTGAATAGATGCACTTAACGTCAGTGCACTCTCTGCACAGAACGCTATCAACAGGACACTGCAGGACACTGGTTCTGTCCATGGGACATGGGGGTCAGAATGTGAACTAGATAGAGATGTTCCAGGAGATCACAATAATTTCAGAATAAGAGAACAGATACACTTGGAAAATACCCTTAAAGTCAGACCTGGCACCTGCTGCTCTTTCAGCACCACAGTGATGTAAGAGAGAGTGGGCGGTATCAGGGGAGCTCTGCTTATCTAAGCAGTCTAATAATTAAACCACTATAATAAAACATTAACAAAGTCATACGGAACATCAAACAGCTTATTGTCACTGTTGAACCTTAGCAAAAATTATGATTTATTACACAAACTTTGACAAATAAGATGTTATATGGGATTTACGGAAACTGAGACAGTCATTTGGGTTTTGCTAAAATATCTTTTTATATAAATATAAAATATATCGTTTTCTCAAGATAATAAAATTAGCTCTTATAACAAGATAACGGCACAAAAAACTAACAGCATCCATGGCTGTTCTCAACTTCCTAACAGAAAACGTTTATTCCAGAGAATATTAATTCTGCCTTATTTATTCTATAAGGAGTCAGAACTGCAGGATCTAACAGATCAGTTGGAGCTGAGAGCCAAAGAACTGACGAGCCAGGAAGCTATGCTGCAGGCCAAGGTTTTCCATTTCATACATAATGTTCGGTCAGTCCTCAATACTCCACGCACTTCAACTACACATACTAATAGTTCCTGTGTTGTATCAGACAGCAGATCTTAAGAGGAGATGGAAGAAGCTTAGAGGGGAAGAGGAAGACATGGACAGAGAGATTGAGGTGGGAAGTCCAATTTCTATTAAAGGTAAAAAAAAGAAAAGTGATTACAGTATATTCACCCACTCCTCCATATGTCAACCTTTTCCCACGTGTGTGTTTGTGTGGGGGGGGGGTTGTTTGTGCGTGCGTGTATGTGTTTAGGCCTTACCCCAGCTGATCCAAGAAAGAGACCATCTGAAGGAGGAGCTGCAGAGGATGATAGAGGAGAAACATCAAGCCAGAGAACTCATTCAGCGAGCATGGGAAGAGAAGAGCAAGGCTAAGGTAGATGAGGAGAGGCTGAGGGAAGAGAGAGATAAAGCCAGAGAAGAGAGCAGGAGAGCCAAGCAGGACAAGGAGCAACTGGAGAGCAAATTGGCTCTCCTGCAGGAGAGATGCGACTATCTCAGCCAAAGAGTCAGGTACAGCACAGTACCTATGCAGAACATTTTTTCCATAATACCAGTTAACAGAGAAAACAGTAGCAACAAAAAAACCCATAAAATTTAAAATAGAAGTAAAACAAAACTGTTCACATGATTTAAAATGCATTACAATAGGTTCAAAGGTCTTCTTTAGCCTTTATTTTTCTAATTTGTAGGTAACTTTAAATATGTGACAGTAGCCCTGTGGGAGGAAATCCCTATAGTGTAAATTTTGGTTTACTGCAGACAAATGAAATTGTGGAACATTATGGTCTTACTTTGTCTGGTCAGTGAGTTGGAACGAGGTGAAGGGGCAAGTGCCTCCCTAAGGCAAGAGCGTAAACGGGAACAAAAGAAAACCGAAAAAGAGGCGACGGCGCCCTCCAGTGACATGAGAGACTCATCACTACACGTAGAAGACCTGGACGACCCACCGCTCTCTCCTGTACCTGACAGCCACAGCAGCATGGATGAGTAAGGACAGAGAGACAGATGCACAGAACGGAATTGTAGTAATAAACACACATTTATTTATTTAAGCAGCCATTTAACATTTTGTATTTATGAAATAAACAATTATTTTAAGTGTGATTTACGATTAGGGTAACATTGCTTCTTAGGAATTATTTCAGTTCATTTTCTGGGTATTACATCCATTATCTGTAACGACTTCTCCTTCTTAGGGTCACAGGGGGCTGGGGCCTATATCAACTCATAAGGCAAAAAGTGGGACCAACACAGAAAGACACACACAGACAACCATTCACACTCACATTCACACCTACAGGCAATTTAGAGTCCCCAGTTAACCTGACATACATGTCCTTGGACTGGTGGAGGAAACCGGCGTACCCCCGAGGAAACCCACGCCACTGAAAGAAAGGCCACTGACGTGTACTCGCAACCTTCTGGCTATGAGGCGCCAACCCTAAGCACTCCACCCAGTCTTTATTTGACAGTTTGTTTTTCTGGGATTGCTTGTCCAAATTTAGATTGATTTTAACAATAGTTTCAAAATGTTAGTTATAAAAAAATTAAAGATTTTTTTTTCTGATTTATTTTCATATTATTCATTGGATTGGTCAACTTTCTCGTTAAAATCTACATTCCACAGTCCAAAGACATGCATGTTAAGCCAACTGGTGACTCTAAATTGCCTGTAGGTGTAATTTTGAGTGTGAACTGGCGACCTGTCCAGGCTGTACCCACTTCTCGCCCAATTAGAGCTGGGATAGGTTCCAAGTTCCAGCCCCCAGCTCTTTAAGATAATTTAAATAATTAGCATTTAATAGTTTAGCCACGTTTGTCTCCTGGCACTCTTGTACAGATTTTAAATGCTTGATTTTTTCCTACTTCTTCTACCACTGCACAACCATCATTAACTTCAGCCATTAACCCGTGTTACTTTGTTCTGGTTCAGGTTCCGACACTACATCTCTTCACATGGTGCCTCCATCCAGAAGACCAAACTCTTTCTGGAGAGGGAAAGCAGCCGGCTGATGGAGAGACAGGCAGCTCTGCAGGCGGTCGAGAGCAGCTCTTCACAGGACCCCAATCAGGGCGTAGGGGGGACTGAGGAGATGATAAGGAACCTCCAGCAGGTAGGGTGGAGTGTGACCTACTTAGAATTTGGAGTAATAGTTTACAATGACTGTTAAGTGCTGGTGACTTTCCCCCCCCCCTATTATTAGGAGGCCAGAAACGTGGCAGAGTTGCAGCAGACGGTTCAGAGAGGAAACTTTCTTCTGCGAAGGAAAGAAGGCCATCTTCAGCAGCTGGAAAGCACTATGGGCGAAGAGGTCAGTAGAACCCAATCTTTAGTTTTGCCGTACACTCACGTTTTCCCTGCTGAGGTCAACATCTTAACAAGCAACCCTAGTCACAGCTCTAAAATCAGAGTGAGTATAAAAACAATTATCCCAAATGTCTAAACAAGAAGCTTTATAAGATCATTTAATTTTTGCTCTATCTCTGGCATCTTAGTGTAACTCCTGAAGTTAATTACTGTTTTGATTTCTTTGTTGAATGGATGTGTTTACTGTTCCCATTCTTGGCGAACACAAGCCAGCGGGGCCATATTGTACATACAACATGCAGTGTCTGTTTATGCATTTTTGTTGTGTTGTATGTTCAGCCTCTGTTTGAAGAGCTGTCTCGGCTGGCAGGAGAAAAGAAGGTGACGTTTGATGTGACAGAGTCGGATCTCAGCAGCAGTGTGACAGGTACTATGTCCAAGGTTTTATTTTAACAAAAGGACATATTCATTGAGTGTAGTCAAATTGGCTGCACTTTACAGTAAAATAACATTTGTTAAACAAATCATTTATTTATGGTATTTTTATTCAGGTCTTTAGTGGTTTTTATGTTTTGTACACTTGAAAAAGATTTGTAAAATTTTCCAGCTAGCTACCGTATTGGCACAGTTGTTAACTATTCTCTTTTTCACCTTACTTTCATCAGGAGGTCGTCCAGTTGTCCCGGCCAAAGTCCAGGAGTTAGCAAACTCCCTGCAGCAGATCTCAGGCCAGCTCAACATTGTCTTGAATTCACTGAGTTCACTAGCTCATAAGCAGAGCTCCATGCCTTACACAGACTTCCCTCCGTCTCCATCTCAGCCTCCCACCTCTATTTCTGTCCCTTTCATGTCCCAGATTCACACCCTGGGCACCAGCTCCTTAGCCCCACCTCCTCCAGTGAGGCTCTCAGAGTCATCCTGGAACTGGGCACCCCAGTGCAGCTCTGCAGCCACTCCACCTTACAGCACCCCGATCAGCAGTGAGATAACAGTCTCTGAGGGCCTAATCAACAGCCGATGGAGTCAGATATTCCCCGGTATGCCAAGAGATGCTTCATTTTGCTATGGGACTTGTTACTAGTTGCAACCATTGTTGTTCCTGAACTGCTGTTCTTGTTCCCCAGGAGCAGCAAAGGACCCAATTGCCTCCAGCACCACAAGGACTTCCTCAGCTTACCCGTCATACACTCCTGCTAGGTGACTTACAACACCCATTCACTCATGCAATTAGTACACCCTCCATGAACATACTCATTGTCTTAAATTGCTAACATCGTCCTAAACCTGAGTGTGGATGTCTGTGTATGCGTGTGTTAGCGAACATGGTCACAGCCTGAGGTCCATGCAGAAGTCAGTGCAGATGAACGACCAGAGGCTGCAGGGGCTGATTGATAGCAACAAGAAGTGGCTGGAGATGCGCAAGAAAGACACCAGCATGTATCCTTCTGTCACACATGGTCATATACACACACACAGTTCTTGTCAATATTAGTACTGCGCTGAGAACACAGAGAACACAATGCAATGTCTGGTTTTCAGCTTTATCTCAATGTAGCAGATCAAAACAGACTAAATGTAGTAACTGCTTATCAGTCCATGCAACTATTTTTTTTTTTTTATCTCCCTGTCAGTTATATAGTCATTTATCACTTCCAAGTTTGGCCCTTTATTCTCTCACATTTTCAGTTGTCCTAAAGAGTTAATGAAATTGATGTACATGCATGTCTGGTTAAGGGTTTATTTATTTATTGATGTATTCGTTTAGATTTTGGACTTGTCTGATAATATTTTGCTACTTATACAATATTATTTATTGTCACTTGTATCACCATAGTCTCGTGCCTTTCATTTCCCTTAATTCTGCCTTCCAGACCTCTGTTCACTCGCTATCAGGCTCCATCATCCAAAAGTGGTCTGGTCCAGCTGGGCCTGGATGATAACAACCAGATCAGAGTCTATCATTACTGAGGACATGGCACACAGTCCAGTACTGTTGCACTGTGACTGAGGACTTTGGATCATTTATTTATGACCGTGACTGGTCAATTTTGTGACGTTTACATGCAGTGAGTTTTACACGCCTTCTTTGATTCTTCCCTATTTTAAAATTTTCAGTGCAAAGGTTTTCAGGGAAGGTCCGACCTCCTCTGCTGCGATTAGAGGTAGAGGTGTCTGTAGAGTTCAGGGAGCCACGTATCACAGAGGGCTGGGGACTTTTATCCTCCAACATTTCAAACTATTTCAGTGTCATGTTTACAGACCCTATTTCCATTCCAGATTTGGGCCAAACTATTTTTTATTTTTTACTGCTTCGTTTACTGATGTTAACTATGAACTAGCATTAAAATGTCAGACAATCACAGGTATCTTAAATCACAAGTATTTTAATATCTAATTACAATACTTCTGTATTACTGAAAAGATCACTAGATTTTTCTTCATAGTCAAATCCTCTCCTTTGCTGCAGCAGGCAGGACATGGCAATAAAAACTAGATGCACATAGGTGAAGTCCATTTCTTGAAAGGTTACATATATATTTGTGCCCCTCGTGTTTTTTTTAGAAGTAGGACGTTTTCTCTTTACAGTTTTTACCAGACCCTCAACAACACCTTGCAAAGCAGTAGTTGTGGCTCTGGTAAAGTTATAGATGTTACATATGTTAATGTGATCATAATGGATGTGTGTAAATACATACTGTATTTTTATATGAAATATTTTATTAAATCTTATTTGATATGTATCTTTGGGTAGTGCTGCTGGGTGCGCATTTGTATGCATTTATCTACACACACATTCACACCCTGATTTCCATATTTTGTTCACCCAGGAGAAAGGACGTTTGCGATTGAGACGTTTATTCAGTAACTGCTCATTGCAATGTTTAACATTAAAATCTTTATTTTTTCATACAGAACAGTGCAAAAATACCTTCTCAGTCAAACTTGAGGGCAGTTATGAAGTAAATACAATCATCATCAACAATATGAGGACGGCTAAATTAAGGATCTGACCAATCAGAGCACAGTATGTTATTAACATTATTAGAACATTAAAGGCCACTGACAGACTTCAGGTTCTCACATTTATGACGCACACACACACACGCACGCACACAATCATGTCTGGCTATACTTGTGAGGACACTGACATATTGCAATCCCTAACCCTTACCTCAAATTTAACCTAATTTTATCCCTAACTCTAAGATCTAGTCTTAACCCTCAAAAAAGCCCTTAAGTTATGTGGACTGGCCAAAATGTCCTCACATTAATGGAATCGAAACTTTGTCCACACAAGAAAATAAAGACATGCACACACAATAAACAGCATACAAACAGTAATTTCAAAATACACTGATCACTTGTAGGTCGAATGTAACGCGAGCTGTATAAATCAAGTCAGTCATTTGAACGGTTTTCATTTAGCAAATGCGTACATTGTTAACTTCGTCAGCAGTAAGTAATTTTCAGCAGTTATTTTGATGATGGCAGCAAGAGGACAAAACACTTCAGCATAACTTGATGTTGATCAAGCTTTTCATTGGCACGCTAGTGTCCATACAGGTGGAGGGAGGTGCTGCTACCTTTCCCTGACTGGCTGATTGGCCGTGAGAGACAGAAAGATGCCCACTTTACAGCCTGGCAGGCAAAAAAAATAAATAAATTCAGGCTGCTACTGGCTGTGCTTCTTGAGAATATGAAGATGTGACCAGGCAGAGACAAGGATGATAAGGCAGAGAGGAAGAGCTAAAGTCCACACATGAGGTCTGCCAAATCTAGAAGACATATATCTTGTCTCTCTGGGTGGTGTCGAGGTCATCGTCCATAGTCAGGAGGACCTGCGAGGGAACAGGAGGAATGCTCCATCAGTACACAGAGATTCCGGTTTCCTGTTTGATGATCCTCATTCCAACAATTCCAATAAGCTTTATATTTAAAAGTTCTTGCTTTAACCTATCATTTAGCCCTGTCAAGTATTTACTGTATTGGGTATTATTAAAAACAAACAGAATATATCTCCATCTAAACTCAAAAACACAGGCATTCAACAAACATGATCATACCAAGAAGGATCCAAACATGGCAATGGAGGAAAGGAAGTGCCAAATGTCGTGGTCATCAAAGAATGAGAGCAAGATACAGTCTCTGTTGTGCTCACGAGACTCTGCTGGTGTTTTCTGTGTCAGGCCAGAGAAACGCACACGTTAAAGGGTAAAAGAAGTCCACTGCTTCTTATCCACTCATTTGCACTCACACCCATACGGGAGCTGCTATGCAGCTGACCTGCAATCATTTGAAGCAACTAATTGGTGGTTCAGTGTCTTGCTGAAGGACACTGCAACTTGTGACAAAAGGAGCCAGGAATCAAACCAGCAACCCCTGAATTGGGGGATGATGATTTACCTTCTGAGCCACAGTTACACCACATTAAATTTATGCCACACTATAAAGAAATACAATAACGGAGCACATAAAAGGAAAACAATTCTAAAGATGTAAATTTGTAAAATTTGAAAGCCGTGCGTCATGCGCTTACCTGCCAGGTACTGAGACCCTGGAAGAAGAAATACAGGGCAAAGCCCCAGACTACGGCTGTGAAGAGAATACACACCAATGCCAAACACTGGATTCTCTCACCACTCCGCAGCTACATACACAGAAAAAATACAAAAAAATATCAGCTTTTTTTAATATAAATATAATTGGAAGCAAAAAGCATTAATATATGAAAACACACCTTCATAATTATGTAGAAGGCAAAGTAAAGCAGTAGGTTGCAGATGGCGATGGCCAGCAGGTAGGAGGCAAAGTCATTAGGTCTCTCTATGAGGCCATAGGCAGCTCTAGAGAGATGGAGCAGGAACAATGGAAAAAAATTAACAAATCTGAAAATAACATATTAAAAAGTCATTAACTAAGAAACACAGTATTTACTTACAGAGACCAGTTGACTATGTTTCCCATTACAAGCAGAACCATGCGGTCCTGTCAGAGGGAGACAAATTTACAAGCAGGAATATGACACTGCTATTTGTGAGTATTAGGGGAGCGAGAGAGACACAAAAATGTCTCCTAATAGTCACAAATTGTTTTATGTATGAATTTACAGTATGTATACACACACCCTAAATATAAACATTCATGCATAATTTTCTGGTCTTTACTTACAACATACATAGGTCCACTGCACTGTCTAATGCAATCTGTGTAGATGATATACACCACCCTGCGGAGGACCCCCGAGTCTTACATAAACAGAAGATAAGCAATAGTCAAATCTAAATTAACTTTAATTAAATAATCAAACCCATAGATAAGCATTTACTCCCTAGTAGCACATCATACATTAATATTATTTGTCTTGTAAAGTTTCCTGTTATTAGACATTTACATCCATTGGACAGCAAAAAAATGGATCACAAAAAAATGCATTTGTTTCTGTGATCTTACCAAGCCTCCATCGGCCCATGTAATACAGCTGTGTGCTGAGGAGAAGAGTGGCCAGAATGTGAATCACCGAGAAAATAACCCAGAAGGCTGTGTTTTCTCTTCCAAATACCTGCAAACATCACAAATACAAACGTATGTATTGAATGACGTAGGCCTAGTGTACTTTGTGGTGTATACTGAATGTCAAGTAAGCCTAGTGTACTTTGATGTGTGTGTGCATACTTACCACTCCTAGCACAGAAAAGAAGATGACCGCAGCCAGACAGGCATAGGCAGTGTAAGCACTGGCATTGATGTCTGGGTGCCTCTTCTGATACAGTTTCAACATACACAACCCAGCAATCATATACATGAAGGAGGTGTCTGCAAAGAAAGTATCACTGCAGCCTCAATTCAAACTTTTTAATGAAACTTATTGCATTTGCTGTACAGACACTCGAGCTTTAAACTGTTATTGCCAAATTCTGCCACTGTACCAAGAAACATAATAGGACAGATCAAGTCCTAAAGAGAAAAGAAGCACACTTACCAAACTGGAAGTTTGTATAATTGGGACAGACGTGGTAACACGCACTGAGCAAACCCTCCATCATCAGAGCAGTTCCCATGGCATAAAACAGACCAAAGTGCTTCGGGATGCCATACTCCTGTAAAGTGGAAGCAAAGAAAATAAAATCAATGATAAGTAAAGTAATGATAAGTTCAACTCATGTATTTGAGTGTAGTGAGTGAAAAAATGTAAGAAAATCAGAAGATTGTAGCATCTAACAGTCACACACTACATAACAGGCAAACGTTCATGTTTATAATCACAAACAATAAAGCTCATCTATGCTGAATGAGAAATTTACTGTAAGCTAATTTATCTGTGAGGTAAAGTACATGGTCCTTAAAGCACTATCCCTTACAAAAGATGTTTGCATCCCCAAAACCACATGATTTTTGTATCCATTCAGTAGAGTGGGGAGTGTGCCTCACAGTGTGTCTACCATTTTGCTATGCTGTAGTGCCTTTGCCTTACCAGCGAGTTAAGGTTGTTGCGGACCACAGCTCGATTGTGGACAATATCTCTCTTGAGCACAATAAGCAGGAAGAGGAGTCCAAGCATCACATAACCAACGTTACTGAGGATGTTGTTGAATGCACTGTGTAGGATGAGAATTACACGTCTGTAATACCATTTCTTAATGGAAATTTGTAGCCATTTTATTAACTGTTGTTATAAAATACATACAGGAACGCTTACTGCATACCTTAAAGCTCCCAGTGGGTGGGCACACAGGAAGTTATAATAGCAAATGTCCTGGTTTCCTGTAACATTAACAACCTAAAGAACAAAGAGTCAGTTTAGCGTCAATCCACAGTGCACATCACTGTACTGATGTCTACTAAAGTTATTAAACACAACCAAACTCTAAAGCTTGTTTTTCATACTGTCTGGTAAGTGATGACCAGCTGGATGACTGGCAGGGCATAGAACACAGCAATGGTAGCAATATTCCTGGAAAGAAGGTCAACAGCAGTTATTTGAAGAATGCTGCGCTTTTTTATTTCAAATAGAACAATTATATTTTAATACCGCAACAATCCCAAGGGTTACTACAACCTTAGTTTTAATAGACCCTGGAAGATGCTGGAATTGCAGAGAAATCAATTTTTTGTATTTTATGGCCTAATATCGAAATGGTGAGAAAACTAATGATTTATTTAATGATCTTTAGATTTAATGGCCATAGATTATGGTGTAACATAAACTTAATTCTTGTATTGCCAAGCTGATTTCAATATCCCATGGTATTTGTCAGTTTCAGTCTAACCAGTGTCCTCACCAGAAGTAGATTTGATATTTCTTGCTGAGGACCCTCTTGTCTTTACGGGCAAGGTCAGATACACACAGATATTTCTAAAAAACAAAACAAAAACATTATTAATTCAATTCTTTATTTATATAGAGCCAATTCACAACATGGTCATCTCAAGGCACACTCACAATTATGAGGTAAAAATGGGCAAGAAGAAAGAATGGTAGCTGTCAGACAACATGAGCGTTTAGCTACTTAAACCTTAACTGCATTAAAACAAACACCAACTTGCAGTTTAAGAAAAATTAGCAATGTGTATTAAAATGGGAGAAAAGATATACCTTGGTGCGGACAATGTTTTTATCCGAGTTAATATCATCCAGCGTGTCATAGTCATCCTCCTCCACAGAGCTCAAAGACTCCAGTCTGGTTCGTCCAACACTTTCTAATGATCGCTCTACAGAGAAGAGGTACACAATAAAAGACTATTTCAGTTGATTGGGGGGCCAATCTAAGCAATTACACTGAATGTTTGCAATTTATAAAATTACTCATGCAAAAAAAACACATAACACCTTTTAGAATTTATCTGCAATTTCCAAATATTATTAACCACAAAATTTAAATTGTTGCTGGTACTTTTGATCTTTGCTCTATCATTTTTTTTTACTTTTCATTTGAGTATCATCACATTAGGAATCTGGCAATTTTCTGGCTACAGCATCTCATATTGATGTATGATTCACATTGAGTTGATTGCTGAACTGTAAATCTAAGAAATCATTGTCGATTGACGCTCTATTATATGGCAGTGTGTCACCAATGTGGATGGCTATGTGGTGAAGGTGATTGAGGATTGGTCGACGTTTGAAAGGCTCATGTCCTGATGAACAAAAAACACACAGAAAACCAATGAAGGACGGAACCTGCTCTCAGGGGCAACCTGCAAGCCAGTCCATGGAAATATATTGCAGAGTGACAGTGATGGGCTTAAAACAAGTTGTTTGTCCATACCCATGTACCCATAGTTGTTGTCAGTGGAGGTGGCGCTGTCAGTAATGGCCTCTGAGCTCAGCGTGCTGCCATTGTCAGCTGAGGAGGAAGAGGATAGAAAAGTGGTTTACTTTTTATTTCAATCTACACGTAAACGACAATATAATCAAAGGTCAAACAGCCCAAACTCACCAAAGGAGCCATATTCATTTGGTGAAGCTGGAATCTTGCCTATAGAGATATGCATACACATAAAGGTCCAAGACAGAGTGCATGTTAACGAAATGCACATGCACAAATAAACAAAACAACAAATACTCAGTATGGTAATGCTGAACAGTAAAACACCACTACAGGTGAGCTGTTAGTACATAAACACAGTGAGGTGAAGAAGGCATCAAGATAAGTACATGTTAATGAAATGCACATGCGCACATAATCACAGCAACCAATACTCAGTACAGTAATGCCGCACACTAAAAAGGCACTAAAGGTGAGCTATTGGTACATAAACCCAGTGAGGTGGAGAAAGCATCAATTCATCCCCAACAGTTTCTTTTCAGGCTCATAATTCCTTAAAATTATCTAATGGCTGATTTGTTGTGATGAGTAGTAATTGCTGCTACCAGAGTTAACTTTGTAAAAGTTGTAAAAATCATTTTAGCACACACTTCAATGAACAGATACAGACACAAACTAAGAAGCAGTGTTAAGCTGAAGAAACACTGTAGTTTCCATGGAACAAATTCGGTTTTATGGGTTTGATCGTCACGTTGTTGGCATTCTTGATTGTAATTTATTTACTTATGTGTTTCTTAAGTCAACAAAAAGCCATAAAAGCTCAACTATCTTGCAACAGTGCCACATTCATTGCTCCACAGTCCAAAACTCATTACAGCTAAAAACATCACTGTATCTTTATATAATAAAAAAGGAAGGTTGTAGAATGTGAGATAATGCATGCAGAGCATCTGCAGAGCAGCAGTGCAGTGGGAGAAAGAACAGTAGGTGCACAATAGGAGTAACACTGTCATTATACCATCTCCGTTCTTCCCAAGCAGAGAGGCTGAACCACCCATTAGCATGAGGGAGAGAGAGTGAAAGACACATTCAGTACATGGAGAAATTTTAAAGTATACATAAAAGTATTTAAATTGCCATTATACTGCATATTAGGTGTAGTTTGACATCCTTATATTATAGCATCTAATCTTCAGAACAGGTTCATGACTTTAAAGAATCCCACGCTCCACACACCCTCTAACGAGCCCCTAATGGGCCAGTCCATTATAGCTAGTTGCTGGGCTACCTGTCTCTGCAGGCGACATGTCAGCAGGATTTTGAAACACTTCTCTCTTCTTACTCATTCTGCAGAAACAGGGGAAAAAAATGCAAATGAATATAATCAGTATTCAGTGTAGTGTTGTTGGTGCAGTGCAATGAAATGTACAGTAATTGATTAGAGACCAAAAAGCCCAGGAGTGAACTAGAACCAATAATAAATATAGGTTTAAACACTGTAAACTTGTATTTGCTGTTTTTAAATTGGTAATTTAAGTGATTCTTATAGAGGATAATTCGTCTTTCTCAAATGCTATGAAACAAATACTCAACTGGATGCTTTGTCTACTATAACCTAATGAGTATTGTTCCAGAGAGACGAGGGAAGCTATTTGCATCACTTTTAAAGAAAGTCATTCCATTTCTCAAAATGGAGGCAAATTTTTCTATATGGATGCTGTGAACGCTGGTTGACTGCAGAGAGAAGTGCAAAATACTACCGCTTGTTCTCCAGACAGGCCACCAGAAAGGTCAGGAGGTAGAAGGAGAGGAAGATTCCCAGACAGAACAGCATACCCATCCCATACACCTCCGCTGTGGAGTATGGAAGAAGAAAAATATAAAACTTTTCAGCAGTACAGCTCACGTGTCTAAGAGACATACAATATACATTATTTATTTTTACAGCTTTTCCAGTTCTTGAGAGCATAACTAGTATCCGTTTCTTTTAGTAATCCTGAGTTTATTCAAAATGTTGCAGGATCTATTTTGGTGACTTACCCAAAGGAGTCTCTAATGGCACAATGATGAAACTGATAACTGGTATGAAACTATATGTATTATTCAAGGCACTACTCTGTTTCCTTTCAGCAAATGAAAGTAAATTAAGCAAAGAGTGCTTAAAAAGGAATGTTAGCTTTATAACTGTGGACATTGTAAAAATGTGTTTTAGTCTAACATTCTTGACACAACTTTCCCGGTATGCAACAATGCCTATGGGTTTTACTCTAGGTCATATTTGCACATATGCTACTAACAGTTGATGGCAGGGGAGACCATCACATCAAGGACCTTGCTGCGGTTGCCAGCATCAATCAGCTCATCAGGTCGCAAAGGGTAGAAGCGCAGGGGACCACCACATGCTTCATCCTCTGTTTTCACTACTACCACCACATAGAAACTGTTGCTGGGAAAATCTTTTCTCTGGAAAGAGACAGATGGATGCATGAGAAGACATAATTAGACTCTGCTTGTGTGGTACTATCTACTAAAAAGTTGTGTTTTTCATTTCCGCAAAATGTACACGACTGTGTGAAACACTACCTGCACAGTAATGGCACCTTTTTTGGTCATAGTTTGGTACATTCCAATAAAGGCCACATTGTTGTCAAGATCGTAGACAGGGCACTGACAGGAAAAACAGAACAAATGATGAAAGACGCAAAGCCTTACAATTTCATTACAATTTCTTTATAACTTTGGCAATGTTTGCACTGCATTGCACTAACTCTCTCTTGAAATGAACTCAATATTGCATATATTACAATAGTGTTACTGCATGCTGACCACAGACGGACAACCTGAGGTCTCTGCCACTGTCTGCTTTAAGTAGACAGGGCAGGGATTTAATTGTACCTGGATGTCTTGGATTGACATAACGGAGCAGGGGAATATCATGTCTGAGTTGACCTTGACAATCACAGTGTCCATCCCGTCTGGAAAGACATACTTGAAGTACTAAGAAAGAGAGGAGAAAACAGATTAAGTCAGAAAGGGAAAAATTAAGGGAGATAAATCAGAGCGCACATGTTCTATTTTGGTAGAATGAAAATAACTGAGCATTGACGGGTTCAGACAAGATCAGACATTTACAGTATGTACATTTGTTACTTCTCTTTCTTACGATACACTAGACTGACTTAATAAATTAGGGTTTATTTTAAAAGGTGGTAGAAAAGGACAAAAAGAAAACAAAAGTGTGTTTTTGCACATGATGAAACTTGTGAAAAAACTAATGTTACAACATGCTGCATACCGCTACATTCATACATCCTCTTTTTCATCTGTACTTTCCTTAGATTCTCTCATAGTTCTTGTTATCTGTGCTCTCCACCCTGTTTCATACTTTCTGCGATTTGTGACAAAACGCCCTTGGTGTAAAGCAACAACTAGTTTCACAAACACAGTACTGAAATATATACCTGAGGTTCAGATGGTGATGCAGTGAAGCTGAATTTCTTGTCTGTCCTGTAAAAAAATAGATGACAGACATAGCATCAAGCCACTGCTACTATAAAATGCAATAGGGTAAGAATTCAGGCAGCAATCAAACTGTGATGTCACCGTTTGTGTGATTATATCTGATATCACTCACTGTAGGGTGAAACTTTCAACACGGCTGACTCGTAGCTGGTAGTTTGTACCCTGGGTGGAAAGAGTAGACACATCCACAAAGAAGTACTGGGTCTCAGAGGCGGCTCGGGTTGGAGGCTGGCACAATGTCCGGGCCACATGATTGTAGGGGTACTTCCTCTGGTAGCTAGAAAGAGAAAGATATAGTGAAAAGTTGAAGATTGCTAGGAAATTTTTGGAAGTAATGGATGATTAGGTTAAGACAAAAATCAAAGCATAGAACTTATTAACATTATATGAATATAAATAGTTCCAAAACATTGCTGTTTAATAATGACTGTGATCAAAGTAAATAAAACCTTGATTCTAGAAATGTTGTGTACCTCAAACTCTAGAGGTTGATTGTGTAAGCAAAGCATTGGGCATGTGCAACAAATGTAACTTCACTCTGATGACTTTAAGGTGGCTCTCGGAAAGCAAGGTGGGCTTAGATCTGCACTGGCGGATCTCAAAGGTGGAAGTCAAAGTCCAAGGTTCTTTAGTGACCTGCTAAAACATGCCTGGCCATGGCACTGCAAAAGAGACTATGGCGAGGCCATTTGTGTGTTCCACAACTGCAGAGACTACATCAGTCTGAGATAAATGTACATCACATCACAAATGAGCCGTTGGCTAATGACAAATAAATATTTGACCATCAAATATCTGATGGGTTATAAAATGACGCCTGATTAAAAAAGGTTACAAAAGCGGATTGTGGATTTTGATGTTTCCTTGCTATAAAGTACATCAACTGGTCTTAATAATACTAGAAAGCAAATATTCATTGCAATTCGTCTTCATATCCTTCTACCGCACCTACAAATGATTCCAAAGCAAACACAACACACGCATTGTAATTCAATTTTAAGGACACTAAGCACACACAGTGCTGTCTACACCAAATGAGCCTAATCACATGACTGGAAGTCATAACTATTTACTCTATGTAAAAACAGACACTCCTTAAGGTGAAAACTTTCAAGTTGGTGTATGTACAGTATTTAACACAAACATAAAAGCCAGGTACAAAAACCATGCTGAACATTCGCAAACCTTGTTAGTGTTGTGGAGACTTGCCACTTACAACTGATTTGATTAACTGAGCCATCATGGCAAGTGTTGTGACATGCAGCCTCTATGGAGGAAGTGGAGATCAAATTCCATTTGAATTTGCTAAACTCAACATATACAAACCACACAACAGGAACAATAACTGTATGTTCAGCGTATACAGTTCATGACTATGACAGTGGGGCCATGCTGGGGACAACATACCTATCTGAACATGCTAATGACTTGGAACTTTTTATTTTTAAATTCCATTTGAATTTGCTAAACTCAACATATACAAACCACACAACAGGAACAATAACTGTATGTTCAGCGTATACAGTTCATGACTATGACAGTGGGGCCATGCTGGGGACAACATACCTATCTGAACATGCTTATGACTTGGAACTTTTTATTTTTAAAGATGTCTGTCTCAAAGATGTGTTCAGCCAACAATTTATGTATATGAAGTTGGAACACTTACAGGCCTCTTAGTATAAGAGGGATTTGAAAAGACAGCACAGCTTGCTTCTGTCGTACCACAAACAGGATAGGGCTCTCTGAAACCTGTGACAACACGGACACACGCACTCCTTCTGTCTAAACAAAAAAAAGGGGATAAAGAAACTATAATAAAACACTTGACATTTCTCAATATTACTAAGTTACGAATAATAAAAGTGTGACGATGTAAACTCACCTTATTCCTGGAAACGGTGTGGTTGAAAGCATAAATTGTCTGGTTTTCACTCGTAACTGTGTCATTATAGGTGATATCAAACTCTGCTTCTTTCTGGATAACATTTTTGCTTCCCCCCACCGCCCCACTGCAAATGTGGGTTACACATAAGCAGAGCCAGGCAACCAGCAGTGGTCGGATCCAACAAGGAGCAGGTCCATGGCTGCTTTTATGTCGAGATTTCCTACAACTCCATACCATCATTTTGTCTGACACCGTTTTCCTCACCTAACAACTGATACCTGACGTTATTCTAGCCTGTGTGGCAGTCCAAATGGAAACTCCACCCCATTCAGCAACAATTAAGCGCTACTCTGATAGCAAGTTGGCAAGTGTGCCTCTTCCTTCAGTGGCCAACAATAACAACACCTGCTAACAGGCGAGCTAAAGAGACAGTGTGTTGTTTTTGTTCTTGTTCCTCCTTATGCTGACGTGTTTAATAAACCCGAGACTGTCCGCTGTGCAACCAGTAGCGTACGTTTCAAGACAAAAATTAATTCTTCTTCATGTGAAAGGCCGAAACCTTGCAGACTGCTAGCTAGCTGTGCTAGCGTTAGCATTGTTGGTCAAGGCGCTGGTAAAGCAGTTCCATGTTTTAATACCGGTGTCCCAACGTCGGCACAAGACTCAAAAATAAAACACCACCACGTATTTTTTAGAGTCTGTCCAATGTCAGCGGTTGTCACTCGCAACGCCGCGACATCACGCAAATACTTCTCGTGTGAAGAGTGAAGAGATTGTGTTTACAATGAGGAAAATCTGACCAAATAGCGGGCCCCCTCCCTCCCCACGATCAGACAGTAAACAAACTGAGACGACCTCGTGACGTCATGCCGCTGTCATTTCAAATGGCTTGAACGGGGATTTATTTTTTACGCAACTACAATTTCTCTGTCGGGGAAGCAAAACTACATATCGTTTCACCTACAAAAATTTTGTAACAAATTAAGGTTTCAAAATCTATGGTCTGAAAATCTATACAGGGATGAGATATGTAGGCTACTGGGAGAAGGCATACAGTCAGGAAACACTATTAGTAAAAAAGTCAGAGATTAATTAGTATTAGTCAAGCCATTATTTGCAAATTCTTAAGAAAGACACTGATGTGATTAGCATTGTCAGTATTTAATTGATTAATCTGTAATGTTGTCCAAATCCTTTATGTTCATTCATCAAAATTACAAAAACACATATTTCATCTGAATAACTTTTGCCTATAGCTAAATGTACTGACAAAAATAACACCTATAAACTTTAGATGGTCTTATGAGGTTAGTTTGCTCTTTTTTCCCTCTTTTTTTAAGCAACCATTTGCCCATGACATATATTTGTCTATATTTTAGGGGTATATTAGAGTTAGAGAGATTGATATTAGGGGTACATTTGTTAGTTGTAGTGGGGATTGTTGTACTGAATAGTAAACGTTACAAAAAAGGTTTTAGTTTCTGTGTTTGCTTCTTTGTGCCTTTGTAATGTTATTACGGATCTAATGTAAAAGAACTACACCAAAGCTGTCACTAGTTCACAAAACTCTACAAGTGCACACACATTTTTTTGAAATTCTCACACAGCCAAAATGCTTTCTGGGAGTCTCGCTTGTACTCCGGGTGCAGATACGTCTCTCTACCATGGAGCGGTGCTGTCTACAACCTGGTGAGAAAGGGAATGAGAGTAGAGGTAAACAGAATAATATTTTTCTCAAGAGTAAAGAAAACCAGCAAATTCAGCACTGCTGTAGAAAAGGATAAAATAAAACGCAGAATAATATGAACCACTTTTCTTCTATTATCATTACTGACAATATTTAGGATCACGTAGGCTATAGCCCTCTGTGACGCCCATCGTATTGTATTTGCAATAGTTTTTAATAAATGAGTAAAGACAGTTTTATCTGTTTAATGGCAAAGTTTTTTAAAGTCTGTCTTTAACAGAAATATTATTCTCAGAAAGTCAGGGCCATTTCTTAGCACACGGTGACATTTAGGTTACTTAGTCAGTGTAGCGAATTAGGTATCTATATGGGTATAAACAGGTAGACTAATAGTCATTATTATCTCTCTGGATCGTTACATGGCATTGCAGAATAAAATGTACCCCTTCCATTGGGTAAATAGTGATACCGATGTTGAGTGTGCTTCAATAAAATTAATGGCTACTTCACACTTCATGTGTCTTTTCCTCAGCTCCGTCATTTGAATCTGTCATCGTAATGTTAAAGTGGTATATCCCTTTAAACCCTCATGAACCCGCTTTAACATACACAGTGCAGCAGTTTGCAAGGAATCACTGAATCATGGGAACCAGGGCGACAACGCTCACTTCTTTGTCGCCAGGGCAACCACAACACGTTTCTGTGGATGAAGTCATTTGTTACGCGGATCGTTACCATAGTTACAACCTAGAGAGGGCGCTGCGGAGGAGCGTTCTACGTAAAATGACGCAGGGCGGGGGCGTGCCCGCGATGCGCGCTGCGCAAGGCTGCTTGTTGTTCCCGCAGAGAGGCGAGAAGATGGCGGCCGTGTCAAGCGGAGGTACTGCTGGGTCCGCTGCGGCCGGGATTACGCACTCTACCCGACCGACCCACGCAGTAATGGGCTCCCAGAACCGAGCCCAGCCATCCTCCGGGATAAGCCACTCCAGTCGTACCAGCACGAACACCGGCTGCATCACCAATCCTGGCCACACTTCGGCCACCAGGCCCCCCCCAGCCCGAGTGGGCCACTATGAAATTGAGCGGACCATCGGCAAGGGAAATTTCGCGGTTGTTAAACTAGCGACACACATCATTACCAAAGCAAAGGTAAGACGAGTGATGTCCGGGCGTTAGCGCTGAAAGATTACAAGTTGTCATTTTTTAATTTCAAGCCATTTCGACCATGTACTCCGGATGACGCTGGGGCCTTTAGGCTCCGGGGAGACAACGGCAAGCCCGCTTTGGTGACACCGCTGCTCGGTGATAGCAGGGGTCCGTTCGTCACGGGGCATCACCTCCAACTACTAGACAATTACCAAGAGATGGATCTGTTTCACACACAATACCCATTAGTATTTATAAGCAAAGATAGAAAGGCCTTAGGTTAGAATGTGGTAAAGCGCAAGAGACAGAGAATGGTATTGACGAAGAAGAAAAAGAGGAGACCGAACGTTTCGACTTTAGAAACGTTAGCTAGCTTAGCTAACTAGCTAATTAGCCGTTTGGCTAGATTCAGATACATTTCACATAGCGGCCAAATCACAACGTTAAAAGTTTTCGGCACCCCCGTGGATAACTTCAAAGTAACAACAAAGTTCAGAAGTTGTTAGGTGTAGGTCGTCCACTTATTGATAGCTCTCTGTGAAAGCTAGCGTTGAATTAACAGCTGGTTAAAGCCAGGTAAACAAAATCCAGACTCAGTGCCAGATTTGTAATGTAACGCTAGAGACAGTGATTTATAAAAATATCGAATTAACGTCACTACAGCTTTTTGTCGTAACGTCCGCTTAACTTGGAAATTTTGTCAAAAATCTTTTTTAGTTTTGTTTAATGCTATCTGTTTGTGTGGTATTCGGATGTCACAGATATAGCTAAGTGGTATTTCCATGAAGAAAGCATTGACATGGCAAAAATATATGTAGTAGAGGCGTTTGCATTGTTGGTGACACTTAGCGTTATACTAGTGATAGACACAGTCACCAGATACTATTATTAACAATTGACATTCATTCAAAACATTGTCATTGTTGAAGAATAAATGTCTTAAATTTAGGGTTTTTCAGAAGTCAGTCATGTGCTGAAGATAAGTATGATCCCATTTTGTATATACCCAGACCTTATTTCTTTTACTGGCATGGTGGGTAGTGGAAGTTTGGGACATTTTAAGAGGGAGGGATAGCTCAAATATTTAAACACAAGTAGTGTTTTTCTTTTGACCTTATCTATTGGATTGAGACTATTTAAAAACAGTCTGTTGTGAATCCATATAAGTTGACTATGTGTTTTTGGGTGGGGTGGTAGCATAAGCCCATGACGACCAAATTACCACCCAAAAAGCTGCGGTTGGGACATTTCACAGCATCAACATCAATACATTTTCTTCTTTTATTTCCGGGCTGTTGGATAGTTGCTGCCCAGATAATACTTTCTGACTAAACGATATGACTGATGTACACATACCTGGATGAACACAGAAAATCTGTGTAGATGAAACCTGTGCTTACAGTAAGCTCCTGCTATATAATGTTGTTTTTTTTACCTATTCATATGCATTAAATCTAGTGACAACAATAAAGTTGTGTCAAGAAAGCTGTTTTGTGACACATAGCCTAGAGAATCTACAATTTATTCTTATGAGGCTAAAATAAAATTGAGTCAATAAGTGTCATGAAATGGCTTCTAATACAGCAGAAGGTTTCTTGAAGGACTTTTAACTGCATTATATTGTAATATCACCATTTGTAATAATAATGTAATTCAGGCACTACAAGTCATGTTAACCGTGTGTTAAATCCTTTTTTAGAGGCAACACAAAAAAAGTAGCCACGTAATAGCAAGAGCTGGTTAGAAAACATTATTCCTTGCATGTATGCCTGTTTATGCTTGTCTGGATGTGTGTGTGGCTGTGACTTACGTAGTGCGAGACGGGCAGAGGACAAAGAGATGGTACAACACACACTGACAGAATGAAAGATAGGTCTTATTTATTGTCTCTGTTATAGACAACAAAGTCAGCTCATTTTTTATAATTTTACAACTAGCACAAGGGTTTCAGCATAACCAGTCGTTCATGGATATCACAAGAATAGGGATTTGCTTTCACATGCCTGTGGATATCATGAATATGGATATGATGATCAGATAAAATGTGCTTGGAGCTTGTTTTATTGCCCAGGTTTTATAATGATCCAATGAAAAATGCTGACTTGTCAAAAATAGCTTGCTTAGTCGTTAGATGGAGCTGGATGATATCCTGCAGTGCAGTCCTACTGAAGAGGATCTGGTTATTTATACTTGTTGGCTTTAGAGCCCAGAAAGGGAATGTCTCTTTATGCCTCATTTGCACTCTTCTGTTTTGTTAAATATAAACTTTAAACAAACAATTTCTTTAAACATGGTACAATTACAACCATTTATTTTGGTAATTGTTGTGGAACGAAGCAGAGGGTATGACAACAAACCAAAAAAAAACCCAAAAAACTTTAGTGTCAAATAGCTATTGTGGTGCACCTGGAGATTGTAAGAATCAAAGTTCAAGTCCTACAGACAAAGGTCAACTAGTGGAAGTCAAAAGGTCATGCTGTCACAAAGGTGCTATGCTTGAGACAGTTACAGCACTCTAGTATCTTGATAAATCTTGATTTCATTGCTTAGTCTCAGAACTTTATCGCAGGTCACCACTCTTCAACACGGGATCTGGATTTTTATTAGTCTAGGCTGGCACCATAAACTGCTGTTTTACGTTTTTTGTTCTAATACTTAATACTGGGCTTATTTGGGAACTTAGTAGACCCTGAATTTTTGAATGTCTTATTTATTGGAAAGAGATATTTGTTATTGATTTAACAAAAATGGAAGTGTTACCAAAAATCAACATATAGGAATAAATATCATTTCACTTGTTAAGCATTGTGAAAAATGTCAGAACATAAACATTTCAAGAAATTGAAAAAATATCATATTTACATTTCAGTCCTGCAATGATGCCAGTTATAAATATTAATAAGTATTGATAAATATTAGCAAATGAGAATATACATTTATAAAATTAATTTTCCTGTTGACTAATTTAGAGTACCGATTGCTCTGGCTAGCAGCATGACAATAGTGTAAGCCTATAGCCGTGTTGGATTTCTGTGCTCTTTACTTGACATGGTATTGCACATTCCAACCATTTTAAAAGGGTTTTAACAAAAAAAAACCTTCCTTTCTGTTCTTTCTTGCACTTGCATCTCATGAAATGTAAAAACTTTTCTGATAGGTCTTTGCTTTGATGGTGTCTTTCCTTGTGCCTCACTTGTAAGTCGGTTTGGATAAAAGTGTCTGCTAAATGTAAAAGATGGCAAATTAGCACATCTTTTTGCATATCATTTTAACAGTAAGGGTTCATTGTTGTAAGTTATAGATTTATTTTTCTTTAATTAACTAGAGTCAGTCTTTTCTTCTTACGTCATCAAGTAGGGTTTGAAAATCTTAAGAATTATGCATAGTTATTAGCCAGGTATATTAAATCTTGGCTGGAGTTTACATGAATGACCATAGTTAATATTCATTGATGATGATTTCAGAACAAGAAAGATTTGAATATGTGCAAATACAATGTCAGTGCGATTGATGAGTGCCACACTTATCACTTGTGTCTAATAGCCTGACAAAGAAGGTATGATCAATGCCCTAATTGTACAAGCTAAAGATCAAGTACACACTCTTGGAAATCCTTCTGTCTCATTGTGCCTATAGCAAGGTGAACATGATGGGTAAAAGATGGCGCTGTGCTGCATGTTCTGACCTGCCACTCTGTGGGGAAGCAATTTTTTATTTTTTTTTTGCTGTCCTTTTTCCTGCCTTCCCCCCTTTCCTTTCAAGTGTTTTTTAGGCAAAAAAAAGGATTGAGCAGGATGAAGAGGGCAGGCAGGATGGAAAGCGTTACAGTCCTAATGTACAGTTTAACAATTTGGCTCACTCCCTTAGTCACACAGCTATCAGATGTACAGCATGCCCTCTCTGTTTGTCAAAGACACACACGCACACTTAAGTGTGATTTCAATTGGGTGAATAATATGACAAAGCCTGTTTCTGCTTGGGTTATCTTCCTACCCTCTAGTCATCTTCTGCTGCATTCTCAGTACTGTGAGAATGAATACAGTGTTTGTGTCTCTGTAACATGAAATAGCACAGAATATTGTGGGTTTCTCAGTATGATCCTGTTGTGTTCTTTATTAACCATATAAGCCCCTGAATCTCTGCCCCAGTTGCAACTTTCTTTCGTGTCTGTTTGTGAGCATGCATGCAAATCCCGTCTCCTGTTAAGATATATGAACATGGTAAATGGCAGCATGCACACACACACTCTTACAGTAAGAGTGTGGGCAACACACAACAGTGCTGCTTTTCAGAGGCATGTGTTGCCAAAACTCCTAGCTTGACAAAGGCCACCCCATTTAGGCTGTACTGGTTTCCATAGAGATGATGGTGCCCCCAACCACCAATTTTGAATGGAACAAACTTGCCATTGGCTGAGCATATTGTCTGTTATGTCTTGTGTAAACTGTGTTTTATTAGATTTTTATTCAACAGTGCTTTAAGGTGGATGCAGCAAAGTTTCTCCAGTTTGGCTGGGTTTCTCTAATCCAGTTTTGCCCAGACAGAGTGTGTCCTTGACTTGTTTTTGCTATTGAATTGATTGCTTAGTAAAGATGGTAATATCTGTATTGATGCAGTTCCTTTGATCCAGAAACCACAGTGGACGAAAGCCAAAGTTGAAGTTTCTGTGTCTAATTCGCAATTGTTTTCAATTGTGTAACTTGATGGTTATGGACCTGGTTGGGCTTATGATTACAATGTGAAAGTGGACAATTGTGATAAAGTACATTTTTATGAATATGCTGTTGAAATTGTTATAACCAATCAGAAGTTAAATCAAACTACATCGTCACTTAAATGCAAAGTTCATTACTGCCATAAAGTAGTCATACAACAATGTGAACTCAGGCTTCAACTAATGTTTATTGTTATTATCAATAAATTCAATGTTTGTCTGTTAATCTGTAAAGTAGTAAAAAGTAAAAGTCCATTGTAACATTGTATAGAAAGAAATGCTGTCTGCTTTTTGCTTGATTATTCTGATCATAATTTCTTCTCTTCAAAAATGTAGTATGTTGGTGTTAGCCAGATAGAGAGAGGAACTGACAAAATAAATGGTAGACAGTATGCAAAAACAGTTGTGTCCACTGGGTTCAGGTAACCTTGCATTTCAATGCTAGGGTCTGCACACAGTTTACAATGTCAATGAAATGATAAGATGAAAGATTAAAACAAGAGGGCTTTGAAGCATTTTATAGATGATGTTTGATTAGATAAGAAGAAAAGTTTATTAAAGTTGGTTCAGAACTTTCTGTTACTAACATGTGGTTAGCATCTTAATATGTGACAAAAACAATATCCACATTTGAAACCCTAAAGCTAATGTTAGGCTTTTGTGCTTTTCAATTTTTACAATATTTCTGTAAATATTTATTTCTCATTGACTAATTGTCTCAGGGCCTGAATTTCCCTCGTTAAATGCTTTATATAAGGGGATTTTTACATTTTGGCAGTGGACCTACTTGTTAACCTTTGATTGCTCGCCTGTAACTTAAGAAATTCTTCTCCACTCTAGATGTCATTTGGGTACCTTACATATTTAAGTCATTCCTGTTAGTATTAGATGAGTTCATTGAATATTGAGGAAAAATTGTCCAAATAACAGGCTGCCAAAAACAATTGCTCAAAGTATTTAAAATTGTGTATTCAAATTAGTTTTTCAGTCTCAACTCAACCCAGTGTTGTGCAAATTAGTCTCATGCATGTTTGACCACCACCTGCTCACCATTTTCTTAACTAAAATTCATCTTGATTGATGTACTCAACATGCTGCAACAACCTGAAAATTAGATTGAAATCAGATTGAACCTGAAATCAGATTGAATTTAATTTGTCCTAAATAACATGTTTGTTCCAAAAATGTTCAGTAAACATAGAATGAATAAATATATAGACAGTATACAGAGCAGCATAGGACAGGCTTTCAGATGATGAATAAACATGTTTACAGTCTTCTGACTTTGGCACATCTTATTTTCCAAAAGGTTTCAAATGTGGTTGATTCAGAACCTAAACTTGATCTGATTGATCAACACAGACTACATAATTCATTTTGTCCTGTCATCAGTTTAAATCAGTGAATCAACATTAGTTAGTGACAGTTAATGTGACCTAATTTTTACCGTAGAGTGATAATCAGCACTGTGGAAAAAATTGATACAACACAGTTGTAGCAGAGCTGTGATAAGAGCCATGATGTAACTTTTAATCGTGCATTGACAGAACTATTAACACAGGTGGAGCTGATGCAAGCAGCCTTGTAGAGAGAGGGAGAGAACATGAGACAAGTGTTGTCATTATTTAACATTGCTGTAAATGTGTGCAAGAATTTCTGCTAGCAAAACATAGCATTATAAGTGCTTGATTTGCAAGAATCATTTAAATTATGGGCAATTCCTGCAACCCCACAGTGAAATTCAGGTCCTGAGACCAATTAGTTAACTTTTGCAGGTTTGCCATAAACACTTTGCTCTGGAT
Organism: Channa argus; assembly: GCF_033026475.1. Classification (NCBI taxonomy): domain Eukaryota; kingdom Metazoa; phylum Chordata; class Actinopteri; order Anabantiformes; family Channidae; genus Channa; species Channa argus. Next base: position 19,073,651 of record NC_090202.1, on the reverse strand, counting down.
AGGCAGATATTTGTTTTATAATTTCAAAGGCTGTATGAACTGAAGACGTGCTACAGCTAGTGATAAAGTATAGTAGTAATGCCATTGTACGTATAGTGACATGAATTGCAGATTTTTATTGTTAAAAGTTAGATTTTTTGAAAGGCTGGAAAGTAACATTGAATTGAATTAACATACATCTTGCAGGAGAAACAGGGAGATGCTTTAAAGAGCCAATATGACATTCAAATGGCTAGAGAAAGGGAGCCAACAGAGGTTCACGTATGTTTTGGTAGCCTAGCCTAGAGCTGGGCCTTATCATTTTGTAAATTGTAAATATTGTCAGTGATTCTGCCCCCCTTATTGAAAACAAAAAGTAATTCCATGATGTATACTATATTGTGAATAATAAAGTGCTATGATGGGAGGATTTCACATGAGCCTACAAACAGAATAAATGTGGCAGGAAGAGCAAGCTCACATCTTTTCTAAAAAAGGGGCTTCAAATGTGGTTGAAAATGGTTCTGCTACAAATGAGAAGATATAAGACTAAAAACTTAAGTTATCTTTTTTAGACCTTGCTGTTTTACATCCTCAGAGTTGTACAATCGTCTATGAAGGAGTATAAACATAAATCACAATGTAGCAGCCTGTCTACATGTCGTTATTTCAGGTTAGTAAAGTTATTCTGAATGAGTTTTTACACTGCTAGTGTAAAAAACAAGTCTCCATGTAAACCAAAGCACAATGGAGACTTCTTTCATCTTCTCACCTAAGAGCAAGGATGAGGGTTTGAGGTGGAGTACAGGAAAGTAAATTGAGTAGGACAATAGGGACATTTTGAGTGCGAGACAAGGGTTTTGAGAGAAAGCGTTAGAAAATCTGAACATTAATTCAATAAAATATGCTCTAAAATTGAAAGATATGGTGTTGATATAAGATAGAAGAATCAATCCATATGTGATGTAGCATTTGCTCCCACACATACAGAACTGTTAACACAGGTGAAGCTGATGTAGTTCACCACTGACACACACACACACACACACACTCAAAACTCACACAAAAGTAGACATTAGTTTGCAAATAATCTTTTCCATTGAGAAACCCAGTAGGGCATCGTTAAGTTAGAGCTAGCACGAAATTTGTTGAAGACGGCTCATTTGTAATGCTCTATGCAGAAAAACAAATCCTACGTACACTAATCCCAGCCAGGTACCTCGTCCTAATCTCAGACTGCACATTATAGCATTCCTTTGAGGGTTTCACTCTTTCTCCTCCAATGTGTTGCATGAACACATTGCCCTCACAAGGTGGACTCTGTGATTGTTACATTGACATTTGGCATTCAGCGCACAAAACTTTTTTTTTGATGCAAACTTAATAGGTATAACCTATGTATTTTTTCCACAGTTAGTCAGCTGGGGGTGACCGTGTCCTATGTATTCACTGCAGTTTGAGGCTTTTATCTCACTGTTCTTGTCAAAATTGTTTATGTTCTGTTTTATTGTATTTGTTACTAATAGCACTAATCTAACTAGTACTGTGTGTAACTAGTACTAGTACTGCTGGCTTGTGATATTATGTGTGTATCTAAACTTGTTACCAAAAATTGGTCATGGTTATATCTGAATAACTTTTGCATAACCAGTGTCCAGTTCTTACATGGTGTAATATATTCCCAGTCTTGCTTTTTCAGCATGAAACTGTTAAACACAATGTATTTCAAACTTTTTTTTCTTGCTGTCTCTTCATTTTGGTTTTTGTGTGCATGTGCAGAATACCTTCATAGTGTTGCAGCTTGTGCTAACCTGCAATGTCTTTGAGCCACACACAAATGCACAAATGCCACAATTTTGGCTCATACCAAACAGCTTCTAGTTAGCTTTTGTAAAGATAGTACTGATGCCATGTTTTTAACCTGAACAGGGATGTATGTGTTAAATTCCCTGATGTGGGTTAAGCCTTAGCATTACACCCACTGTGGGTGTGTAATTGGTGTCACCTGTTTATGAAGGTTAACCTCATACATTATATCACCACGAGTGTGTGTGTATGTGTGTGTGACGGAACACAGATGAGCATGCAAGATGCATTTGCTCCAGCTTCCTACTGTAGACGTTACACCATCGACCCAACTCTCTGTTCAGGATCATCTCTATTATTTAGTTGAGTCATGGTGTTTTCAAAGGAATACTGGAGATTGGTAAAGAATGCTTGAAGGCTACATGAACCATATGTATAAAATCCTGTGGCTTTAACCGTTGGCTTTAAATTACTGATTTCGTATATTGTATACTATTATAACATGGGCCAAGAATTAACAATTCACATTGCTCTTTTATCAGCATTATAATGGATATATATTGAAATACTCGGAGTATTATTTTTTCACTGATTGGGAGATTAGAATTACAGATACATTAATTGTAAAATGTACAGTCATTTTTGAGGCTGCTGTAAATGTTATTTAATTGTATTTCATTCTATTGAGTCCATTAATATTTAGCTTTTCCTATGCATTACAGTAGTTGTAGTGTACCTGCCATTTCTTTTCAGTATGTTTGCCTAGAGGAAGTCAGGGATGTATTTAAGATTTGTCATGCCTGATGGCACAGAAAAACGGGGGCGATACATCAAATTAATTTGATTAATAAAAATTAGTAAACAAAAGATGACTAAATTTAAAGAAAATCTAGATTATTACTTCCTCTGCTCTCTGTTAATGACAGCACCAGCAGCTCAAGAAAGCTAGTTGGGTTATCTCTGTTACATGTAAATGACGGACATCTCAGCTCCTTTCTTTGTCAATTGTCTTTGTGCACAGGCTTTACATAAAAAGAATCTCCATAGAAGCCATAGCATTAGCTATCTGAGTAATGATTTAGATTATAGCCCGCGACTTACTGGGTAAGTACAGCGAACCTTGGGGTGGCTGTAGCGGAGAAGGGAGAGCGGTCGTTCAACAATCCCACAGTTATTGGTTCGATCCCCGGCTCCTGCGGTCACATGTCGAAGGTTCCTTAAGCAAGACACTGAAGAACTCACTGAGAGCAACTTAGTTGCCATTGCCCTCAGTGAGTGTTGGCCAGCTACCCGGTATATACACTATATTGCCAAAAGTATTCGCTCACCCATCCAAATAAATGAATTTAGGTGCACAAAGCAAGGTCCATAAAGACATGAATGAGTGAGTATGGTGGTGAAGAACTTGACTGGCCTGCATAGAGTCCTGACCTCAACCCTATAGAACACCTTTGGGATGAATTAGAGCTGTGTATTATGTATTTCATAAACACACTTCTAAACCTCGTGGAAAGCCTTCCCAGAAGAGTTGAAGCTGTTATAGCTGCAAAGGGTGGGCCGTCATATTAAACCCTATGGATTAAGAATGGGATGTCACTAAAGTTCATATGGGTCTAAAGGCAGGTGAGCGAATACTTTTGGCAATATAGTGTGTGTGTGTGTGTGTGTGTGTGTGTGTGTGTGTGTGTGTGTGTGTGTGTGTGTGTGTGTGTGTGTGTGTGTGTGTGTGTGTGTGTGTGTGTGTGTGAGAGACTATGATTGCGAATGGGTGAATGAGAAGCAGTGTAAAGCACTTAATAACAAATATTTGTTATTATTTGATGACAATAAGCGTGCATTTAGAATTTTGTAGTTAAGGGATACTTACTAAATAATTACTTGACGGGTGCAAATACCTAAAGTGTACTACAGATAAGAAGAGGGTTAGAGGCTTTACTTTAAATCACAGCCCTCATTTGTTTTACCTACTGATTTAAATTACTTTTCCATGCTTTGAGACCATTAAAATAAAAGCACGGTTGCTTTTTATTTTCTCAAAAATTAAGCCTCTTACCCTTGTCTTACCTGTAGTTACACCATAAGTATTTGAACCTATCATGTAATTATTTAAGAAGTACTCATTAACTACAAAATACTTGCACTGTAGGTATTTTTTTTTTTTGGTAATCTACATCCCTAAAGTTTGCTTATTGTTATCAAGAAAGAACAAATGTGTATCAATAGGTCCTGTGGAGTTATACCCTTGTTTCTAATAAGTACACAGTACGTTTGTTGTGAATGATGGCATATGTGTAACACAGTGAAAATTTTCTCATGCATAAAATGGTGCACAGAGTACTAAAAACAGCTTGTAGTGGTAAAATGTAGGCCTGGTGGCTCAATCGGTAGAGCATCAGGTTGGGATGCAGAAGGCTGCGAGATCGAATCCTATCACACCAGCCGTGGCCCCACCCCATTGTTGCTTGGTGCTGTTCCCAAGCCCCTCAAGGGGACAAGCAGAAAGCCATTTATTTGAGTGGTAAAATTGATTTATGTTTATATAACAGTATCTACCTCAGCCAGCCAGTGCTTTGCTGTGTCCATGTACATGTTCCTACGGGCTGTTGTCTGTTCTTGTTTTGTCATTAACTTGTGTGTTATCTTCTGCCAAGGTGTCTGTAATCCTAATCTTACCATCCACTGTATGATACAGTAACTAAATAGATGTATATTTGTATTAAAGCTGTCTTTTAACAAATGTTTGCATTTCAGCATTTGTTATTTTTTTGTGTACTATGAATCTAGAGTTGATGTGTTTATTGTACAATAAACTGTCCATACTCCTTTGCTTGGCACCAGCTGCTCTGGCATAGTGCTGGGTAGAGGTCACAATCTTGTGAATGTTTCAGTTTCATGAAACACCCAGGCTTCTAGTATATACCTTTCAGGTATACTGTACACTGGTTACCCGCTAGTTTGTAGAGTTCAGTCTTACAATCTACTGACAAGAAACAACATTCTTCAAGCTAGAGTTGTACAAGTGTAAGCTATTTCCTTAATTCGTTGTCATTCATATTAATTTTAATGTCAGGAGGTGGGTGTCCAGTACATAAAATAATCTAAACAGTTAAAAATTCAACAGTGCCAATGAACTCCTTCCTGGCCCCGGTTATTTTGTCTCTTTTGTCCTGTAGCAATTGAATAGTGAACATGGTATGAGGTTTTACCTTCAGACACACAACTACCCTCAGTTACAAGTAGCCAGGGTAGACATGTTTCTTCATTTTTAAGAAAACTCACTGTCCTTTAAATGAACATAATGTATATGTGTACATGAGGGCATATGTTTAAGTGTGGGAGTGCGTGTGATCCAGATGTCCTGTTGTTACCCTCCATGAGATGCTAAGAAGTATGATTCCATCAACCAAACTGGATGACTGCCACAGCCAGGAATAGACTCCTAGAGCTTAAAATACCAGATAGACACACATTGCAAGCAAATACAACCCCTGCTGAGCATGTTTAAGGGTGTATTTGTTGTACATATGTATCGTTGCTGCTTTTGTTGAGATTCGGTATCTTTATAAATTATTCACTTGCTCGGTATATCGACACTTAAAAGGTATCACAATAACCTGCTGTTAAAAATTATACTATTCCCCCGTTTTATTAGTATTGTACTGAAAATATTTAGTTTTGTACATACCAGGTTTAACAGGCTTTCTGTAGCTGGTGTCTGTATGAAGTTATGGAGCCCAAAAAAAGATTACATGCGAGCCAAGAGAGTTCCCCAGTAGCAATACTCTACAAGCTGAAAAATAAGGTGTCCTTTTAAAACACATACATGCATGAAACAAACAAATCACAGCAAGTCAAATGAGCTGATTCCTAACTGGCATGTGAAAATGCAACTTGGTTTCTGTAAAAGGGGTAAAATTTTAGAGAAAACTCATCTCACTTTTTAGATTTCTCCAGAAGAGTGCAGTTTGCTCTGCCCTTTATGTGCAAAACCAGCTTTCTTAATACTTTTTTTGTTTTTTTGTTTTTTTTAACAAGAGCACACGCATGAGAGAAGACTTAAGGACAATTAGCAGTGTGGAGTTGCTGGAAGAAAGAAAATCATAACAATTTGTGATGCCTCTTTGTATTTACAGCAAGCCCCCCAAAAGCCTGACATAAACTGCCAAAACAGAAAAAGTTTTTGTTGTCCTTTCGGCTTATCCCGTTTGTTCAGGGTCGCCACAGCGGATCATTGTCCGCATGTTGATTTGGCGCAGTTTTTGCGCTGGATGCCCTTCCTGACGCAACCCTCCCCGATTTCTGCCAGATTTGGACTGGCACTGCGCAACTGAGGAGGGGAATGGGCTTTTAGGGGTTCAGCGTCTTGCCCAGAGACACTTCAACATATACCTGGAGACGGGGATCGAAACCCTGACCCTGACCCTGAGCTACAGCCGCTCCTCCAAAACAGAAAAAGTGACCCTTAAAAATTTAAATAAGTTAGTTTCTATGTATTGTCGGCCTCTAACCCCTCCAGAAAGTCAGGGAAGCTGCATCCTCTTTGCTTTAATCCACTCCTGGCTTGCAATAAACAATAAATGCAGTCCTGTACACTACACATGACTGATAGTTGGTATGGCTCCTTTAGTACATTACATAAATAAACCTTATAGATTTTTAACACCATAAGCTTAAGAGAGGTATTGAGGACTCCTGTATTGTGATTAAAAAATAAAAACATACTAAATGCATCAGTGCATTACATGTACAAAACCATAACGCAAACATATGTTAATTTTAAGAATCAAATATCCAACTTTTGTTGACTGACAGTGGTGTTTGTAAATTTAGGTAAGATCTGATCTCCACCAGTACATGTTTTCCAAAATTGTACAATGTCGTTGAAGGGGAAACTGCGCACTCACAGAGACTAGCACTGGTCTGGATTGCTGCCACTGTTGTATGTGGCTCTGTACTCTCTCAGGGGCAGCTTCTTTGCTGTCCCTTGCTTCCTCTTCCTGTCTTCAAGAGGAAGTGTGCTTTGTTTGGCTTCAGATGGCAATATCTTCATATTTGTTATGAGAAAAAGGTGAGCCTGGGGTGGTACTCACTAGGCAACAGACTTTTTTTTTTATATGATTCTGCTGTTTTTGAGTGTTACTGCACGATAGATGGTTTTTCATTTTTTTCACACACACTCCAACTGTACTTGGCTCATCTATTTTTGGCAGGAGCTGTGTTTTGGGGCAGTCCCATTAGCTTTGCTTTATTAAGTCATTAAAGTAGTCTACAGTGGTGCCACACACAATCACTGTCCACATTGCTGGAGCCATTGTCCAGGGCCCAGCAGTTACACAAGAATCATGTGTGCAGTTGAAGGTCATGGCTTAGGTCAGGTTATCCAAACAATATCCAATCCAGTGAAAACACTATGTTTGGCATCACATACTTTGGCTGTTTATCTCAATAAGTACAACCACTCAAGTAACTAGTGGTAATTTTTTTTGTGGTCGTATCCAATGTGTTTTTGTTATTGGATTTCCTGTCCTGGCTCATGTTAGTATGTCTGACTCACACTCTGTGTAATGCCTTTGCGATTTATTTATTTATTTTTTTGTTGTTCTTTGCTCTGTCATCATAGCATTATTGGGCCATGTCTTGGAATTGCTTTCTGTAATTAAAGTGTCAGCTAGATAACATTTAATGTGAATGTATTGTCTGTATCCCAAACACTCACAAGCTGGTAAACACATTGCAATGTTGAAGATGTGTGTTTCCCTTTTTTTTGTTTTTTGTTCTTTGTTTTAATTTTGTCTATCCACTTTCTTCACTCTGCTGCTTTTTGTAACGCCCCCCCCCCAACACCACCATTGTCATTTCCTTCTTAATCTTGCTCTCTTTCTGCACCACTTCACTGTCTGTCATTCATCCTCATTTCTCCCTTCATTCTTTTCTTGTCTTGCTTTCTCTCCAGGTGGCTATAAAAATAGTGGATAAGACCCAGCTGGATGATGAAAACCTGAAAAAGATCTTCAGAGAAGTGCAAATCATGAAGTTGCTAAAGCACCCCCACATCATCCGCCTCTACCAGGTACATACTTACCCACAGAGCCGACACTCTGCTTAGTTTTACATTCAAGACCCAAGACCAAGTAGGAGAAAAATACAAGTAAGATGTGTTTGCAGGATTTGCAACCCCTCACCCCAAATACAAATGAAATTATTTTGGAAAAAGGCAAAAGCAAAGACTTCCTTCTGGCCAACTGTATGAAAATAATCTAGAACTGCCAAATTTTTGGTATAAAATTTAAAATGTACCTGTGGCAAAACTATTTCATTTTTTATCCATTACAAATTAACATGTTTTGTTTCACTTGTTATCGTTCATCTGTTAATCTGACCAGTACAACTCTGATGTTCTCCCAGGGCCCAAGTTGTAGATGTTGAGAAAAGAGTTTCTTTTTTTTTTAATTCTTTGCCTGTGCTTTTCTTATATCAGGTCACTAAAACACCAAACCAGTCTTTTATTAAAGTTATTTTTTCCAACATTTTCTATACATAATAATAAATGTAAATGTATCACTAGCAGTTGGCCAATCAGAAAATCTGTAGGATCATATTTTTTTTTTTTTAGGTGATGGAGACAGAGCGGATGATCTATCTGGTAACAGAGTATGCTAGCGGTGGAGAGATATTTGGTAAGGGAGTACCCCATTGTTTCATTTTTACGGATTGTCTTTGTCACTGTCTCTCTCTGTTTTTCATTTTGTGCTTGTTTTGTTTTTACGTTGTACCTGATGATCTCACAATTTAATAAAAAACGTAATTCAATAACTATTGAAATACAATAATGAAGGCACTGCTCTTTAAAATGTTTGTAAATGGTTTTCCCCTTTACATTTAGGTCTTATTTCTGTTCACAGTGACAAAATATATCTCTTACTAAACACAACCTAATCTGTCTGATACAAGCATACAGCTTAGTTTCATTATTTGCAGATATTTGTGCTTGTATCTTAAGACATTCATTTATTTATTTACTTAGTTACTTACCTATGTGTGAATCCAAGGGTTTACATATCTAAATTGAATTTATGTGTGTTTAGACCACCTTGTGGCTCATGGGCGTATGGCGGAAAAGGATGCCAGAAAGAAATTCAAGCAGATTGTGGCAGCCGTCCATTTCTGTCACTGCCGCAATATTGTTCATAGAGACTTAAAGGCTGAGAATCTGCTGCTTGACCACAACCTCAACATCAAAATCGCAGGTGTGTATATGTGTGTTCTCACCAAAGAATGTATGGGTGGGTATCTTAATTTAGTGGTTTTGTGCTGTCTTTGTGAGTAAATGGAGGCAAGTGTCAGCATGTGATTTTGGAGTATTTTCCTGGTTTAGTTGAATTTACTCTCTCAAAAAAACGATCGGATTGAATAAACCTCTTCTCCCCCATCAGATTTTGGCTTCAGTAACCTGTTTTCCCGAGGCCAGCTGTTGAAGACGTGGTGTGGCAGCCCTCCCTATGCCGCACCAGAGCTCTTTGAAGGAAAGGAGTATGATGGACCTAAAGTAGATATATGGGTGAGTTGTATTTTAGATCTGCATTGGGTCCTTTTGATGTGTATTACAGATGTAACTATGAGGCTTAAAACCTCATGAAACACAGTTTAAAAATAAACAGATAAAAGAATGCATAAGATGTCATGAAACAGAGTTTCTTTATTAGAAAGTTTGTTTAAGCCATATTTTAAAACAAAGCATTCACATTTGTTTTCTGCGTTTCTTTTTTCCTCTATAGAGCTTAGGTGTCGTGCTATATGTGTTGGTGTGCGGTGCCCTGCCCTTTGATGGCAGCACTCTCCATAATTTGCGGGCACGTGTCCTCAGTGGCAAGTTCCGCATTCCCTTCTTCATGTCCACAGGTAGTACTCCTGTAAACTCATGTTCACCTACACTTAGATAGATATCAACTTTTTCTTTTCATTCAAGAGCAAGTCAAGGTTTTACTCCACCAACAGTTGCTTTTCACTGGCCATCTTAAAGAACGGTGGCTACGATTGTCTTTACTGTGCCGAGAAGTGGGATATATTGCTTTATACTAAAGGGCTGGATTGAAAAATTACACTTATGAGCCAAATCCTTATGACTTCTTACAAAGTGAATAAGATCTTGTAACAATGTCGTGTCAATGGTCAGTTCTTGTCGACGTGTTGGATGTGGGAGAAATGGGCAGGTGCAAAGACCTGAGTGACTTTGACATTAACCATATTGTACCAGACAACTAGGTTGGAACATTTCCAAAAAAGCAGGGCAGGTTGGATCTTATGGTAAACACCTATCCAAAAAGGAACAAACCACAAAGCGCTTTTTCTATAATGAACACAATAGGTTAACGACCCGATCAACGCTAAAAGTTGAGCATTTAAAATGGGAAAAGAATAGAGCAGATAGTTATATTCTTATTGAACCACATTAAAAATGATAATAGTTCTGTTAGAATGTTCATTCAGAGCATTTATTAAACCACATCAATTGAGTTTCTTAAAAGTAAAACATGAGAACACAAATGGAAAATGACATTTATTTTTCGCTTTGATATTTCAGATTTTTATGACCTATTTCTATTAATTTCCACTCTCTTGAGAAAGAGTTAGCATTTCTTTGGACAGGGCTTATTAGGAGGTGGATTATTATATATGAATATTATACTAACTTTATATTTGTGTCTTATGTAAGTGCACCTCTATGTTTGTGTGTTATTGCAGACTGTGAGTACTTGATCAGACACATGTTAGTGCTGGAGCCCAGCAAACGTTTGACCATGGAGCAGATCTGTAAGAACAAGTGGATGAGACAAGGAGACCTGGACCCAGACTTTGACAGGGTGAGACCCTTGTAGAAGTATTCTGCAATATTCATCACTCATGGCACATATGTGTATTTACCATTTACCAATAGCAAAAGAATTTTGTCCTGTGTAATTTGTCACTTGATCCTCCCATGTTGTTAATTTGATATTTTTTGTGACTATGTGACAGCCTTAGTGTATATGAGAATTAAAAAGGAAGATACTTTCATATCTATCTGTTAAATATAAGGCGACACCCAGCAGCCAGCACAAAAACTCAAATAGGGGTAAATGACTAATTTGGCACTGTTGAAATGTACCGTGAACTTTTTTCAGTTGTCTAGTCTTTGCAAAACCTTATGTGTAAGAAGAGTCCTGGATTGATTGGATAGCATTTTTCTCTCAGACGTATTGAGAGATGGCCAAATATACTTGGGCAGCCATTAACATACATTTACATTTATGTGTGGGGAAACACTAATTTGCTATTTTATGTGGAAGTTATGTGCCTGCTAAGTCTTTCTCTGAGCAGTTACCTCCTGGAGTCCCACGTGGTTGTTCAGTAAATGCTCTCAGCTACATAGTTTGTAACTTCACCACAAAGTCCTAAAATGTCAAAATTGTCCTTAATTTTACCAATGGATAATGTGCTCCAGACTGTGAAATCAAACTCTGTTAACTTTGACTTTATCATTTGCTACTGAATAATTTACTGTCATACTCCCTCACATTTCCTTTACATTTCTCATCCCTTCCAGTTGATAGCAGAGTGTGAACAGGTGAAGACAGAGCGAGAGACAGAGCTAATCAATGAGCAGGTGCTGATGGCAATGTGTGAAATGGGTCTAGACCGAGAGCGCACACTTCAGGTTGGACATAATTGTGTGATGATTTTTACAGATGTATTTTGATATTCAGTGCTGCCTTTTGTCAATTTATTTCAGCAACTAAGTTTTGTCCGCTATTGTTCCTCCTAGTCCCTTCAAACTGATGCATACGATCACTACAGTGCCATCTACAGTCTGCTGGCTGAACGTCTCAAGAAACACAAAACCTTACGTGTTGCCCAGCCCACACCGCGTTCTGTTAGCTATCCCCTTAACGCTGTACAGGTAGTTCATTTTTCATTTGTATTGCCATTATGTGACGGGGGTTTTACAGCTAATGTTTTAATTTTGACACAGTTTGAGTGTATTTCTTTGTAATCGCTTTCACACGTACTTTTTTGAAGGCATACCATCATTATTTTAGAGTTTCTTTGGTATGTTTACTTATAAGAGTTTAAAAACAGTACATCTTTTGGACTCTATTCTTCACTCCTCCTGCATTAAAGGAATATTGGACATGTTTTTTGGTAGTCTCTTCTGAAGAAAGGTGTGTGTGTGTGAGGCATAGCTTTTTCAATACTCTTAACCTACAGTAGTCATTGTGTAAGTCCACTGAATGGAGTTCATTGACCTTAACCCATCTGCCAATCCCACCTGCTCTAAGAAGATTGTTAAAAATTAGTGCAATCCTAACATGACCTGTTTGTTCGTGTGTGTGCCCAGCAGAACGATCCACAGGCTAATCCTGTTAGCATGACCGTTCCCCATGTCCAGCTCATTAACCCAGACAACCAGATTGTTGAGGTGAGTCAAGGATGGCATCCAGTTGTTTATGTCAGCCTGGCAGTGGGTGGCCAGAATATTGCTTTAATAGGAAAGCAGGGACCAGTCTGGATTTTTGTTCATTAATTTGAAATCCCAACATTGACTATAACGTCCAAGTGCAGCTGAGTTTGACTGATAAAAAATAGTTGTTGCTCCTATATGGCAGTACCTTAACAAGTCCTTAGCCAGGAATTACTACAACAGGTTACATAAATTAGTCAACACAACAACACCTTGTCTTTATTTTTGATGATTTGACTGCCTGTGCATTATGTGTATTATTTACAGTTTCATAGTCCTGCTTACTTTGATCAGTTCATCTTTTTATCTCACAGATTATGATCAGATCCAGACAATAACACTTACATGCGCACATACTCAAACATAACACAGTCTAGAAGCTGACTCACAAACACTGTGAAACACAAGAATGCGTCAGATTACTGCAGTGCAGCAGCGATTTTAATAGAGAATTTGAACACACACACGTTCTCTTTAAGCCTTGAAGAGACATTGCTCTAGACCATTACTGACGGCCATGTATATGTATTTTTCTGTTGTTTAGCCTGATGGCAGCATGGCATTGGACAGTGATGAAGGGGAGGAGCCATCTCCAGAAGCAATGGCTCGCTACCTTTCAATGAGGCGACACACTGTGGGGGTTCCAGACCAAAGGTAACAAATACATGCATGTTAACTCTTCCAAGGATTTGAACTATATATATGTAGTACATATCCATTTTATATTATGTTTTGTGCATCCTTTGTTGATAGGCTAATGGCTAAAATTACATAAGAACACAGCTTTATCAGCAGAAAAAAAACAGCGATTTAGACTGTTTTGCATGTGGTATCATTTAATATAATTGTTGACAAAATATCAATGGGAGACCAGATATAGCAAGTGTTTATTGGTAGGACTGTTGATACAGAGAGTGAAAAGTGGGTTATTGAAAGTTGCATTTGAACAATCTATTTTATTTAAGACAAGTATGAGCTAGAAACACTGATTCCATCTTGTTCTTGTTCTTCCCACTTCAGGACAGAGATGCAGGAGGACCTTCAGAAGCTGCCACCAGGTTTCCCTCGTGGTGCTGTGCCTCAACCCCCCTTCCCATTACTGGCTCCCAATATGGGCCAAATGCACACTCTCATGCCAACACAGTGCTTGCAGCCCACACAGCAGCTGGAGTACAAGGTAGAGGCTGTTGGGTAGATTGGCAATAAAAGACCTATAAAGTAATCTATTAACTTGTAGAAACCTGCGTCTATAGGTCATAAATATCTAATTCATCTTTATTTATCTGACATTCCAGGAGCAGTCATTGCTACAGCCACCTACCCTGCAGCTGCTCAATGGCATGGGGCCTCTGGGCCGAAGAGCTTCCGATGGCGGTGCCAACATTCAACTACACGCTCAGCTCCTCAAGAGGCCCAGAGGGCCCTCACCACTTGTCGCCAGCCCAGTAAGTATAAATGTTATTTATGGGGACATGGGTGTCTGTGCAATTTGTTTATATTCTAATATGCAAACTGTAAGAGTCTTGACCAGGAAACTAATTGTCTCTCTCAGCACCCTATCCCTGCAGTAGCTCCAGTGGATGAGGAGGGTTCAGATGGAGAGCCAGACCAAGAGGCAGTACAGAGGTAACCCACAGGGACAGTTTTGGTGGAAAGGTATACTGTACAGGAGTGCTGTCTAAACTGGATAATCTGGAAAGACTGTAGCTTGTAAAAATAGGTCAATGAGTTCTCTATTAATTAGTTGGGTTTACAGTATTTTTTAATTTAATACTATCTAAAATTATTTGCTACTGCAATTTCTGAATGCACATCTAAATCACGAAGTTTTAAGTACTCCAACATTTTGGAGACAAAGAAATTGGATACAAAATGGCACATGGAAATGTGGTGTAGGATTCAAAAGTCTAGGTTAGGGTTTCCCAATTGGTCCTCTTCAGACAGCACTTTCTGTAGACTTCGCTGGTGTCCTGGGTTGCTGGGAGTGAGTGCCTTCAGGCTGCTCTGCTTTTCCCCACGGGAGGTGGCCACTCTGCTATGGTGCTTATCTCATCTCTCCTCCTTTCTCCATTGCGCAAGTGTCTTCTGTCACAGTTCCAAACTGAATCCGCACTAAACCCAGCCCACCTATCTTTTAAACTCTTTGGCTAAGAACCTCTTTATCTCTTTCATTTCAAGATGCCAAATTATTCTCCCAACTTTCTCACTCTTTCTCACACAGCTTTTCTAACTCTAAAGCTTGCAAAACAAGCTATTAAAAAATGGCAACCAATCCAATCATGAAATTGGAATCTGGGGGGTTGTGGGATACCCATAAGCTTTAACATCCATCTATGGTGTAATTTTATTGTTTGTTTTTCTGATTGGCTAAGATGATATGAATGATGGCACCCATTGGCAGAAGTGGGAAGGGGTGGGCCTTTCCCCCCCATCTCCATTAGCCAATGAGGACAGAGAGCTGACCAGCACTGCTTCCTGTCTCCCACCCTCACCCCCGTCCTCCCCCTCCCTGCGGCCCAGGTACCTGGCGAACCGCTCCAAGCGGCACACGACGCACGCGCTCACGAGCACATCGCATGGCGAGCCCTCGACAGAGTCACAGCGGCCCCAGGGCCCCCGCCAGAGGGGGGGTTGGGCCCCCGACACACACACACGGTGAGGGGACACACCCGCTCCGAGCTGTATATGCACAAGGACACTCAAACATACAGGCCCACACATTAAATAAGGGCATATTAAGCCTAACTCTATCTGTTTGATGTCTCTCCCTCACACATATACTCACTCTCAGCTGATCTCACACACACTCACACACACATTACTGATAAATCATCTGCATCAGGTGATCATTGTGCACCTTGTTTAGAAGAGGGATTATGGTTTTGTCAGTAGTGGTACTGGAGATGGAGGGTGTGGCACAGGACACATCACCTGTAAACCATGTATCAAAATAACAGTTTCTTCTCCACAAATTTGAAAGGAGCAGGTATGTTACAGGTTTACTCTCAAGACTCAAGTCAGAGCAACTCTTCGAATCTTGCCCAGTAATTAAGTTTTTATTGAAGCTTGTCAACACGTAGATGTTAATGTTCTTTTTTCTGTGCAATGAAATGTTGATTCCCTGAACAGTATGTAGAAAATAAATTGTCACCATTAGTAGGTTTCCTTAAGAATCATTCCTTATCCCTGTCATATCTTGCCAGTGTCGCCCCGAAGTAACTTTCATTGGTGCGCAGGAAATGAAACGTAATGTAAATTGATTATAATCGTATTGCGATTGACAAGGATAGTGTTTATATGCTTCCTTTTGTAATATAAGTTCTGTGCGCTAATGTTTTATACACATTTGACGTATAAGCATTCTCTGTTTGTAATATTTTGCATGGGTTTGAAGCTCATGCTTCTGATGTGTTTATGTGGCTCATCTGTGTCTGTGTCTGAACATGTGCATCAATGTCTCTGCTATTTGTCACATTGTGTCATTGTATCCCTGCGTGTGTGTGTTTGTGTGTACACACACGTTTGTGTCCACTCCCTGTGGTCCTGTCTTCAGATCCAGCTATAAGGACTGTAACACCCTTCATCTGCCCATGGAGCGCTTCTCACCTGTCAGACGGTTTTCAGATGGTGCGGCCACTATCCAGGCATTCAAGGCTCATCTAGAGAACAGCAGTCTTATAAAGCAACTCAAGCAGGTACATCACTCTGCTTATTATCACAAGCTTATGCTAATGAAACCTATATTTAGAATGGACACCATTAGACATTAGTGTATATCTGTTTAGCACTTTTAGCTCTCAAGGCAAAATCGTTTTTTGACAGTTGACAACTTGGAGTGCAGATAGAAACAAAGGCACAGAGAGAATGATCTGGTATTCAGGGCTCTACAATTACTTTTATTTTTGGCACACAGATGAAAATTGGTAACTTTATGTTTATTTATTGAAAATACTTTAATGATCCTATGGGGAAATTTTAGGGACAACTGCCATTTCAAGGGCTACTTTTTGGGATCAGTATCACCTCTTATCAGTTGAGCTGTAGCTGCTTCCGTTACTAACATTAATTCATCTGTATGTTTGTCTGCTGATTTTAAACAGTAAATATTTAACATCAAATTTAGATGTCTAGCTGGACATGCAGAGTTAAGTCATGTGCACGGTTAAATAGCTTGTTCCACCATCAAAGCTGAAAACTTTATCTTTGAATCTTTTGCTGTGCACTGTATGGACTACCTGATGTTGTATGTCAACAATGGGCAATAGGGATTTTAGACCTGGGTGAGGGTGTTCTGGTAGAAAGGTGCTGACAAGTTGGCTACTCTGTAGGTGAGAGTCAGAGCTGATGTGGGTGGAAGACTGGTTAGAAAACTGAATAGAGTTGTGATGCCTGGATCTGAATAGGTCAGCTAGAAAAAGAGACAGCTTGTAAGATAAAGTTAATTTTCTCGAGATAATGAGATAATTTAGCAAAATCCAGATGACCGTCTCGGCTTCCATAGGTCATATCCAATGCCTTGTCCTTCAAAGTTGGGGTAATAAATGTGATTTTGCTATAGTTAACATAGGCTAGTTAATGGTCCACATGAATGTGTTTTTACCTTAGTAGTTAAGTTTTACGATCGCTTGAGCCTGTTTCACATATGAACTCCGACAAATGTTAGAATTCAGCATCGGACGTTGTCCGGACTGGCCTTTCTGAAATTTACCTCGCAGGTGGTGATCGCCCGAGTAAGAAGCGTCTTCACGTGTGAAATTCCGCTCAATTTCTCGATTAGAACATACAGGAGGCACAACGTGATTTAAATGTATAATTTGGGAACCAGCGTGTTGTTTACAGTACAACAGAGCCATGCAGCTAATAAAAAAATAAAAAATAAATCTATAAGTTGACTACAATATTAGTTGAGTGATAGAAATTTCATCAACACCAACTTGCTTGCTTTCAATCCTACCAATGATTTGGGACATGGCAGTGTGCTACACGCATGTTTACCCGCACCATAATATGGGCATTGCACTAGGGGGCTCGAATGATAAAGTCCAGCCAATGTCGACAGCATTTCACTCGGACATTTGGATTCAAACATACGCCCTCTCCTAAAATAAAAAGTCAGGATAATGTCAGAATTCCAGTGCATGTCTGACACATCCATCCAATAGACAGCTCTAGTAGATGTTTGAAACTTTGGTTTACTTTGTCCATGTAAAATGGCCTATGGTTAGTTCCAGTGTCATCCTGTCACAAAACAACACCCTTCCACTTCTGTACCATGTTTGTCATCAAGGACGGACACGCATAACTTCAGTGCACTTTCTGCGTGGCACATTATCAACATATCAAGGTGTGCAGGACACTGGTGCTGTCCACGAGCCGTGGGGGGCAGAACATGAAATAGATTGATGGGTTCCATCAAGATAATTTCAGAATAAGAAAATAGAAAAATGGTTGTTAGGGCACGTCTGACATTTTCAGCCCCACTGGGGAACACCTGTGGAAAGGCAGTGAAAGCAAGAAACGTTGCCTTCAAGGTTTGTCCAGATTGGTAATACATGAGCCAGGCAAGAGCTTTACCAGTGATGCCCAAGTCACAGAGTGCAGACAGGATGTTCTTGTGATTTAGTGTCAAAGGCTGGAGAAAGATTGAGTAGGATTAGAACACAAGACTGATCAGGGGCTGTTATCAGGGGCTCTACAGCTATCAGGAGGGCTGTTTCTGTATGTCCCCCACTGAAGCCATATTAGTTAACATCAAGGAAATCGTGTTGTTGTCAACTGTATAGAGATTTTGGAGCATGTATTCGCTAATTCTATACCATTTGGTGTTTTTATAGTTTTTCCCAATATATTTATGTGCAAAAGTTAGTAGACCCTATTTTAATTCTGTTTTTGTGTAAAAGCAAAATTATGCCATTATTTATTTACCAAACAGGGCAGACACTGCAGTGCAGCAATTAGAAGAAGACTGAACAAGTAGTGTTTGTTTGAAAGGCTTACTAGCAGCCTCTTCTTTCTAAAAAGATGAGACCACAGTGGAGTTTTTTGGCCTAAAAGCCCAGCACCATGTTTGGCGAAAACAAAACGCAACATTTCAGCAGAAACACCTCATACCCACTGCACATCAGATTACTCTGGAGGCTAATTTGAGGCCATTTATTTTTTTCTTTATGCTGGATGCCCTTCCTGCCACAACCCTCCCATTTTGTCAGGGCCCGGGACTTGCACCAAGGTGGCCCTTGGTGGCTGGGCGGGGCCACACCTGGTGGGTTTGGATTTGAACCTGCAGCCTTCAGCATCCCAACCCATTGCTCAACCACTGATCCACCAGGCCCCCTATCAGTAAAATACATTAGAATGGCTGAAAAATAAATGAAGGTTTTAGCCTAGTCGAAGTCCAGACCTCAACCCAATTGAAATGATGCAACGGGACCTTTTTAAAAAAGATGTGCAATAAGAAATCCCCAAAAACTTTATAAAGAAGAATAGGCAAAAAAAATTTAACTGCAGTGTTATTAGTTATTTCTGCTAAAGGTAGATTTTCGAGCTATAGAACCATGGGGACTTTTTTCATCTGAATGTTGTTCATCTGAGGATGTATTTGCTTAATACTTAATTATGTTTTTACACACAAAACAAATTAAAAGAGGGGGTCTGAGCCAGTCGGAACATTATTAAAACAGTGAAACTGATTTGACTTACAATAATCTTTACCAAGCGTACAGTGTTTCATAAGGTGAAGTCTTTCATTTAAACAAACCTCAATCTGCTACTTGAGACATCACATCATTTGCTCTGAAACTGCAATCAGATTACCTCACCCAGTAGAAGGTGTGGGTAGGGATAGAGATAATCATCACGTTCACGGTGGGTGCTTCATGTTAGTCTTGCACTGACGTGCTGAGATTATCTTTACTTTCAAAGTCTTAAGAGGGTTAATAGGAGCAAAGCAGAGGTTAACACACATACACACTTACTGTTCTTTGCTTACTGACTTTGTGTGCTAATAAAATACCGATTTTAAAACTTAGACGTAAAAATGTTTGGGGACAATTATGACCTCAGAGTATATGTTTGGGATGGTGTTGTAGTTTTTATAATGTTGTTCGCAAAGTGTTTAGAGAATAATTTCTACATCTCAATCATATGCAGTAGGAATTCGGTTCTGGCTTGATTTTGAGATCGTATGTGCTTTTAGCATTTGCTACACAGTTTTATAACTAAATGTGATTAAAATCACTTTAACCAAAATTTAACTAAATTCTGCACTTGTGCTGTTCGTGCCATTTTGACTAGCATTAGGCCAACATTCAGTCGGTGATAACAGTTAAACTTTGGTTCCATTAAAAAAAGGTTGTCATCTCTGCACATTCAACATCATAGACTAATTGCACAAAGCAGCGTTTGTATAGAAACTGTTTACATATAAACACATATAAAAGTGCTGTGATTTGGAGCTGTTGTACTGTAATTACTGAGATTTAAATTTGTTACAAATCTTGTAAAAAAATTCAAAGGTTACATGTTACTGTTAAAAGTTGGCAATAGTGATAGTTGTTAAATTGTCGGTAATCATTGTTGGACACACATTAGACTTTGTTGTTTGTTCACCGGCTTTTTCTTACAGTTATTCATGAATCACTTTTTATAAGTGTGGGCTATCTTTCCAGGTCCAATGTATTGATCTCCTCCAATCTTTGTTTTTGTGGCAGTATTTGTGGTCCTTTTCTGTGTTTCCAATAGGAGTGTGAGCAGCTCCAGAAAATGTATGCTATCCAGCAGGATGAGCGACTCCTGGAACACACCCAGCAACAGCATATCCTCTACCAGCAAGAGCAACAGATCCTCCACCAGCAAATCCAGGTATTTAAAGCTGACAAAGAGTGCTGACAAAACTAATTACATCTTTACTAGCCATTACCACACTCTCCATCCGTTGTGGTCATAGAAGGTGATATAACACTTAATACACTATCATACTTGCGTTGCATTGTGAAAGTTCATCGCAAGTCTTTTTCTGAATCCTGCAGACTCAAATTAAATTTTTCTTTACCTGCAGGGTCTGTCTTTAGGCCATGGAGAGAGCCAGCCCAGTCACCTAACCCACCAGCTCCAGAGGTGTGTACACACACATTTTTTATATATAAAAAATCTATAAAAATCTGTTGGCCAGTGAACTTGATACTGTGGTGCAGTGGTATTGACTGAAGTGTTACATCATTGTCGTGTCCCTCGTCTCTTCTCCTACTCTGTCCTGTCCTCCCTCAGGTTGCGTATCCAGCCCTCCAGCCCTCCGCCAACACATCCCAGCAACCACCTCTTCAGACAACCCAATCAGAGCCCTCCACCTGGCTCTACAGGCATAATGCAAGGGCATGGTTAGTAATATCATTGCCAGAGTGCTTAAATGCTTTTTACATTTTACTCATGAAAATGGTCGTGGCTTTTTAAAATTTGGGAATATATTTATAAATAAATTAATTTACAGTACTTACTGGACAGTAGTAGACGTTTCAACACCTAAATTTGGCTGTCGAGATGCTTTTAGCTATACATTTGATATCTACAGGTACTTATCACTTACTAAATAACTTTTCCTGGAGGTAACATAACTACCTCTCTTTCTAAACAAACATTAGACCTAATAAAATGAACTAACTTTTTGTTAATTTTCCCTTTTTTTATATATATATATATATATATAAATAAAAATATAAAATGAGTAATGTTGAAGGTGTAGTTTATGCTGACTCCATGACAGTTTAAGTGCAAGAAATGTTTAAGTGCGAGTGATGGCAGCAGGTGAGTAAACACGTCGGTCATCAAAAACACTGTTAATTGTAAAAACTCTGTTGCTATGTTACACAACTGATTTTTATGTACTCATTGTAACAGTTGGTTATTTTTCCTTAGATTTATTTAAAACTTAGTATTAGTAGTTGGATATGTAGTTGGCTCCTGTTTAGTCACAATAAATAGCACAAAGAAATCAAACAAAAAAAAAAAATAATTTAAACTTGCCAAAGTGAAGCTGTAGTTAAGGAATACTCAGGTTGTTAAATTCTGTATTTTAAAGACATCTCTCTGGTCAGATGTTTTGCTCTCATGACTTGTTTTTTTGTTTTTGTTGTTGTTGCAGGTCCATCACCAGTGCAGTACCAGCACGGTGCTCCAGCTCTGTACCAGGGCCAGAGTGGCAGCCCTCCTCCCACAGGCCTCCCTCGAGTCGCTTTACCAACCAATCAGCAAGCAGCTTCTGTCCGCCCCACTGTCCCATTGGCACAGGGTGTACCACAACAACAGCAGGTGACTGCAAAGACCCAATACAATGTCGTTTAGTTATTTTTGTCTTGTTTATATTGATGGTTACATCATTTGGTGAATTAAGTAATTGTTAAATTCTAATGTGGATGTTTTACTTGGCTAGTGTATTTCTTGTTGTACAATCAGTATATTTTGGATCAGTAATTGATCATGAAATCTGTATACCATACCAAGTTTAATAATCAAGCAATGTTTCAGCCTAACATAGATCTTTGTTAGGAATTGTCAAAACCTCAGTAAAAACATAAAATATTTCAAGCTGACTCTAATTTAACGATTATTAACACTGTTTTTTTGGACAGGTTACCATTCAGGTGCAGGAAGTGGAACTGGGAGATGGGGCGTCGAGACAGGGAAGTTTTCTGTCCACACCAGGGGGACACAGAGTACTAGGGAAGCAGCTGAGTGCAGACAACGCCGAGACGCACAGGTGACCCCAGCCATTCTGTCACCATGTCCCCCTGGCTGCAAACCCTCTCAACAATACCAATGGACTCTTTCTGTGTCTTTTAGATTTATTTTGTACTGTTCTGAATAGACACCTGCATGCTGTTTTTTATTTTTTTAATTATTGTTTCACACCATTTTGTATTATGACATGTCTGTTTTTTTTTAAATACTATATTTTGATACTTCAGGCAGTGATACTGTTGTTCAGACCAGAGATTTTATTTGTGAGTGGGAAGAGATATTTGTTACAGTATTGAAAATTATTGAAAATCCCTCAACCACTTTGCTGAGATGACATCAATAAATTCTCCACCTCACTGTAGCTGGGTGAGTGATTAGATCTAAATGTTTTAGAAGTACAGTATATGTAAAGGCCCCACCAGTTGGAGTAGGACATGAGTCATCCAATGACCTCAAAAATGGTCCCCTGTAACCAGGGCTGCCTTCACTGAGAAAACTTTCAAACTGTCAAATACACATCCAATCAAAATTGATCTTGAAACGTCTTAACACCTCTCAGTGAATATCTGCACCTGGTACCAAACCTGTGTTTGCTAGGCCTTGTGACCAGTGATTCAATGCAAGCCTCTGTAGATTGTTAAAAAGTGATGTACTAACATTGTAACAGTATAGTGATGTTTGGCAATAGGTAGCTAATTATCATCTGCGTTCCTCCCTTCTACCCAGTCGCAGCCTTGGCCGCTTTACATCTGCCTATGAACAGGCCCAGTTCAATCCTCACCTCTTCTCTGGCGATGCTGCCTCCAGGGGTAACTCTGGGGTTGTCGGCTCCTACAGCCCCTACCTGCAGGGAGCCTCCCTCAAAGTCCCTGGCCTGGAAAGTTATCAGACTGGGGCAGTGGGGAACAGCTATGGCACCCCCTCCACACTACAGCAGGCCCTGCTTTCCCCAACTCCTTTGGACTACCGCCCCCCACAACAGCACGTTACTCCCACGCTTCAAGGTCTCCTGTCTCCCCGCCACTCTTTAACAGGCCATGCTGACCCCAGGCTGCCTCCCCAGGACCTGGCTGCCCTGTTGAAGAGGCAGAGCCCTCGGTCGTGCCCAGCACCCCCCACACCACCCAGCGGTCCACCTCAGGAGTATGGAGAGATGCTGCTTCTTCGCCAGCTAAACCAGGGTGACAGCTTGGAGCAACCGGTGCCACAGGGTGCCCCTGGAGGTCAACACTACCACCACCTCCTTCAGATTCGACCCCCAGAAGTCCAGCCACAGCAGCACCCAGCCCAGGCACCTTGCCCCAGCTTACCTCACTCAGAGAGCATGGAAGAAGATGAGGTGCCCACTAGCTACCACCACCCACATGAGGGCCTGCTGGCCAAGGCAGGAGAAGGTCATGAGCTCTTGGGGCCTCCCAGGATAGGAACTCCTCCCTACAACTCCCCTACACACAGGCATGGTGGCTACATAAGGGGCCCTTCAGCAGCTAGAGGTGAGATGTGCTCATGTGGATGCCCAGGGTCTGCCCTGGCTGAATAATGTTTTTTGTTTTTTTTTATTTACAATCCCCTTAGCATTGCTTGCTAATATTAAAATAACTAAAACATTAAGATTAGTATTAGAACAGTTATACTTTTTTCTTTGAAATTGAATACACTTTATAAATATATATTGAATGTTTTGTACTATTAGAATCGGAGCATGTGGAGTGCAGGCCACTAGGACAAGCCATGGAGGTGCCTGATCATAATGGTGTGGGCTATTCACGCGGCCCCCAGGGTGACGCCTATAGGTCCCGTGGACAGTTACAGCGCCACCACACTATTCAGACCTGTGATGATGCCTATGTGAGTAATAGTTTGCAACTCATTTCAAAATATTAGGTTGAATTTTGTTATGAGAAGCTGTAGTAGGATAGAAACCACCTGGGCTTTTCAAAAATACTTTAGTACTGATGGCATGAAAAAATTTTGTTGGGTGTATGTTAGAGTGTGATGAATCAGCTTATCTTACCTGCCAGCACAGTGCTGGATAGAGTTAATATTGTAGGGTGGTAGTTGAAAAAAGAAAGTAAATGTTTGCATGATGGAATGAATGTTGTACCATACCCAATCATCCAAACAAGGTTGTGACTCATAGCTGCTAGAAGCTGTTCAGTAAGTACCAGTGGGATTTTTTTTTCTGTCTTAAATTGTTACTCACTCTCTGCTCAGGATCAGGCAGACCCCATGTCTGGGATGAGCCTGTTGGCTGGGAAGGCTCTAAGCTCCGCTCGCATGTCAGACATCCTTAGCCAGACATCACTGATAGGAAGCCAGCAGTTGCACCAGCGGGAAGAGTCAGGTCAGTAAAGGACATGCACTTACCTAAATATATTTTCATTTTGACTATTTAACTAATCAAGGTATCTATCTTTCGCAGTGTGTGATGAAGGCGAGCTCCATGCGGCAGCCTGCTACCCCTCTTCCTGCACCAGTGACATGCTCCTTAGCTATAAGCCCCCTGACCTGCCGTACAGCATGGAGCAGGCTGGGGTCTAGCACAGGTACCCACACAGAGTAATAAGGTCTAATCTTCACCTTTTAAAGTGGAATCATTTGGATAACTACAAACTCAATTTACACCTAAATATACATTTGGAAATTGAGGACTCTATATAGTCTCTGTCTTTATAATGTAATCAGAGAGACTGCACCTAAACCTCATGTAATCCTTTAAATTACTCTGTGCAAGTCCTTCTTTGTATAATGGAAAACCTTTATTACCTATTACTAGTTTGTCAGCTTTTCACATCTGAAAATTCCAATTGATTCTTATACACTGTACTTTTCGATTTAAAACATAAGGTACGTCAACAGCAATTTTCAGGTCCTAAATACAGTTTATTTAACTTAAACTTATTCTTTTCCCTTGAGCTGATTTTTTTTTTTTTTTTAATCAGACTAGTCACATTTGGGCCTATTAAAGAAACAGGTGTGATTAACCCTAACAGTTTTCCAGCTTACTGTCATCATCAGATGTAATTCCAGTTAAGTTCCAGTTAGTCTATTTTCAGGTTTGCCATAGTAGAGAGATTACTTGCACCTGATATTTTGTGTGATTGTTTTTCATTTGGATCACTATTATAATTCCTGTAAGTCCTGGGGGGCAAAAACTTTGTAGTTTATTGTAATTATTGTTAAATGGATTTTAAACACATTTAATGTAACATTTTCATAATTGTACAGCGCCCGTTGGGAGCTTTAGGCTCTAATGTGGATCAAACTTCAAAACAACTTAATTCAACATTTTAAGTTATGCAACTCAACTGTGTCCTACAATAGGCATTTCTTTGTAGGGGATCGCCTGGTGCTTTAGTTAAATTTTTCTAAAACCTCTGTTTTAAAACAGAAACACTCCACTAAATTGTGCTCTCAGTCAATGGTAAACACCTTACAAGTGACCGTATTCAGTATATAGATCTTTCCAAAGCTAAGTATCGTTTAACCTTAAAATCATTCATTACACTTCATGTTTAAAACTTTTTTGCGGCTCTCTTTAATAGGCACATTGTAGGTCTTAAACTTTAATGGACACCCTGCAGTGATAAGATAAATATGTGAATTTATTATCACACGATAGTTATTTTTCAGGCTTTTACAAATCAAGTATAATATTTATTTGAAGCATGAATCATGTCAACTGGACTTCTTTTTCTTGGTTAGAAACATTTTGCTACTTATCCAAGCAGTTTTCTTCAGTCTGACTGAAGAAGCGGTCATGATTCAATCTTCAGATAACCTAACCTGGATGACTGAGAATCTTCACCGACGTATAGTATTTATTGTTTATCTTTTTACTCTATCGTTTCGCAGGAAAGGGTGTATCCTGTGTACAGTGGTCCATATCAGCCATCCTGAATTGTGTTGACTTGAGTTGAGCAGCATCACACCAAACCACCGTAGTCTGCCCAGTCGGGGTTCTCTACATCTGTCTGTTTCCATCGGTCCCTGGGAGGGCAGTCTGGGTGAGAGAGAGGGGGGGGGAGTGAGTGGATGTAGACATCACAGGGGTGACACCACAGGCAGTTCAAAGTGCCAGCATTTCTTTTGCACAGGCATATCCAGCATTCAGTGCCGCAGGTTGTCTTCTCTCACCGCCAATAATGTGTAGAATGAGATTCTACTGCTCCCTCTTTCGACTTGACCCCC
The DNA here is from genome assembly GCF_033026475.1 of Channa argus. Classification (NCBI taxonomy): domain Eukaryota; kingdom Metazoa; phylum Chordata; class Actinopteri; order Anabantiformes; family Channidae; genus Channa; species Channa argus. The sequence continues at coordinate 19,047,445 of NC_090202.1, read as the reverse complement.
TCACCTCTTCCCCCTTTAATTCTGGCCCTCCCTGACACCCTCACACCCACATGCTACCCTGACCTAAACCTCCCTTTTCATCTTTCGTTCTCTGTTAACTGTTGGCATACTTCATTATGTGCCTCATTGGCCAACGCATTAACAAAGTCATATTTGCAAGAAAATGAAGTCCCAACAACACGAAGAACCATACACACTGCTGCCACAAACCCAAAGTATTCATGTTAGGTATGAGTGTGTATTTGTGTGTGAATGAATATAGGGCTGATGTGAAGGGGAAAGGTGTCTGTCATGTTCAGTCTGCTCCTCCCTCTCTCCGACTCTCTCCTGCTGCTCTGCAGCAAATCATTCCGGAGTGGGCTGAAATCTAGACAGCGGTGGTCCCTCTTCAGCCAGGTGGCATGTGTTTTGGGTCGATCTCTGACTGTGCAACCAAATCGTTCTCTCCAAAGCTCAGTGACATCGCACAGGACAAACCAGCTCTCATAGTTTGTTTTTTTTTCCTTGTTCTGGCATTTTTTTTATTGTTTTATTTTTTTATTTTAAAGTTAATTTTTCTGCTGATGTCCACGTTGACATTATGATCAATATTGTTACTCTTATTGTTATTACTGTTTTCTGTAAAAGATGTTTTATTATAATGAATATTATTATTATTAAAGGAAAAACAGTTCTGTGTTGCAAGGAAGACAACATTGTTCTTAAGTAATTCTGCACTTTCAGTTCACACTGTCCCCACTTGGTCTCTTTTCACCTCCTCAGTTTTCACTCTCTGTCATGCTGTTACCCTACTTTTCAATTCTACCCAGTCTCTCAAACCCTAGCTCCTCCTACCTTGTGTTACCGTCTTCTCCATTCTCCTTTTCCACATCAGTGACAGTATATTGCATTGTGGGTAGTTTAACCAGGCATTTGCTCCTTTCCTTGTACAGTGATGCCATGTATAGAATGCTAAATCCATTTCTGTATCAAATGTTTTTTCATTTTTTTTGTTCCCCCCCCCTTTCTTTTTAGATGTTGGGAGGCTTTTTATATCATCAATGTTTATCATTTTGTATTTTTAAATTGTCTTCAAAAGGTTTTCATTTAGATTTTGTTTTATGAATTTTGAGATTTCTAGCCAAAAGAGGACAGAGAGAAGAGTGACAGTACTCTCTCTGTATCGTAAAAAAGATTGTTCTTATTTGTTTTAATATTATTATATCAAGAGACTTGAATAAGAGGAGAGTAATTATTTTGTGTTGCTCTTTAAAATATCATTTCAGTTGTTGATGTTGTGACTGTCAATATTGTTGATGTTGGGCCTGTTTTCTGTTAATGGGGTAGTTGTGGCAGGCAGGGTGAGGCTTTGGGCTTTGTCTGGGTTTGCTTCGGGTGCTACAGAGACATGACACTCTTCAAACAGAGAAAATATAAAAGACATTAAACAAGGGAATAACTTGTAAAATAGCTGACATATCATCTAAAACATCACAGGTGTGGAGATGGACAAACTCACTTCCCGTTCTGCCCTATCCATCTGCTGTGATCCTCCCACGATCTTTTACGTTGGCTTTTTAGTGGATAACGCCTTATGGACCTGTCAAGCTATTCTTGTTACTATGGAAACCAAGAGAAAACCAGTACCAATAGTCCACCACCACACTATACCAAATTATCTTGTTCCAGTCTTGCTTTGTTTCCTGTTTCATGCCTGATGGACCTGATCTGAAGAGGGGATTTTGAAGAGCTTCATTTCACAAATGGTTGATGGATCTTGTTTCTGTTGGATAAACGCGGACACACCTCTATACCTTGAAAGGGAAACATTTCAGGAGACTCCTATGAGAATAAATTGGACTTTCACAGCAGGAATACTTACCCACCTTAAACGTGTGCCATACGTGTCGGGCTCAAGCGCAGCCAGATGGAGGCTACAGCACACTAGGGACCACAGCAGTGGATTCAACCCTCTTTTACCCCCCTTTTAATTCAATTCTTTTGGTTGACCTGTATTTATCCACGCACATACTGTACAACACCCCCTGGATCTTGGGCCAACCAGAGACTGTGGTGCAAAGAGTAAAAACCCACTTGTATGTGTTTATAATGGCCAGATTTCACAATACCTGGCTGCACGGTTGACATATTGTGTTCTATAAATCTCTGAGAGCTGCAGATGGTGTCATGCAGCACTTGTGCTTTCTATTTGCATCACACCACTTCCTGTTTACCAACATATCACTCTAATTCAAGACTTGATGTGGTAAAAGCTAATTTCTAAAACAAGAAAGCTTACAGAAGTTAACAGTGAAAGTATTTTGCTTCTTTTCAAAGCCAGTCTCATTGGGCCGAAGAATCTTAATTTTTCCATTCCATTTCATTTCCATCCAGCGCTCATTTATTCATCTTTCAGATCCATCGTCTCATTTTCTTTAATTGTTTACACCAAGCCAAACCTGTGATCTGGAAAGAAAGAATTTAGTGTTTTTCAGATATTGGAGAGGAAATGACTGGAATGGAAGATACTGAATGTCTCTTGTCCCATGACCAGATAAAAGCTGTAAAAATAAGTCAAGAGACTCTGCTCTGTCTAATGTTGTGATCAGTAACTGTTCTTTCATGTGTGAGCGCAAAAAGGCAGAGTCACACAGGAAGAGGTAACTCGAGTGAATGGAAACCACGGCACATGATTCCGAGGTAAAGGTGGGGGACAGAGCTGCTTCACACACATTTTCTGCCCAATCAGACTGAGCACTCTCATCCTCTTTCTTTTCCATCTTAACTTTTAAATCCCTGATTTCAATTTTTTGTTTCTCCATCCCTGCCTCCCCTCTCAGCAAGCCAGCTCTCAGCTCCACTCCTGTTTCTTAGGTTTATTTTGTTTTCTGTTGGTTTCATTTTTTTGGTTCATGTTTATGTTTATTTCTGTTGACTACAAAAATACTAAAGTGCAACAACAATGATTAAAAATAATATCAACCAAACTGAGATGAATAAATAAATATATATAAATAAAGAAATAATTTAAAAAGGTCATGATTTGTGTCTTTGCATTATCTATTTTAACCAATGACAGAGAAAAGCACATTCTTATAGCACAGTTTGGACATTAGTAGTGTCACAGGTCAGGGTTTTTGCCAGTTTTTAAGTTAATTACATTCTGACATTTAGAATTTCTTTTCTGCTTTTTTAGCTTCTAGGTAGAATCTTTACTTTACCATAACATTGAAAAGAAGGTGGGAAAACCAATAATGATGTGAACTTAAATAAATGTATAGTGAATTGCTACTAAATGCAAACAATATTTCAAACGATTAGTTTGACATATCCAGTGATCCCTAAGTCAAACTTTGTAATATTGAATTCTGGACATACATCTTTACAGTAAAGTTAAAAAAAAAAAAAAAAAAAAAAAAAAAGTTTTAAGGTAATGTTTTTAGATGAGTGAAAAATATTTTTTGCACTGCTAGTCCAACTGAACTTACACCTGTAAAAATATTTATCAGTGCTGTAAAATGCTAATGATATATTTAACCGTTTTGTTTTTCTTTTCTTATCACTGTTTACTACATTAACAACGAATAGGAAATGTACTTGGTTTCGATCAATTTTGACTTTTCTTTGTCAAAGTTAGTGTAAAATGTATGCACTTGTATGTGCCCTCTGGTGGACAAACTGTGTATTGTAATAATGACTGTTTTTAAATGACTTGCCAACCTACTTTGCAATTCTGCACTGCCGTGTTTTCTCACCGCTTGGTAACAAATACACCAGGATATATCTGTAATAACTAATATCAGCTGAGATGGCTGCCTGGCAGATTGAATACATGTTGTATTCATTCTACATAGAGGCAGCTCTCTGAAAGAATGGAGAACAAAAGTAGACAAAAGGTAGTGTCTTATTGGATGCTTAGGTTATAATTTCAGTTTATTTATTTATTTTTACAATTCTTAGCACTGCCACTGGGTTTTTCAGATACATTCACACCAACTCACATACATATACATACATATAGCACTGTAAAGGTTATGCAAATTAGTCCCCTGTGCTCTTGTGTGAATATGCACAGTCTAACAGTACAGTTATCATTTTCTCTTCAGTCACATTCATTCTCATGTAGGAGGTTTAAAGACAGGAATTACTTGTCTAGCGTCTCCAGTCATACAAAAATTCAGACTAAAGACATGTGTTGCCCAGTATTTATGTTAACAATTACTGTTGGGTTACTGGATTTAAAGTGTCTTCAATAAAATTGACACATTCTATACAATTTTAGATATTTAGGACAGAAATACAACTATTTCCTTTGCTTGTCTTTTGTCTGCAGTGTTCTGCTTGCTGCTGCTCTGGTCTGCAGCTGCACTGCAGAGGCTTTTCAGTCTAAAGTAATTGAGCTCAAATAGTGTGAGCATTGTAAGTTGTCCACAAAAGTATATGAGGAGTTACTTTAACATGCCTGGTGATGGATGGCAGGAAAAAAATCTGTTTATGATGCTGACTGACAACTAACTATTTTCAATTCACCTCAATTTAAATTTTAAACCTAGCAGATCGTTCGAGATTGATGTTCTGCACAGAGCTCCTTCTCTTGTCCTTTAGCTTGTCTATCCTCCTCTCCTTTCCTCTCCTCCCCCTCTTCTCCCACACATCAGCTATTTTCTTTCGTCACGACACAGTGCCCACTCTCCTCTCCCCTCTTTTTCTCCCTCTGCATTCACTTCTCTTTTCTCCTCTGCTCCTGGTCTTTATTCTGTCTCTCGTTTCTCACCATATCCTCAGCTGCTTCCTCCCCTATCCTTCCCTCCCATCCCTCTCTCTCATCCTCATCCAGCCCCTGCCAGCTAGTAAACACTGCTACTAGAACTGCCGTGTACCCTGCAGAGAGCCCAGTGTATGTGTGTATGAGTGTATGTGTGTGTTCGCAGATGGGAAGGCAACTGAGTCAGAGAGGGCTGCCTCTCATCTTTCCGCTGTTGACACTATCTTTCATTCTCCCTCCTCTGCTGCCATGGAGCTCCTGCAGGCTGAACGCCATCTGCAGAAAGGGCTGAGGTAATAACTGTGTGTAAGTTAGAGGGTTTTGTTTCTGTATTTCAATGCACACATCTGTATTTGAACGCCTGACTGCCTGCATGCAGCCCGGCAAACGTGTGCAGTGTGTGTGTGTGTGCGTGTGCGTGTAGACCTACACTGTAATGTATAGCCCTATTAACTGCCCTGACTGCCACTGCAAATGAAGCATCCTCAACATGAGTGCAATAGGCTGCAGCACCGGCTATCATACGTGTGTTAAAACAATTTTCTTCGTCGTCTCTTTACGTGTAGGATTATGTGTGTTTCATTGATGGCTCAGTTCCTGCTTTCTTCTGAGGAGCTCACACAGATCACATGACCGAGATTGCAAACAAGCATAATACTCCTTCTCTGCACTTACTGTTTGTTTGTGTATGTGCACACTCATCAGTGATCCTAACAGACCTGCGAATGTTTTATATAGTACTGATGGGTTAGGTCTGCAAATCAAAGGACAGGCAGTAAATTATCAAACAGTGAGGGGCAAGCCACCAATTGGTTGATTTGCCATTATTATGTTAGATTATACTGAAATTTGTTTTCACTTTGGTTGCACTGTCTGCTTCTTAAGGTTTATAGCTAAATCCTACCTGAGAGATTCTATGTGTCTTTAAAGGGTATTCTCACACAAATTACAAACCAGAACTTGTTTCCTTATGAAATTCCAGTGGAACTTAACAGTTTTGGTTTCGTGACCTTATGTTTTGCAATATCCATCTTTGAGATTGCTGTCGGTGGCTCCTATGGATACCAACTGTCATGTGCACATTTGGTTTAATTGTTTTCAAAAGCAGATATTTCCAAAAGCCAAGCTCCTGACAGCTTCATTGTGTGAGTGATTCTTGCAGTGAACTAAACCGTTCTTACCCTCTCATCACATTTTGTGCCAGATTATTTATATTTTACTTTTTAGTAACAATTATGTCATTTCTTTTCTATACAGGTAGATCTGCATGTTTGTGGTGCTACCGAGGCTCAGAATGCACTATAAGCATCTAAGGTTGTGGGCTTCAGGCTCTGCAGTTGTGTTCCTTCACACACTGGCCTTATCCTGGACAGGTGAGGTACATGGGAACGGTTATCTATTATGCATGGCCTGTGTTTTTTGTTGAAGCTAATTCAAGTGTCCTCAAGGTTATTACCTATTTGCATGGTGATAATGCAAATAAGGTCATTAATGACTCAATCACTTTCAAGCAATGAAGTTTAAATCAGGCACATGTGATGTGTTGTTTCATTTTAATTTTTGAGGGGGAAGTTGTCATCTCGTGCAAAAAAGCAACGTTCTCTTTAAAATGCAAGGATATAATTTGAATTTCAAAGTGCTGATACACTTTTAGGAAGTAGGTTTATTAAAAAACTAAAAATAATTCAACTATTCCCTCAGCTGCTGATAATTCGATGAGAGCTTGATACCATTCTCTTGTCTATTGTTGTTTAGCATACAGAAAGGACCAAAGGCAAACCGTCAGTAAAAGCCACTAGTTAACGCATTATATTTGATTTATTTAACCTACACAAAACAGAAATAGAAAAATGGCAGTGATTTTACAGGGAATGGAAACAGGGAGAAGTAGCTTGGCTCTCTAGTTGCCAAGATATATCACAAATTATTGTGTTTGAATTTTGTTTTTTGACCTTAGACACAGTCTAGCTGTAAACTAAGCAAACTAGCTGCTGTCACTGGCTTTATTCCTTCAAAGGAAGGTTAGCTACAAGGAGAAATGTCAACATCAACGCTAAGCTTGTACTCACAGGTGCAATTGAGTCTGCCCCTAAAATTGATGGAAGGCACCAGGCAGCTCTGACACTGCAGGAGAACAGGACACACCAGTTCAACTGCCAGTCAGACAGCTGGGATCCCCATAGCCCACCCTTGCTGACCTGGTACCTGAATGGGGAGCAGCAGAGAGCACCGTCCCCCAACCGTGGGCGCCTGCTGATGACATCACAGAAAGACTCCCTGGTCATAACACCTGGGAGGAGTCACAACAGCACTTTTTCTCTGCGGGCTAGAAAGTGGGACAAGGAGCTGGTGTGTGTTGCATCAAACCCCAGGACAGGAGAGAGCTACAATGCCACGGTCATGCTCAATGTTCAGTGTGAGTTTGTGTGAAAAGTTTGAGTAATAAGTGGATCAAGCGCTCAAGTGCTGAGTTATTTCTTTCCTGTGCCTTCCAGTCCAGCCAGAGATCCTCAGGGTGAATGCTCACTACAGTGAAACCTCAGACCCCGGCCTCTCCCTGGTCCTCTTTGCCTTGGTGCGGTCCAATCCACCTGCTACCATCACGTTCGTGGACCAGAATGGCCATCTAATGGCCAACACTTCTGACTTCCTAATCCTGGACTCGCGAAGCCACCCCTGGCTGACCAATCACACGCTGAGGGTCACACTCAGTAGCCTATCAGGGAATGTCTCACTGAATGCCAGCAACAGCGTGGGAACGGTGCAGAGCAACCTTACGCTGGCAGGTCAGTGATGGCAAAAGGCAAAATAAAACGATTTAATGCTAAAGATCTCCTGTCTGTGGATGTAAATTTACCATACAGACATAAGGAGGGGATCAATCTTCTCTTTAACTCTCTGTCTTTTAACTCTCCAGAGTTCCTGCAGTCTCGTGTGGAGGTGCCCATGCTGGGAATAGTGACTGGGGGAGCCATGGCCTTCATGGCTCTCCTCATCCTCAGTCTGATAGTTCTCTGTCTCATGCAAAAAAACAAAAGCAAGTCCATCGGTGAGACTTCAGAGTGTTCCTTTGTACAGTGAGTGAAACAGCTGGAAAATCGGTACTATAAAACGCCCATTCAGCAGAATAATACACTTATGTGTATAATTATGTGTGTATTATGTTACAGATGAGCCAGTGGAGATTCTGATGGCCAAACAAAGGTAAATAAAATAATAAAACTATTGGCAGTAAATGTTAGAGAGCAGGTAAAGTAGCCAAATAGCAAATCCAGTCAGTGAGTCCTTTAATTGGGCATGAACACTGCTGTAGTTACAGCAGACAGAAAAATGCCTCTTGACTGTTTACGTCGGAGGTGGTGAACCTTTCAGTGTCAAGTTACCTTTAAACAAAAAATCTTAAGCGGGTCACTAAATGAAAAACGTACATTTTAGGGATTTAATTTAGCTGCATTTTTACAGAGAGTTAGATGAGAGCTGTGTTAAATGCTCACATGCGCTGGGGGGTGTGGATTTGTTACAACTGGGCAAGTTGTAACAAGATCAAGCAAACCGCTTCCTTTTGTTTTCAGTCTTTATTGTAACTTACACTAAAAGCGCTGCTTGTTGTGGTTCTTTGCAGGTAACACAAAAATTGCTTTTCCCTAAAATGTTGGCCTATTCCCTCATGAGTGGGATTCAGTGTGAACACTGGACACATGTATAAATGTCCAGCCTGGTATTGTAAATTGTTGTTTATATGTTGCAAAATGGATATTATAAAGTGGGCATACCCTTTTATAATTCTACCTGACAACTACCCGTCAATAACATCACACCCACACTGGGTCACACACCTATCACATACAGTATGTAGGAGTGTGTGGTTGTGCTCTGTGATGCAGGAGATAGAGTTGTCCACCAATCAAAGAGTTTAGTTTCTGTGGCTCCTCCTGATCACATGTCCATATGTCCTTGGACAAGACACTGAACTCCAAGTTGCTCCCGGCAAGTTAGGGTGGTGCCTTGTATGGCAGCTCTGCCATCATCAGTGCGCGAGTGTGAATGGGGGAATGAGAAGCTTTGTGCTTTGGGTACAGATAAGGTAGACAAGTGCTATAAAGGTGCACACCATTTACATATCTCAACAAATAATTTCTTTCTCAGCACATTATTAGATTGGAGGGAAAACGCAGATGAAAGCACATTTGTGCCCTTATGAATACTTTATGTCCATCCAGCAAGCCAACAACACATTTAATCCAAGTTTGACGTCTCTCTTGTGTATTATCTGCACAGTGACTCTGCCAATGTGGACGCAGAGAAATCTGATAAGACCTACATCCCTAGAGAAAACATGTCTCTGCCTTCAAACATGCAGCTCAATGACCTCAGCACTTTGAGAAAAGGTAAGAGCTCCCCACAGTGGGAAGCTTTGCATGTTCTGATCTAATGTGAATGACAAGTCCAGGTTCTTTTAAAAAATGTATCAATCCATAATTTCTACTGGACATGAATGCAACATAGCCCAGTACATTAGTTTTGGTCGTCTACTTGTGTGGTATCGTACATCTTGTGTTTCTTATTTACATTCACACAATATTAGTGTTTCCAGTGAGCGATTGACTGTAGCTCAGGCTATTTGCCAAGACTGTATTCAGTATGTACATTCTTGAACATTCAGAAATGAGGATTGTATCAATCTTCTTATCTAAGTAGGGGCAAATAAATAAAAATAAGATTTTCCCCAAAAACTGTCCCTTTAATCTCATTGTTATATCTCCCTTTCATTAAGTTCTCCCATCTTCTCCACCTTTCTTACATCAATCACTTCTCGTAGCCCGAGAGGCTGCTCAGCAGAACAGTGTGGGAGAGAAGAAAGAGGAAGAGGAGGAGGAAGATCTGTCTTTAGCCTACGCCGCCAGAGGTCAGGAAAATGTACTTGTAATGTTGCATTTTCATTATTTATTCTGTCGCTTCACTGAATCCTTTTCCCTGCTGTTGTCCAGGTTTTGCCAGATATCCGATGGTGGGCTACATCTATAAGGTGAACAGCACAAGTAGTGAGGAGATTTGGCTCTGACTGACCTCAAAGTTAACACACATACTGTACATGCATGCAAATAACAACTTCCCAGTACAACTGCCAGTCAGTCATTCAATCAACCAATCGTCAAGATGACAAGGATCCAGAAACAATCTTATCAACACACTCTGTTTCTCTTACTCAAACGTGGGTTTTATGTCCACAAAATCAAACGGTTGATGGCTTTGTTTGTCTCTGATATCCACACTGCTGGTGTGTTATCTCAGCAATACAAAGTGTCAAAAACTATTTAAAAAATGCTCCTGTTCTGACATTATTTTCATCTTGTAACCACATGCTCATTATGTCCTTGTTCCATTATTGGAATGCATAAATTGTTCTATGCTAACACACAGACTGTATGTGCAATTTGCTGTTTTGACCAATGATCTCTCAATAGGATGGTATAGAATTATAGAGTATGTATCTGTATATTGACATGGAACATGTCACATACTGTATATCTGTATGCATATGTATGTGTATAAAAGAAAATGTCTAATAAAGATCAAATTGAAATTGTATGAATCATATGCTGAACTTTTTAAATTTCAGTGGCCCCCACCAGATGGCACTCTATGGTGATTTATAAACTGAAATTCTGCTATTCACATGAGTGAGGTGCATTTTTGACATTGTGTCAGGGAACTATATATATATATATATATATATATATAAGTGCTGTTGCACATGGGTTTTTTTTAAGCAATGAATAATACAATAGCATGTGCAAAAAGAAAATTGTGTGTGTGTGTGTGTGTGTGTTTGTGCACCAGGTGTTAGGTCTAGGTCACAGGTGGTTGTGGCTTCTCTTTAAACAGGAAGCATATTTGCGTTGTGGGAGCATCTCTTAGCTCTGTCCCTCTTCTGCACCGAACAATGAATGTAGTCTGCCGTACTACAAACATTACAACACAAAGGGAGTTTAAATATTCATCTAAACACACACATGCTTGTGTTCATGTCTTTGTGTTATCAAATACAGCTGCTACACACACCTCCCAAAGCATCTAAACAAGTATCAGTTGGTGTTTCAGTCATTTGCTGAAATGAGCATACGCGTATGAGAATTTTCCTCTACAGACTTCAGGACATGTTTCTGGGAAATGTGAATGAAAATGACATATGGTTTAAGTAGTGGAAAAAGTACTAAGATTATTTATATTGTCAAATTGTTATTCATGCACTGAAAATGTTTCTTGAATAAAACTATATATATATATATATATATATATATATATATATATATATATATATATATAATTTAAAGTAATTGCAATGCAAAAAATGCCTAATTCGAGTAGAACGATTAGATATTAGATGTAATAACCTGTAAACAGTGTATTATTTAATCTATAAGAATGCATCATAAATGTCATTTTGTTAACTAAAGCAGTCAAATACATCAAAAATGTCTGACGTATAGTGTCGTTTGCTGGGAGTAACGGAAGCACCAGTCCTCCAGATAGCTGAGATGGAAAGCACACCAATCACACTCATTTCCTTTACACACACACACGGAGTCACAAACATTTTGACAGACAGATACTGGATTTGTTGACAGCAGAGGCACAACAGCTCTTCATTCTGAGGTCAGTACTTCAAATTAAAAATGTCAGTTTTTTCAAATTGTATTTTTAGTTCAGCTCAAATTGTGCACCTGCGCCTATTTTGGTGTAGACCCAAGTGTATGATTTTATTTTGGTAAAAATAACTAAATACAAAGATGTAGTTTGTACTATTAATTAGGTAATTATGCAATAATGTAATAAAATTGTGGAAATGTGTTATTGTCAATGTCTAAGTTCTGCATATAATCAGAAGTAATTTGTTATACTATGCTAAATAAAATGGTCGACTAGAAGCAGAAAATGGCGCCCTTCCTGTTTTGTGTTGCACAGTTGCTCTTACTTACAATGAACTGAAACATCTTTCATCTGCCTTCTGTCATCAGCAGAACAAATCAGAGGAGTTAAAACACAATGAAAAATCAGTTAGCTTTCTCTGGCTGTTTGCTGCTGCTCTGGACACTGACAGGTAGATCTCTGTCATGTTTTTTGTATTTAGAGACAAGATGAAGACAAATATCCTCTGATATCAGTTTAATTTATGTTTTCATATTTCTTTCTAAATTTATCCCACAGAATTTGTCAGTACTGACAAAGGTAAGAGGACATTTTTTATCAGTGAAATTAAGTTTCATAAATGGAACTTAATGTGTTTAATGTGTTTTGTGTTGAATAATGTGGCAAGTTTAATATCAACAATGTTATTGTTTCCTTTTCCTAGTAACGCAAGAACCATCAATACAAATAAAAAGGTCTGGACCAAAATTTGAAATTGTTTGTAAGGATGGGAAGCAATTGATGAAAGACAATAATGAAGTAAATCCATTACTGGAATACAGAGATGAGAACTCAGGGGAGTATGAGTGTGATTCTCACAAAATCTTTGTGAAATTTCGAAGTAAGTTCTGCAGAAAATCATTTTATATTTAAATGTGGTTTTGCACGTGCTACTTGCTTTAAAATTAAAAAAAAATTCTATCGTGTGTGTGTGGGTGTTTCCAGCCTGCGACAACTGCATAGAGATGGACCTGGGTTCAATAGTTGGCATGGTTGCTGGAGACCTGGTGGCTACCATTGTGATAGGAGTGGCAGTCTATATCATTGCGTCTCAGAATGGGATCAATCCAACCTACTCTCAAAAGAAAAGTAAATATCTATCTATCTTAATCTATCTATCTATGTATCATACTCAAATATTACAGTAAACACACGCACATCTCCATCTGTAGTTACATGCTAACAGGATAGTACAGAATAAGTCAACAGTACTTATCTCTTGTCACTGTGCTAAAGTGGTACTTGACAAATTATTGATGTGTATTACAGTTTTTCTCAGCTGCTTTGGTACATTTCTCTAAGAATTCTAAACTTTTAACAAAACAGTAAGGGCATTTCTCAAAACAGCACCACGGTGGGTTACCTGAACAAGCCCGTAGCTTGCTAATATTTTCATAAAGATTTATCTCCACAAACATGTCATCAGAATGACAAGTCTTTGTGTCAGTCAAAAGACAGTTAAAATGCTCAGTCGTGTTGTCAGTATAACAGTGTTCTCTCAACAACTGAAAAAGCTCACGGATGCAGTATCTGTTATGGTGCTCTGGCGCTTTCTTTATCTGCTTGTCAGGTGAAGGTTCATGAGATGCAGCTCTGAGCTAATCTAGAGAAGGGTTTGATCATTGGTTGATCTAATGCTTCACACGTTCCACTTTATTAGTGGGAGTTAAGATTTACCAATCAATTTTGGACACATTTATACCAAGCTCTAATAGAAATGTAGAAATATGCCAAAATTTACCATTTTGCCTGTATTGAGAGGTTAGACTATTTAACAAAGAACCGTTACATTTTGAGCAACATGGCATAAGCAAGCGATAATCTAGAAAATATCAGACAGAATTGTACATAATGATTTGCATGAGTGTGCCAAAGCATTTGCAAGTTGCAATAAAAATTGCTGTGTGACTAGATAATTTGGAAGCTAAACAAGTAGTTTTAAGAATTTTATTTCTGATCTGAGAAATGTGCTAAAGCATATTAAATGTCAATACAAATGATTGCATAGTTGTGCATAGTTCATATCATGGTGTATGCTAAAGTGATACTCCAGGAATTAAGGATGGATTTAGAATGATTTAGTTGGCCTTCGCTTATGTTCACATCTGTGCTTTAAATAAGAAGCAGCTGATTGATTAAGCTTAATTACTGTATATGAGGAAACTTTGCAGTTATTATGGGAATTCAAATGTTCTGTTTTATTTTCTTCCACAAATGGTTTTGCTTGGAATTCCCCTGATCCACAGGAACAGCTCAGTGTGTTAGTGGTTGATTTCTGTAGGGCAGTACTGCTAATTTAAGATGCAGACAACAGATGCAGACAACAGACACTTATCCTGTTTAGGCCTATCCTAGGTATCATAGAGCCTGGACAGGTCTTCAATCTATCTCAGGGCCAACACAGAGAGACATATAAGGACATACAACTATTCACACTGACATTCACACCTCTGCGTGCGTAACATGCATGTCTTTGCACTGTGGGAGGAAACTGGAGTTCACATAATTCAAGTAATCTAATTATAAACGTTTTAAAAGCGGAAGTTCACTGGTTCTGCTGCTGAGCTAGTTATTGTTAGAGCTACACTGCAACTGTGGCATTTCTTTAGTCTTGGATGTTCATGGCCAAAGCTGTTACTGGATCTACACTGTACACCCACAACTACAATAATAACAGCATCCAAGAAAAGGATCTGAATAAAAAAATGCTGGATTTGAAATATGTGATTCTATCGGATATGAAAAATGCATTCTAATAAACAGCAGGTGAGTTTAGCAATAGTTTCACCACAACACTCAGCGCACACACTTTTCTTCCCTGCACATAGTGTTGCGCACAGTTTGAGTTTAACAACAAATCAACAGACGTCATTACAGACATAATCCCAGCAACTGTCTGTAGAACATTAGAGTATTAGGTTATGTAGTTTCCTCCGGTTGTCTCTACATTATAGGTAATGATACACACTTGCTGCTGTGCACCCGGCAAAGAGGGCAAGCTGCTTACTGTGTCTTAAGCATGTTTAAAATTACCTCATTATACATCAGTGCTGCTTACTATTGCAAAATGCATTGTCAGCCAACACAAATTTTGCAAAGTAATGCAAACATTACAGGGAGGTCACATAAAAGTATGACACAGAGATTTCTATGAGGAAATCAATGGCAGATTGCCTGGCATGCTGTGTCGACAGTATTTCTGTGCAGTTTTCATAATTCCTAAAAAAATACACTAATTTGACTAGAAGACCAAAGGTTTTGGAACCAGATTCTTTAGTGAAAGCTGCCGTACCACACACAGTATAAAAACAAGAACAAAAATGCATTTGCAACTTAACATATCCAATAAACTTTTAGTTTATCTATTATATTCTCTGGGATAAAAACTGTCTCTAACCTCCAGACTCCGAGACAGTTTTTATCCGAGAGCCATAACTAAACTGAACGAACACGTCCTGCCTGCTGCCATATAGCTGGACATAACACCCATTACGCATTATCTGAGATTTTTTTTAATATTTATATTTATATCTTATTTCTATCCTATGTATGTACTGTATGTATGTAGTAGTATTTACATTTTTTTTTCCAAGGATGATTGATGGATGTGTGTAGTTTTACTTAAATTGTTATTCAGGTATTGCACAGCAGAATTCTGTTGTACTTTTAGTGCAATGACAATAAAGTTTAAAGTTGACATTAGCACTCAAATATGGTCATAATGTTGTTGTTGTTTTTAATAATACAAAAACACATTTAACACTAAAATTGTTTTGATATTTTCACATTGATGTTCTCAACACGTCTGCCCTCAGGCTCTGACAGACAGCATCTTGTGCCAAATGAAATGAGCAGCAGAGGCCCTAATGACCATTACGAAGTAAGCTGAAACAGCCTGCCATATGTAGTTTTTATATTTAAAAAATGTAAATAATTATCTGACTCTTGGCTTATCCTCCTCAGCGACTGAGAACCAAAGGCGGCCAGAAAGACACATACGACGTGATTACTAACAGAAAATAGAGGGGCGACAGCTCACTGCCGGGAACCTGAGCAACCCCCCCCCACACACACACACACAAAAATAAAAATACTCACACATGTTCTTGCATCTTTACCATCTAAAAGAGTCTAGAATGTGTTGCTGGGGTCTATGTCATTAGAGAAAGTTTTTGGTTTGATGGTTTGATGATGGCATCACTCATCCTATATCATACTGTTTCAGTGTCACATCTTTAATCGTTTATTTTTACTATGCCTGTAGATACTGCTCTTATTAGACCACTCACATAATGAATTACTTGTTAACCATTTGCTCTAATCCAGTATTTATCGCTGTCTGTTCTTATTTTGGTAGCAGGTTTGGGTTTTACTGATTTTCTACAGTTTTCTGGACTTTAGAGATGCTGCTTCAAAAGTCACCTCACATAAGGGCTTAAAAAATGTATTTTGACAAACAAAACTGATATTTTCATGTTGTTAATTCGGTGAATAAGAATTGTGCAGCTCTGTCATATACGAAAGAAACTACTCTACTTATTACAACTTAGTACTTACAGTAACTTTTGACTTACTTGTACTTGATACTGTAGTGTACAATATACTTTTTAATACATTTATGGTTCTTGTGAATGAACTACCATTATTTACTCTTACTTCCTAGATTACACCTTTATATGAAAAGCAAAATATGATCCGCTTATAAAATAAATATTGTTTAAGATTCAAGTTGTGGGTTCTAACTTGTTTAATTTACCTTTCCTTACATTTAAACCATATCTGGTTGGGGCCCCTCATGTTTCAAACACGTTTCTCACGAACTCTCATTTTGACCACTTTAACTGCTCACATTTCATAAAAAGCAAAGGTTGGAAAAAGTAACATAATTCATATAGATTTGTCTGACAAATATTTGTTTTACCCATAAACTGTAAATTACAATTAGTAAAACGTGAAAAAAACATGTGGTATATGATTTATTTATGCTTGTTAAGTAGTACAGTTAGAATTTAGTTTACACAACTAAACACAACAGTGTGCGATACTTCAAAATGTACTTTCTGTACACAAAGCTCAGTATGGAAAACTCAGTATTATGACTTCCGAGGAAAAAGCCGAGGAAACCCTGGTGGGCCCATACAGTGAGCTTGGTCAGCTACAACGTTGTATGTATGAGTTATAGTTACTAGAACAGCAATCTGATTTACTTGTTTAAACCATGCAAACCAATAACCTTAAAAAAAATACAACAACTAATATCCACTTGTGTAACGACTATTTTGAACGTGCATTACTATTTTAAGAATTCTATACTACTAAAGTACTCTGTACTATGTATTTTAACCAATACTCTTTATGGGTGTTATGGCAAAACATGTGCAGCGATTAATAAAAAATAAAGGGTCTGAAATCACTGTTGGAACAGATGCATTGTTGAATTATTTAAAAATAGACCCCTTAGCACAGACGTGCGGAGCCCCCACCCTTTCCTTTTCAGTCTATTTGGGGTCATTTTAGATTTGCTTTTAGTCAAGTTTTAGTGCATATTATATTTTCACGCTTATTTGTGGAGATTTGTTGTATGATTTTGGTCATTTTGTGTCTCTTTTGGATCATTTTAGGTTGTTTATAACAATAACCCTCTTTCTGGGGTTGTTATGCTTTTCTTTGTGGTAATTTTGTTTTAATTACCTTCACTCTTTTAAAGTAGATATATAAACAGTAACTTCAGAGACCTAAGGACCTCCTGACGTCCTCCTGACGCCCCCAAACCGCTGCCTGGTATGAACTTAGCAATCCGTCCATGCATTAGTGTTAATCTAGTGATGTTATATATACTAACATCAGTCACAGAGAAAATATTAATGCATTATCAACACTTTAGTTGAGAGGCACCTGGCTGCTGACAAAGATCACACTGGGATGGAATGATGCTCGACTTTTACCACATGTTTGTGTTTTGGGGGCTTATCACCTAGACCACTGGATTTCACTAACCCTAATATGAACAATGATAACTTTAAGAACATTTAAGAACAACTCTTCAGTGGTTTAAGCAGGTTAAGCGATTTTCAGAGGTCTAGTTCAGTCTGTTGCAGTTATAAAAAGAACAAAAACAAGTGCAGTGAGAAAAATGGAAAGAAAAAGGTCAAAAAGAGCCAGAAAGGTTAAAATATTAACAAAGATGAGGGGGAAATGGAGAAGAGGAAGAGAAGAAAAATCCTAGTCGACTTAAGAGGAAGCCTCCAGATAGCTCAAATGTTTTCTTGACTGCTTGAAGCTTTTTGCCTTCTTCTTGATGCTGCTGTGACAAAGAAACAAAATGTAGTTTTCTACCAGAGCTGAGGAAGAGAAGACAGTTCAAACATCAGCGCTGAGACAACTCGGCTCAGAAGCATAACCCGGATCAACCCACACACACACACGCACACACGCACACACACCCACACACACACACAAAACCAACTATCCTACATTCACACATGTGGCCATGTGCTTGTTCTCACATAACACAACAACACAAATGTGTACATTTGCACACACATGCACTTATCAGCCAGATGCGGGTCTGTATGTGGGAGCGGTTGACTTAAGACAGTCAGATAGAAGCGAACATCACATACAGCCACTTTACCTCTTTGTTTCTCTTTCACCCAAACTTACAGCAGATGTAGATGATGATAACTGCGCACTAAGTGTAGGAGTGTTTCCACTGAATACTGAACCTCTGAACTACATACAGTAGAATTTATCAATCATTAGTCTGTATGAACAAAAAATCTGATGGTGCATCATGTTTCCTGTTATTTCCATCTGCACAACTGTGCTCATGGGAAACTCACATTCATTGAAAGACAGGGTCATAACAAAACATTACACAACGTTTCCATTGTATTAATAAATGTGTATAAGCATTGTGAAATGTTTGAGATATGTCAGATGTTTCCAGAGACAACATGGCATGTCATTTGCACAAGAGAGACCTTAGTGGTGAAAACACAATTATGGCGGCCGTGAAGATGCGGGTGAGCAACGGATATGAGCTGCGGCTTTATGATTGTTTCATGAATCATCTGAGGCAGCACCTTAGTATTGTTTCCAACCATGAGCAAAGAAAAAAATGACACCAATGTTGAGTGTGGTTAATTTATTAGAGACTCATGTTGTCCCCTTTACAGTCACATGAATATTAAAACAGCACCTTACAGTAAAAAGGCAAAAAAGAAAGACAGTGAGCATTATACGTGATGAGCATAAGACATTTGTGCAGGAACATTTTAAATGTAATATGTCAGAACTTACAATGACATGAACATATATGTACAGAAAGTGTGTGTATCTCTCTATTTGAAATGACAAAGTGACTCACTATATTTTTTTTATTCATGTCTGTATAGTGAATTGGACTTTTTTTATTAAATGATCACACACACACACACTATGCACTCAATGCTTCTAATATTGCAAATAATTTTAGTTTTATTCACCAACATACTGTACCTCTCTCTATTATTTCTGTCCGCAAATCAATCGTCCTATAGAAAATATGGCTTTTTTGGAACTGATCAACAGTATAAAACCACACGAAGACCTCACTGGACAAAGTGATCCTGGAATCATTGTTGTCTTTTATTATTTGTATAGAGGCCGATCAAATTTGAATTTCTGAAAACAAACTGGCCATTTTGGCTTCTAATAATGTTTGGTACTTTTTTGTTTGTTTTTTAGGTTATGAATTGAAATTACAGTAGTAATACTGTATTTTAAATGCAAGTGGCGCAAGGGATTATTACGATCATTAATGGAGTAGAAAGCTGTAAAAATCATTAGTTAATATGTAAAGGTTGGACTTTGGACTTTGCACTGTTTATTTTACAAAAGCGAGGTTGTTAAGAAGATTTTCAGTAACAAGTTTCTGTGCTTCGAGCATCAATTTTCTAAATCTAAATTTTAAATTCTTAAATTCTGAGTTTTTAAATTCAGAATACCTGGACAAATAAAGCTTAAACAGCAGTACTTGGCCAGGTGGTGCAAAAACTGTCACTTTTCCATTTGGATTTACAACCCCTCAGATCCAAAACAGAAAAAGACAGTGTTTGCATGCTACTAGGAGGATGATTTATACTTTTGTACATGTTTTGTGATGTTTGCCTTCATCCATGCAGCCTTTAAACCAGTGAGTCGATGCAGACTTTTTTCTATCCTGTCCTGTTCACGGTGGAGTAAGTGTCCTGGGTGCGAGTGTGAGCATTCAGCGTCTGCCCAAACACAACATAAACAGTGTTAGGATGACATTACAATAAATCATGTTGAATGCATAACTAAATGTGTGAAGGTTTTGTGTTGTTTTACTTAAAGGAAACATTATGGGGAAAAACACATATTCACATTTAGGCTGACAAGATTACAGATTTTAGACGAGTTACATGTTGGACGGTCCCTTGGCTGGACCCAGTGAGTTCCTGAAGTCTTAAAAATTCCAACTCATAATTTTTACACTTTAAATTATTTTAGTTTTAGATTTACAGGTGTATGTGGACACTTTTGGACAGAGTCAGACTAACCAAGCTAAAAACACCTACCTCATAATCACGGGATGGAGTGGGTGGGGCCGGACCTCCTGAACGAGAAGGAGCTAAAAGAGAATGACAGTGATAATGTTAAAATATATTTGTGCTTTCGCTTTAGTCAAAGGGACAAATTTGATCTTTTAGTCAACTACAACAGGTATGTAACGCAATCTAAAACTGTTCTTGTCTGCTCTGCATGACTGCATTCTTACTTTTGTAAGAGCTTTTAGATCCAGCTGAACTTTTCCTCTTGGTGCACTTGTAGATTACCATCATCACAAACGCTGTCCCAATAATGTCCATAACGATGACCAGCAAGAACACAACTGCGTCCATTTCAAAGCAGTTTTCACACACTAAAGGACAAAGAGTTGCAGTTCAAGTCTCATATCAGCAATGACAAAAAAAAACACATATTGTGAAATATATATTTTACTCACCTTTTCCTTTCATGTAGAAGTAATATGTCTTTTTCACTTCGTCGTCAGTGTATTCACAGTAATGCACCCCATTGTTTTTGCCATCATATTTCATCATATGTTCCGTTGTGTCGTTACTTCCATCACCTCCAGCTATTTTCCAGTTTCCTTGTTTTGGACAGGTCAGTGTGACGGTTTCCCTCCAAAATTCTATATTTCCTAAATACACATGGAAATGTGAATGAGGGTAACAAATTTAAATTTGTATCCAATAATTTCTCAGTCTTATGCATTACACCATGCTTATGCCTAACATTATCATGGATTGAAATGTTTTGATTAACATCCAACAATAAAACTACAGTGATGAACACAAATTGTGCCCAAACAACACAGTGAGTATAAAGTAACTGAAAAGATCGGAAAGATAGTACTACACAGTTCAGTGGGGCGAACAAAAGGTAGAGCAGTTAAGATGCATGCAGAAACACAGGAAGCTTCTTTCTAAAGGTTGTTGTTGATATGTTGTCAGAATGACAGAAATAAGTGGCATTCTGAACTCAGAAAAGTATAACGAAGCTTTATGACTTCAAAATATGAGGTAAAATAAAAAGTAAAAACTGTAGAACATTTAGATATTTACCTTCAGCAGCCTTCGCAGTGGCTATGAACATGAGGAGAACAGCGAGCACAGCCCGGAAATCCATGCTGGTTTGCTTTTTATGATGGCCTATGTTTTTGTGCTAGGTTTCTAAATCCTACTATCGTATGGATCAGATCTGTGATTGTCTCCTATGCAAGATAGAAACAGTGTTTGCTCAATGGGACAAAAAGATTGAAAGACAGACGTGATGGTTTTCTCTCTGTCTCTCTTTCCCTCTCTCTCTGTCTTTCTCGCTCTCTCTCTTCTCTCTCTAAAACACACACACACACACACACAAACAGGAAGCATTTTTTCATGACAAATTCAGTTAAACCTCAATATAAAGTCAAACTCAAGCGGTATTGTGCATAGAAACGCTCTAATTGGATTCCATTTATTTAGTATTAATGACCTCATTGATTCATAAACTCAAAAACAAAAGCTACTCACAGCTGTTGTGTAAATGAGACAATAATGCCATTTTTTAATATAAAGATTACACTTTTTTAAAACTGTTTGTCTCTTTTTCAACATGCAGTTCACCAAAACACGTAAAACTCTAAAAATACACATTTGCAACATTTACATCAGTGATCCACTGATGGATCAACATTTGTCCGCTAACACCTTGTCAGGCAAAGCACTCTGAGCTATTATTCTTTATTAGGTGCATTATACTACCTTACAGCGCACAGCGCATAAATTAATCACAAGTGGCACACACACAACTGCGTAGGCTTTTTATTAAATAGTTTTTTGCTTCCTCTTGCATACTGTAGGTAACTTCAAGCACACACACGATGCAATTACAACAACTCCAGTAATGGAATAGAGAACTACAGTATACCCACTATACATATTTGTTCAGGATAGCAACAGATAGAAGTACTGTGCATCAGTACAACCCTTTCCTCTGTATCTGGAAGAGAAGTGGGTGATCACAAGTCTTTCACAGAGGTTATTGACGATCGAAAACTGGTTCTTAGGGTTCCGCTTAAACGTTTATGCGTTTTTTATTTATTTTTTTATTTGTTTAAAACAGATTTATTAGAATGTAGCAAATGCATTGTTTCATTCATAACAATTATACACTTCATGTTAGTTTTACAGCATGTAACAGTAATGGTCTGCACTTATAGTGCTTTTATACATTACTGGTAATAATAATAATAATAATAATAATAATAATAAGTATACATTTATTTAAGTGTGCCTTTCAGGTAACTCAAATTCACTGTACAAAGAAGCTACCTAAGGATAACATTGCCTAATAGGCTAATTAGGTGAAAGAAAGAAATCAGAAACAATGAGCCATTTTAAATAGATGAATTTTAAGACGTTTGTTTGAATAGGGATCAAGTATGATTATTACGAATGTTGTCAGGGAGAGAGTTCCAAAGACTAGGGACAGTGCGACTAAATGCCCTAGAGCCTATGGTAGTTAAACGTGCGGGGGTGTGTGGAAAGAAGGCCCAAGAACGAAGAGTATGGGTATAGGAGAAGGGTATATGATTGTAGGGGCTTTGTAAGCTAAGGTGGTGCAAGGTTATAAAGGTTATGAAGGTTATGAAGGGCTTTAAAACTAAGGAGGAGGATTTGAAAGCGATTGGCACCCACTGCTTCTCAATCCTACATTCGCACTCACAATCACACACACAGACTGGGCTGCTGGTCCTATATGCAGCTGACCAACACTCACAAGAAGCAACTAGCTGGGGTTTAATGTCTTGCTCAAGGAAACTTTGACATGTGACAGGACGAGCCGGGAATAAAACCAACAATCCTGGGATCAGTGAATGACTGCTCTAGCTCCTGAACCATACCTCTACCTAGTCACCCCTAAACCATTATGATTGTTTTGTCTTATTTGTTTCGGCCATTTTGTCTGTGTAACCTAGTGTACGACTAATCATCCGGCCTCTGACCCATCCTCAGCCTAAATTCACATGCTGTCACCTGTCTTTGGTCAAAACTAATTATCCTGTCTATTTCCTGGATTTGTCTCTCCATTTTGCTTTGCTGGTCTGGTGTTTTAGTACCTACTGTCAGTCTGCATCCTTGTAAGCCTTTTTCCATCGTTTTCATCGATACTTTAATTATTTACTTCAATGCAGCTGCCTGCCTACTTGCATTTAACCTAAAGTGGAGTGTAACTGACCTAGATAGTTTTGTTAGAGGTTCAGTTTTGAATTTTATAGGTTCTGGCCACTGAAAGCAAGAAAAAGCCACCTTAAAAAAGGCTTTTTAAGAATTGAACTCTGGATGGAGAAATGTGTTTACCAACCTGTAGAAAACATGAATTACTGTAAGTGTTGATAATAATTTACTGCGGTAAACCATCGACATCATAAACACACTGAAAAAAACAGAGGAAAAAACTACTTGCTGTCTCTCTTTACAAACATCAGTAGTGATGGAATTTGTTTTTAACCTTACGTCATACAATTTTAAAATCAGTCAGATTTTTTTTTTTTCATATTAGAATTCTAATACTTATTTTTCTTGTTTCGGATGCTTTTTTATTCATTTTGCTACATGTCTGCACAGTAGAAAGCAGCAGGTAGTGATTATATCAATAACTGAACAAACAAAACACTCTGACGTAACAGTTTTATATGAGTATGATAACCATGATTCATATTGACTGTGACTGTTTCAGCACTAATTAGTGAACTATATTAAACTAGTTGCAGCCTTAATGAAGTTTGGCCAATGCTTTATACATATGCTTTATAAAGCACGTTATGAAAAATCTCTTTGGCTGTTGTACTGTTTGTCAGCTTATTCTCCATTGATTTTCTCATCCCCCCCTCTTCTGTCAACTCTCGAACAAACCCATGAAGATTGACTGAGAAAATAATGAAGTCATCACGAAGGGGTCAAGACTTTCTCACTTTCTATTGTTAGTAAGTTATCTGTGATTATATATAGATGATAATACAAGGCCACAAAAGCACTCCTGCAGTTTTTTTTATAGATAATGGATTTTGGTCCAGCTGCTCAGCTGCTACAGTAGGTCAGAGATTTCATTCTGAAAACAATATGAAAGACAAGTGCCAGACAAAACCTGATGACTGCGGAGTTTTTCTTTATAATGGTTTATATTACATTTATAAATCATAGTAAATTATGTGTTCATCATTAATTCAGTACAACTTTTAAACTGATTCAAAATAGTCCTTTTCTCATCCCATTGCGAGAAATCTGATCTGTGACTCGCAATGGAATGAAAATTTTAGAAACCTTGAGGCTAACAGAAGCGTAAAATGCACATTACACATTCAACAGCTTTTTACTCGGACGGTTTTAACCCCCATCCTCAAGGAAATGTGTTGAAACGGTCACCCATAAAAAGATGAGAGCTGCGTAGTAGCACCGTTGGTCTGTGTGACAGGCGTCAGACTGGAGTTGCATAGGTAGAGTACATCAAAGTACGGCTCTGCCCCCAAGTGGTGCAAACCAGTAAGTAGCCAGCTTCCACATTATGGTTAAACTGTGCAGCCATCTGCTGGCCTGCCATTAAACAGAATAAACAGTGTATTTTCACTTTAAAGATGGCTAATCGGTATTTAGTTCCATAATCTCACAGCCAGGCAATGAGTTCATATTCTCGTTCAGCACGTAAAAGCGCATAGGTTTTATATGGCTTTATTTTTGTATAGTGATAAATCCAATCATCAAAGCCTAACATAATGATGAATAATTTATGATAATTAGACTATACCCGCTGTCAGTACTGACTGACTCGTATTTCGGTGTTACCTTACGTAACCCATGTGTGTTTTACGCAGCAGAATCGCTCAGGTGACCCTGACGAACTGGCCGAGTTTGACTTTAACATGTGCAGGAAAGGAAAGACGGCAGCGAGGAGACTGGATGACTTTGTTACTCCGCCCGAAAATGTGGTGGGAGGGTCCAGAAGTGAAGTGTATCAGGACAGCGGCGAGTTGAGACGCGTCTTTGGGGAGACAAGGTGGAAAAGAGGACGCACGGTGGCTTCATGTTTTTGTCCTTCTTGGTGCAGGATAAACACGGATTTGTCGCCCTGTTTTTCTGCCAGCGTGTGTCGGCGGTGGGGTCTCGGTGGGTTAGAGGACTCCCGGACTGTTGATACCCGGTCAGACTGCCGTCCATCCAATGTGCGTACAGGGGCTGTTTTTCCTCACCGTCCTGTCTGGACTTGCAGCTTCAGGTGAGACCCCGGCTGAGTTTCTGAATAGTCTGAGTAAAAATTTTGATTTCATGTGGGCTGATCTTTAACACTTTACTTTTAACGCACTCATGGATCTGGTTTTTCAGGGACGCGTTGTTTCTGTGTTTTCCATGTCATACACAACCTTGATCTCCTATACAAACATTTAAAATGCATATTAGCAGACCTTTTCTCATCCCATCTCATTCCCATTCTAATAGTATGCACAATGTAATAGCAAAAAAAGTGAATATAAAGTTTATAATATATAATAAATTTATATAATAAAGTTTGCTTCACTATTATTATGAACTTTAAAGTTCCCAGTACAGTGACAGTGAAGGTCTTACGACATAACACGTATTGAATATAAAGTAAAAGGAGAAAAAAATCCCGTTAGTTTGACGATTAGTGAAAGTTTTGCAGGTCTACTCGAACCTCCATGTTTGCTCACCCGTCGTGCGTCATTGGGAAGCGGAGAAGACTTTCTCTGAACGCAACGAAGCAGCCACGTCTAACTATAGTGACCTTACAGTGGTTTAACATCACATCCTGGCCGAATTGTGTTTTGTTCTAGTGCAGCCTCGCCCTGTTACTGCTTTTTAATGTGCATCCTCGCTCGCGTTCCCAGAAACTGCGCAATGGCCTCGGTGGACACATTAATCCACCTGCTTCCTGAAGCACAGGGGGTCTGGATGCGTCGTTGGACTGGTTAGATACTGTACACCCCATGTAATTAAACGCTAATGGATCGTATCCGTTTTTAGAGCTGCCCTCATCTAAATGCTGCAGTGGCTAATAGAACATGTTTTAATATCATGAATTGGTGTATTAATGGAAGTCAATTGAGCAGACCTCACATTGTTTAACCTTGAAGTTATCCCTGTCCATCCCAGTTAAGTGGATCATATTGATCCAACGTGTCCATCCAACCGCACAAAACAACACTACAGTAGATTTTCCCTACAGTAGCAAGCTGCTCGTGTTTGCATGGAGCATGTGCCTGCGGTTCAGTCCTCACACAGTCACAAGCTGACACAGATAGAGCAGGGGAATAACTACATAGTACATGGACATAGAGGGAGAATCACATAACAACGCGTGGATTGAGAAAAGCATGTTGGAACTGATTACAGCTCAGCTGCATCTCACTTCTTGTGCCTGCTGCTATTTTCATTGCCTTTGGCTCTGTTGCGCTGGCAAAAAAAACGGCACGACGTGATTTGAAACAAGCCAGACAACTGCTTTCATCTCCATGAGACATATATGGAAGAAGAATAATTCGTATTCATTTTTCTGACTTCCTTTTTTTCTCTGCCATCAGGTAGAGAAATAAATCACATCAAAAGCTGGCATACAGTATTTACCCATCGGCCATCCCCAATTTTGACATGAATTGATCAAAGTAAACTTTCCTGTTCACTGCTTTCTGTATGAATCTATTTTAAGCACATATCACATACAGTAGACCAAAAAAGAATAATGGTTTCCTGCTTCTGCTGCAACAACTCTTGCAGGTAAATTCATCATTCCGTCTGTGTGTTTTGTAAAGTGTTTGGCAGGAGTTTGTAGAAATCCTATAAATTGCGAGTCATAATGGAATTTTTTTCTAGAACATATGTGATTATTATCAGGTTTGTGTGCGGTGATGCTGGATCAGAACGCACCTCTTACTGTTCGTGACTCAAGTAGGTGGAGCACACTCGACCACCACGAGAGGAAGAATAAAAGCATTCTCAACACTTTTACTGGTAAACACCTCCTTTTTGTTGGCTATTGGCCTATCAAATATTACTTTTTGTGACTTTTTGTGATTACTTTTTGTGAAGCCATAGCTGGGTTGGCTTATGTGGCTCCCACAGTAATATCGGTTATTGTTCCCCTGACTTGAGCCTGCAAAATCAGGCAAAAACATGGCTCCAAAGGAAATTAAATGTTTGCAACTGCTGAATGAGTAAATAATCAAGTCAAAATTGTTTCTATTTAAACTTACTGTGTAACGATCTCTCAGTGATGTAGTCACAACTTTTCTAAGCTTCAGAATTATAGTACGTTAAAAAAATATGCACGGTTGTTTCTGCTTTGTTGTTACGCAGATGGCACATTTTCAGTTATTCAAATTACCTTCACATATCAACACACAGTGAACCTGGGGCTTTTGGGCCCCCTGGTTGACTTGGGCTTATTCCAGCTGTGCCTCGAGGGTAATAAATGCGAATGGGCTAATTAGTGGATTAGTGGAATTACAGTCGAGTGAACTGATCTGCCATTTCCAGTAACTGATTCTTGTTTATCAGTTGAAATATTTATAATAACTCTTTTTTCATAGTAAATAGACAGATCCCACAGCTTCTCCTTTGTTCTAGACAGTTGTTGTGTTGTGAAACATTTGAGCAGTTTACATTTTAAACATAAGAGTGTTGGATTACACTTGGATTTCAAGCTGATGAAATTGCTGGCTGGCTAACGGCCAACAAAAAGGAGGCTACAAGCATTTTCTGAAAATGTTTCATCCCTTGGTCTTATCAACAGCTGTCATTTTTGCTGCTGCGCTTTACTTCCTCTAACATTTTTCTTTACAGCCAGAGGCATGAAATGGTCACAGGCTCACACCTGTCAACTGTTCTGATTCGCACACGTGTAAACAAATACTGCTGTCTACCGTGGCAGATTCACTGGTTGTTTAGGCTCAGGTGTAACTCCATTAGCCTCACAGTAGATGAACAGCTTCTTGTAAACTACTTTACTGGGATAAATTAATAGTCTCGCCTTCATGGTTTCTCTTAGCTTGCCACAATAAAAGGTAAATATAACAAAGCAAGGCTGTGGTTTGGCATATGTGCACTGTGTTGATACAGCTAGGAGGACGTCTGGGCTTTGTGTTGGGTTGCAGTTGCCTCATGGTGTGTGGACTTGACACGTCCATATTCAAGAACTCAACTGACAGGGATTAGGCTGCATCTGTGAGGCATTAGAGTGTAAATGGAAAGCACTCCTTGCGTGATGTTTAAATCATAAGACTGTGCACTGCTCCAAATGTAAACAGGAAGTTGCAATACATTTCTCACTGACTACAAAGTGTTCTTCAGGTTCATCTAAGGTGTAAGTGCTGTGCACATGCACACATCTGCATCAGTGCAGATGAAAATTCTGCATGTTTGGCAACATGGGCGCCTGTTTGTGTAGTCACATTCTTACATACTCTGTGTTGACGGGTCCCCTGTACTGAAAACTATTCAGAGTTGTGGTAAACAGGTGGGTCGTCAGTGAAAGAGACACTTCCAGCATATGGAATAAATCAACAGTTTACAAAAAATATCAGCAGGCCTTTTGTGAGTCATCTGATCTGCAGAGAGCCAAGAAAATCCATTATAAGCAGCTATTTGGTGAATCATTTCTGATCATATACAAAGGGGCTAGATGGGTGGTCCATTACTGGAAAGTTTCTACAGTGTGTGACATTGTCTTAATTTCCTTTTCTGTTGTTACTTGGCTTTTGTGTGCTCTCTGGTAGTTTTGTTCGCTATTTATTTGATACCAAACTCAGCTAATTTAAATGAATTAGAGTGTAATTCCTATGGAAGCCTTGCCTATATAGTGTAGCTAAAGTGGAGGAAAACTATACCTTAGCATACTTTTAGCCCTTTGCTTATTTGCACACTCCCATGATTCAATGGGAATAAAGTTAGAGGCTCAGAAGAAATACCTTTTCTTAAGAATTGTCAAATATAAAGCAGCTCAGGCCAATAAATCCCTAGTATAACTGTTATGGTTTTGTCTTTTACTTGCACAAGGGGAGCCCGGCGGGGTCTTAGTGATTAACACCTCACCCGAACTCAGCCAACCCCACCGGGCTCTTCCTTGTTCACACTATTTATTGGAAACAGATCAAAGCAGATTAGAGAGTTCAATGCAGAAAAACAACTCAAACAACAAAATGCAATTCATTACATAATGATAATATAGCATTGCATTGTTTCCTTGACCACTGGTCAACAAACTTTAAAGGTAAACTACAAAGGCAACCACCAAAGGCAAACTATCAAAGGCAAACTATGAAAGCTATATGGTGTCACTAATGACATCATCAGTACATAGACACATCACAAACATACATTACATAAACAATTACATTACACACAGGCAAACATTACATTTAATGTTCGAAACAATTACTAAATTACTTTGAACAAACGCTAACAATAACACTCAATCTAGTGTCTCATAATAAAAAATAGGTGGTGTTTCTGTTTTGTACCAGTCAAATGGCACACACAGGCTTTCTGTTTTAGTCTAAAGTCTCAGTAGCTCTCAGTAGTCACAGTGGGACTGAATTTAAACCAAACATACAGTTGTTGTAGCTGTGTAACTGAATAAGCGAGACCAAGCCTGTCTTTACATGGTTGGCTTGTCCGTTCAACAGAAGCCTGTGGGGCTGTGGGTCAGATTGATCAAAGCGTATACATTTAAACCCCCCCTCCCCACCAGGAGTTTCTAATCCCGGACAGAAGTTGTTGAGTCAGCTGGGAGGCGGGAGTTGGAAAGGTTTGATGGATTAAACTCTTATTCTTACCATCTACCCGTTTCCTCTACACATCACTTCCTGATCTATTACAGTTGGCCTGCAGGAAGCAGGAGAAGGGAGAGATAAGCAGTGGATGAAAGTGTTCACAAAAAGACTGATGCTTGGTCTTTGTTTGGAAAAAGAATAGTAAAGCAAGTATATTTCAATATCAAAGCAGTCAGTCAGATATTCACATAAAGAAATGTCTTCCTTTAATTTCCTTAAAATCGAGTGCAGTTCCCAGTACCCGGTCTCTGTTTGATAGATTTGACACTTTTACAGTTTTATTTGGACTGACACGAGCACGGATAGTTGTCATGGATGAAAGAAAACAACGCCACCTGCAGAAAGTCCAAATCCTTCAGAAGAATCATTGTCCACTCTGTTTGACTGGCAAGTGATCTGTGTCTTAATGTGTTGTCAAAAATATCATTTTGTGCCATAACACAAAATTTGAACAAAAGGGATGAAATTAAGTCTGAACACTGAACAAACGTACATGAAAATAAATCTTTGGTCACGTACTTGTTAATAACATTGAATGATGTGAAACCTGTCCAGAGAAAATACACAGCTCAGTATGTCACAAACAGTGTATCTCAGTGGTTCCCTCCAGTTACACCACTCATCGTCTCCTTCGTCCTCCTGCTCTGTGAACACACTTGTTACCTGAACCTGCTATTCCCAGCCCTGCATGAAAGACAGGCCTTGTTTAAAAAAAAAAAACAGAGACAACTAACCTGGCATTGTGAAACCTTCTACAAAGGACAGAAGAGGACCTTTGTGAGTCACTGAGCTCTCTGTGTTTGGCCCAGTCTTAAGTGTTTCCTCCAAAACTGAAATAACAGACTCAGGTTTCCTCTGGTGGTCCCTTTGTTCCTGAGACATAATGAAGAAAGTAAACGCACAAACACAAACCTTCTAGGAAATAATGTAATGAAACCAATTTCCTGATTCTGAGAGTTGGCCAACCACTTGATTTCTCTTGCAGCCTCCACTCCGCTCTTTCTTAAAGTTTAAGAATACTTTACATCCTCTTTGCAGAACTACAGTGCACACAGGAAACCCCTCTTAAACCATGATAAGTGTGTGGTAGTAGCCCAGTGTGTCCTCGTGTATCATGATTTACTACCTGATCATAGATATAGTACTTCTCACTAAAAACATCTCCCTCTTCCTTCCATTTTGCGGTTTACAGTGTATCAGTCAGTGCAATGAAAAGTTTGGATTGTGCACCAAGTCAGGCATGGCTGCATCAATCTGTGGATTATTTTTAACATATTCAATTAATAATATTTTGAATACCAGAGAATGTTTGCTGAGCAGATATGACCAGAATGCAATAAACCAAGCAGAGGCATGCTTGAACTGGAAAAGACTTCCCGAATGGCTGAAACTTCTTTTTGAAAATGATGCCCTTGGTAACTGTTACTAAGTAGAATAAATAAATATGAGGACACAGCTCGGTATGTTAGTTTTTCTGGTGGCAGAATACGTCAACTAGCTCAGTGGAAAGTTTTTATATCATCCAAGGAGGAAGCATATTCGTTCTCTAAACAGACTTCATCGGACACTGTACACTTTGATTTATCTAACTAGATAACAAATACAGGCTAATATTTACACCCCTTTCCCCTGCAGCCGTTGTCCAGTCACCGCTTGGCACACAAGGCCTCTCAGGCTTTGGGTTTCACCACATCTTGGAGCTGTGTGCATGGAGCTTAGTAACAGACACGGGTGGAGTCTTAAGTTTGTAGGGTAGTGTATTTACAGAACTCAAACCAAAGAAACAAAAGTGTTGGAATAGATTACACAGGGTATTTCCCTGTTTTCACATATGCTGCTAACAAGCCCAGTGTTTAATCAAATACAATCTAGTTTGTCTCTGCCTTCTGCAGATCAGATGACAGAAAAGCCTACTCTGTTTCTTTTGGAAACAGCTGATTTATTCCTGGAGCTGGTTCTCTCATTGGAAGACTGAACACAGTATGACTTTAGTTACTGAAAAAGATGTTAGTCTATTTTCCATGTCAGTCAGTGTAATGGCTTTTTACCTGGGACATGTATAATCCTGTAGAATAATCCAGTGACATCAGACATTTAAACGGTACTTATTTAACATTTATTTGATTTCTTTTCAGATATAGCTGATTTTTTTTTTTTTCATTTCTTATGCATACTGTATCTGGAAGTTGTGTGACATGGGATTGTGCATCACACCTGCCTACGCACTATGAGAAATAGTATGTCAAAACTGTCATAACATAATTTAATTTTTTCTCTGCATCTTTGGAAGGCATTTATATAATCTTGAGACAACTGACAAGTGCAAACAATGTAATCACTGAAATGGGCTTGGTTTAACCATTTTACAATGAATAAAAGTATTGGCCCTCTTTTGCTTCATATAGCCAGCTGAATGAGTGACGTTTACTGTTGGAAGAAAATAAAATGCAATAACGTTGTAATAATGTATTTTATTGTATTATATTGTTCACACTGAAAAATATTATGTACTAATGTCAGCATAAAGAAAATATGTGTGCATGTGTGGACGATTTTTGATTTTTTTCCCTCCCATATCGACTTTAACAGGTTGAGGGTTAAGACTTTGTTTTAGGGTCAAGGTTAGCATACAAAATGGAGTTATGGTTATGGATAATTATTATGTGAATAAGTATCCTCACAAATATAGAATGACGGACAGAACTGCGAGTCCCGTGAAAGATGCCAAACCAAACAAATACACATAGACACATAGTGACACACACTTTTAGTTTTGTAAGATACGATACTGACCTGAAGGTAAGCAGGATGTGATAAAGTCTTCGTACAATTGTTTCCAATTTACGAACTCAGGCAGCAAATCAGTCAGTCAATGTCTGCACTAACTGAAACATAATCAGGATAAATTCATATATTGGTCTCCATTCCAGTGCTGCTCCCTTCAGTGGGGTACATAGCTCCATCTTAATAAGCCATAAAAGCTTTGTCTCTGGATGCTGGGTGTGGTTGGCACTGGCCAGACAGGATGTCCAGACATAAACAAGTGAGCGTCTTAGACTGTGCGCTGACATGAGTAGAAGAATGGACAGTAAAACAAGCAAACACACAAGTAGAAGTATCGTATCTCCTTCTTATTCCACATAGTTTGGGCTATTACAGCCTCCAATGATG
Source organism: Channa argus (assembly GCF_033026475.1). Classification (NCBI taxonomy): domain Eukaryota; kingdom Metazoa; phylum Chordata; class Actinopteri; order Anabantiformes; family Channidae; genus Channa; species Channa argus. Next base: position 19,014,446 of record NC_090202.1, on the reverse strand, counting down.
TAGAAAAATAAATTTTTCATCATATTGTCATGCTCTAGCTCTATCCATTCACTTCTTACTCATTCATCTACTTAAACCATTCTGTTCTTTTTCATCACTTATGCTCAGTCTTTCATTTCTGCTTATTTATCTCTCTTGTCTAATTGAATACCATTCTGCACTCTTAACGTCTTCACTCATGTAACGGCGCGCATCCTCCCCACCAATTAGTGCCTGCTAATGACGATTAAAGAGTGATCATGTACTTTTAGCTTCTGGGACAAATTACTGTAGTAATTGAGGCACTGTACATAGCCCCAACTGTTATGTCTCTCTGCTAATATCCATTTTGTCTTCAAAAAGCCCTAATTAACCTTAATTTATAATCAGCTCAGCAAGTGTCAAAGGACAGCGTATTCGAAAGCGTTTTATTTTTTTGTTGTTCAAAGATTAGCAACGCCTATTTAAATTCATGTGCTGCAAATAGATCGATTCAGGGAAGAAATTCTGTGTTTTGGCCTGGAGGACCTGCTTTTCTTTCCTTATATGAAGCATGATGAATCATTTTAGCATGAGCTTTTAAATAATTTGGTAGATGAGAAGAGGCATTGCATTCTGTTAATCAGATAATCTTCCAAATTTATAGGTGTGTATTGATGCTGATTTACGAGTAGAGAATGTCGCTGTGGAGATGTGACTCTTCTATTCTGCATATAATCACAACTTTGCTACAGTCTTTCCACACCTGTGCTGGCGGCTCTGAGAGGCTGTACTTTGGTGCAGCAGCCTAAATGCAAATGTTCCTGCAAAACAGCTCATATTGACAATGCCACTGTGCTGATGTTTAGCACGTATAATGTTTATAATGTCCCCTGTCTGTAGAATTCTAGCATTTGGCAGTTAGTGTAACTCATGTCGAGTAAGCAAACATTTAACCCCTTTTAATAGTTTCAGAGATCCGATCTTTTAATTACTGGCCAAGTGCTGTGGGGGTGTCAGTAAAAATGCAGTGACCAATCTCATCTGGATGCCACTGAATAGAGGCACCGCCTACTTATAGTAGGACTGGCTAACAACCTGCACCTGCAGGTGGTGATTTGACTATACTATCTCACTCTGAAGTGTTTTCTCTCAAACATAGACACGTGCAAGTTAACTTTGACCTGGACTGATCATACCTTGGGACCATAGGAAAAGTACCCTCTAAGGTGCACTTACTGTAGGGCAAATATAAGTACAGTACGTGCACTCTTAGGTGCCCTTACAGGACGGTAAAGATGAGAGACTGCCCTCTAAGGAGCCATTGCAGTAGAGTAAAGCATGGATTCATTTATTATTAATTATCAGCAGTCTTACATAAAGACTGCACGTTAACAGCCAGGAATGTCATTGATTTTGCAAGTATTTGGTTATAAACTGAAGTATAGTGGTCATAACATTTCACTCACAGCCAAATATGTCAACTGTGGTTGACCAATATAAATTTTTCTTTGCTGATGCTAAACTTTTGAGAGCAGAGATGCAGATGGCTAATACATAAAGCAGCTGTTTGTTTTTGTTTTTACTTTATTTTCATGAGATAAAATACAACAATATAGCAAAAGCAAATTAAAACACAAATCTGCTGAACCTAAATCAAAATATTATAATTAAATTATTTGAAATTTTAAAAGTGAGCATTATCTCAATTTACACTACACTCTGAACTCCACTTATAATTTGAGAAGAGATGGGTACACTTTGTCTAAGGCAACGCCATTCAACTACCATTCTATACTGTACACACGCGCACACACACACACTGAGTGAACTGCAGGTCTGTAGCGATAAAGCCAGCGATGATGCTATCTGCTTAATGAATACCCTAACCACAGGCAGTTTAATCCACTAACCTCAGAGCTTCTGCTGTCAAGTAAACAGGGATGAGAGAAAGGTGGGAGAGGATGCTATTTCTTTGAAGTCCATCCATCAGAGGAAATTATTTCAGTGCAAAGTTTGAATATTTTTATTTATACAAGCAAAAATATTTGCCAGCTGACATTGCTGCATATTTAAATGGTTTTAACATCATTTTTCAACATCACTTTAGAAGCAATTTATAGATACAAGTACTTGGTTTATTTTACTGGTAATACTGGTGCAGATACTGTATGTCCCAAATTAAGCATGACCTGCAAACAGTGCATTGAAAAAAAATTATCAGTGCAGCATAGTGACACATTTTTTTCCCATGCAAAGAAAATACCATTTATAGTCCGAAACAAGTCTTAAAAGATGGTCATTTCTTGCCAAGTATACTCTGTCTATATTGCTCACCTGCAAGCATAATGTTTTATCAGGGTCATTTAAAACACGTTAGGCTGTTAGAACACTGTCAGTGCCCAGCAGTGAGAAAGAAGCCTGTGTGTGCTGTGCAGCATGCGCCCACAGGAAACTCTTTCCTGCCTCACCTGGCTTCAGAGGCCAGGTCCCCACTGACATCTTCCCATGGCTTCTGTGATTTTAATGCAGGGGTAACAACATGGCTCAACTTGCCTTCTTCCATGTAGGTTTTGTCCCTTTCTATTCCTTAAACCCTATATTGCCAATTTGTCAAAACCACTTTAAGTTACTTAAGGAAACTTGAAATAGCAAAATAGAGAGGAATCCACCTGCTGTAACAACTTTTTTAAAATAACAGCTAGAGATTATTTCTGGTCATGTTTTATCAGACTATACTTAAATAATACTGAAGCATACTAAGGTGACTGAGTCACAGAAAGCTCTTCTGTCAGAAGCTCTTCTGACTCAAGTGTCACTGCTAGCCAAAGCTCTCATCAAGTGTTTAGCCTGTTTTTTCACCCGAGTCCTCATATGGAGTGTGCTAATGAGATTAGGACAAGTCTTATGGTGGCTGCTAGTTTTGCAAGCGAGCATGTGCGCATTACTTAGAAAATATAGATTTATATAGAACTCACTATAAATATCTCAGGAGGTTTGCAATAGGCAGCCGGCACATAAATCTCCACAAAGACTTACAGTCGCATACCCACTGGTGTTCTTTAGTGGACGTTTGGTTCCACCTCTGTAAGTAAAGGTAAAATGAGATCTTGAGGAGAGTGCGTTTGGCTCATTCCTGATGTAACTGTAATTCTGTAATTCCTGATGTAGCCTAAGAGTTAAGCATTAATTTTGGCAGTGCAAGCATTTTTTTACATATAATTGTCCAGTGTGTGTGTGTGTGTGTATCAGCATTAAATCCATTTTGGGGAGCTCCATCCATCAGAGCCAAATCGCTGCCAATCCCTCTCCCCTCTTGCAATCTATTCATTTTCCATCTAATAGGTCTACACAGTGTAAAGATTGATAGAGTCCACATCCATAAAATATAGAGAGCACTCTTAATTTTGGCCTTGTCTCAGCTGCAGTGTAGCTGAAGTGGCTATTACTCAAAAGTGTTACAGATTTGGCCTAATGATCTGAAACTACTTTGCATTTTCAGGATGTAATGAAGCAAGTGTTTAAACTTACTGTTCACTTACCGATTGCAAATCTAATTAATCGTATTTAGTTTAATTTCAGGCAGTCAGTCTGATTTTCATTTGTGTAATACAGTTGTATGTAATACAGTTAAAGTGACAAGTCAGTATTTTCTTGCTTGGAGCAGTTCTGTGTAGGCAGAGCTAAGGTCACTGGGTACATTGTGTGTGCACAATATAGGGATGTGGATTTAAACTGCATTGAGCTGTATTTTTGTGTATGCATCTGATTATTGATGTGCACTGTATGCTTTGTATTCTGCTGTTGAATTGAAGTCTAATGCTGTGCCATATGTTTATATGTTGCAGCCGTACTGCAGGTCAGCGGGATGCGCATATATACACCAGGCGTTTTAGAGGCAGTCAATGGGACGGATGTTCGTCTGAAGTGCACCTTTCAGAGTAGCCATCCTATTAATGCAGACGCCGTCACCATCTCTTGGAGCTTCAGACCCCTCATACCAGGCCCAGAGGAGTCGGTGAGTGTGTGTATGTTTGAGAGAAAGTGAGATAAAACCTCCCTCACTGTGTCAGGGTGCATCCACCCCCTCAGCCAACTCAGAGAGGAGTTGGTGAGTCATCAGGCTCCCAGTGGAGCCTCCAAGACAGCCTGTGTTTGTGTTTGTGATTATTGAGAATAGAGTGAAATAGATGCAGCAGGTCTGAGTTTACAGTATGTCTTTTCTTCATTTCTCTGTAAGAATGAAACCCTTCGACTACAGATTAATTTTGGCATGATTTCCTACATGTTACAATCCATCTATCCAATCTCATCGCTACTGCAATACTCTTCAATTCCACTTGTAGGTGTTCCATTACCAGCAGCGACCATATCTTCCTACAGATGGCTCTTTTAGGAAGCGTGTTGTGTGGGCTGGTGACATCATGGGCCGTGACGCATCCATCACAATTCGACAGGTCAAGTTCACCTACAATGGCACTTATACCTGCCAGGTCAAGAATCCGCCAGATGTCCACGGCACGGTTGGAACGATTAAACTACGTGTTGTCGCTACTGGTTAGCAGATTGATTTTCAGACAAGACATACACTCACAGATCATGGATAATGTCTGTGTCCCTGAAAACATCCAGATTACATTGTTTGATTTACAGTAGAGCTAAATAAGGGGCACAGTGCACAGTGTGTTAGATTGTTGTTTGGTGGGATATGTATTTTATATTCTAGGGTTCAAACATACTGTATTGTATTTGGAAGGTATACAAACAAACAAAGTCTTATTTTTTTGAACAGTAGTTAAAAATGAGGTTGCTACCATACAGAACAGGTACAACCTATGCAGTGACTTTTGTTTTTGACATACAGTATTATTTAGATATTTAACTCTATCCCTCCTACTTGATCTGGCCATCTAGCAGAAGATTTGAAGATTCTTATGATTCTTATAAAATATTTATACAGGCAACACCTTAAACTGATGTCTAAAAATTTAAAACAGCTGACCTCAACATAGATACTAATGCACAATTTTCTCTGAGGAGTGATAGATACTTGTTTTGTGAATTAATTTTCTTTCTCACCTACAGCCTCATTCTCCGAGCTACTTCTTCTAGCACTGGGCATTGGGGGTGGTATTGCTGCGGTGGTCGTTCTCCTCATAATCATCGTGTCCTGCAGGCGGTGCAAGAGGAGGAGACAGAGACAGCTGGAAGAGAACGAAGAGGCTCCCCGCAAAGACAGAAAAGACCCCACTGTGTGGTAGGAGCAAGAGGAAGGAGGGGCAGACGCTCTCTATCTGACACTGGGGATCAGGGCGTGTGTTGCTCCTTTCTGGGGGGCTCTTTTCCTGTGGGATGCCTCCCTGCCTCCTCCTTGTCCAACCACAGCCTTTGGATCTCCAAACTGGACCAGTTTATGGACAGCTGTCAATGAGCAGAAACAAATTGAGAATGTGCCTTTGAATAACAGCTGTAGATACAGAACTTCAGACAGGTGCCGATAAGCCTTTAGGATGGATCACCATGTGCTTTTCATTTCTGGAGCGAGAAACAGCTGTTTTATCTGTTCATCTTTTCCTGTTCGGCTAAACAGGCTCCCAAACAGACTTCCTGTTTAGAGTAAATGTTTGAGATGTAGAGGTAGAACAATGGTGTATTCCTGTTGTTTACTTTTCTTTCGACCCCCAACACAGCAAAACAGTACAGACCGTGTTTGATATATTGTTTCAAATAACAATCAAACAATTGAAAAGTGGAACAATGAATGAGCAGTTTTGTAGATTGTATTGATTTTTTTATAGAAAACATTGCAACACCCTGTGTAAAACTGTTATTTCAGTGCCTGTATGTATCTGGTCAACAGTTTGGATACCAGTGTTTCTCTTTTATTCACTACTGAAGTGCTGGTGTTGTATTAATTTGGAAGTCTCTGAGGTCTAAGATAATCAAGGTGCCATCAAATAATCAAAATCAATAATCAAACGATGAGCACTTATTGGAACATGACAAAGTCACACTTTAGTAAAACTTTTACCAGCACAGAAATAAACACAGTATCTAGCCTAAGGTTCATATGTAATGGTCTGTTTTAAATTGTGAGGTGTTTTGTCAAAGACGTGATTTTTCCGGGCATTTGGACTTCTCTGTCTCTCTCTTGGGTTACAGATCTCTGTGTAATTGGTTTCTGTCAAAAATGTGTTGCGATAACTTATGCACCAAAGCCAGGCCTTTCAGGGAGAAGCTGACAACTGTGCTGTCGTCTTGGTTGTTCAGATTTATTCAGACTTCATCCTGAATCTGTCATTGAAAAACCTGTCAAGGGAAGGAAAGAATTTTATCCAGGGCACAGATTTTGACCCACCCTTTGTTCTCAACTTGGGATGGCTTAATCCTGTGTGACGCTAACCCTTTGTCGCTGCTTGTGTGTGACTTACACACATACATAAAAAATGTATGAATGTATCATGCATGGATGCTTTTCTGTTTTTATTGCTTTTTCCACCTCCTGATGCACATCTTCTCCTCTGTATGTGTACATTTTTCCAAGCAACCCAACGAGGGTGGTACACACCTGTACCTGAGTTGTCCAGAGGAATGGGGCTCTGGAGCCAAATGACGATGGTGGTCACTCTGACTGAGGAGATTGGGACAGACAGACAAAAATATGCTACATGAAGCTAGCCAGGGAGCTTACTGGAGGAATGCCTAGATGGCACTTATGAATTTAGGATCCATGGTTCTGCTGAATAGAGGCTAGACAAAGACAGCACTGCATCTGCTGCTGCACGGAGAAACAAGCAATGCTCTTAAAAAAGAATATAGAAAGAAAGATCATTCTGTTTCAAAGTCTCCAAATTGGAACAAAGAGATTGAACACGAACATCAGGGCAAACCAAAACAAAATAGGAAGTATTGTAACGTTACTTTTGACAAGTCCAGAGACAGGGTGTTGTAGTAGTTTGTTCAATAACTGTACACTCTTCTAGACGTAGATCTTGTGTAAGTATAGAAAGTCAATATCAGAATCAACAGACAATTGATTACACAGAAAATATTGGCATGTACTGTAAGTAGTCAGAGTGAGGAAGTTGTTTGCTGCCATGATGATTTTACATTTTTCTAAACATGTTTCTTGATGTGGACCTAATGTGAAATGAAATCTGTGGCATTTCCTAAATATCATTAATCTCATTGTGCTCTCTAGTCTCTAAGGCGAGTTACCTTTCCTAAAGTCCGTGAGGATGTTTTAAAGAGGTTTTATCCTTCACATGTAGACTGTGGGGCTTTACAATATGTCACAGCTTACTTGGATAAAAAAGCACAAATGTAAGGTTTCTGTCATCTACAGATGATATACTTGATCCTCATGCGCACGCGTGTCCTTGGTGTCCTGTGGGATTACAAACTGAGATCTGAAAACCCTTTGCAAAATGTCCTTGAGGAGCCTGTTCCTCTGTGTTCCTGCCAATGCGTCACCTCTACAAATCATTGTAATAACTTTGTTTTTTCCATGTGTTTTTATATTACTAAGCAACGTCTCTAAAGATATTTCTTTTTTCCATTTTTTTAGTATCGACAAGAAGTTTTATTTCGATAAGGTTTTTGAAAATGTCACTACATTTGTTTGTAATTGAGATTATATAAATTTGTGTTTAAGAGATTTTATAATAATTTTTTTTTATTAATCTTTTACCACATTGTGTGTAAAATAAATTTCAGCACAAATCTCCCACTGACCTGGGCAGACACTGGTTGACCCATGTAATTGATAAGTAACACACACAACTTGGCCAGATTTGGTAGAATTCATTTATTATATGTAAGAGAAAAATCTTGTCATCCAGGATTTATTTAGCATAATAATCTTTAATGCATTTGTTGGGTTCTAACAACCACAACAGCGCTGATTACTCCTGGAAATACAGTTCAACAACAGTGAAATAACAAAACGAGTCGACTTTTGTCTTTTACTTAATCTAGGGGAGCCCGGCGGGGTCTTAGTGACACTAGTGACACTTCACCCGAACTCAGCCAACTCCACCGGGCTCTTCCTTGTTCACACTATTATTGGAAAATAGAGATCAAAGCAGATAGAGTTCAATGCAGAAAAACAACTCCTTATAAGTATAGGCCAATGAAAATGCAATTCATCACATAATGATAATATAGCGTTGCATTGTTTCCTTGACCACTGGTCAACAGACTTTAAAGGTAAACTACAAAGGCAACCACCAAAGGCAATCTATCAAAGCTATATGGCGTCACTAATGACATCATCAGTACATAGACACATCACAAACATACGTTACATTACACACACAGGCAAACATTACATTTAATGTTGGAAACAATTATTAAATTACTTTGAACAAACCCTAACAGCATTATGTCCAGATGTCGGTTCATGATGTGACTGTAGACAAGAGGTATTTGTTTCCTTGCAGATCCCTGCCTCTGACAGCAGTCGGGGGGTTGCTTATTTAGCAAACGAGATTGTCCATGGCTACAACTATGTTAATCTTAAATTTGTGTGTGTGTGTGCAGCCTGTTTGTATTGATCAAAGTGTATTCCTCTGGGTGCAGCTTAGTTACTGACAGACCTAAATTGTGTGTGTTTGTGTGTGTACATTGGTTGACTAACACTAAAAAGAAGTAAAGGGTGTGTGAGAGGGAGAGATTTAAAAAAAAAACACATTTAGTTGTAGAGAATAGCTAGTGTTGAGCTGATAAAGCAACAGTGTGGGTGTAGAAATTAGCATGTATAGGGGCTTAGTTCAGAAGCAGCTGACACATACTGTAATACTCTACAGAAATCATTTGTAGATGTGACTAAGATTATTCTACAACATCTTAAAAATGAACAGAGCTTTCTTCAGCTACAGCATCTAAAAAATAGAAACCGACAATGTCCAGCACTCGTAACAGCACCCTGAATGGGGCAGAATGCAGAGTGACACACAGCACACTTTGCATTTTGAGCGAGGAAAGCAAACACAAAAAGAGTTGAGTTCAGTGAGTTGTCTGTTCGTTGCTGGCTGCCAATCGGCACTCTGGGAAATGTAGGAAATGAGAATTAAAAGAAAAAAACAAAATTTAAATAGTGCTACTGATGCACAGTGAGGATTTCTGGTGCTTGAAAAACAAAGAGAAACTAAATTATTATGATGAAACCAGAACACAGCTTCACACTGAGGTATTCACAAATATTCCATGTTCATGAGTCATTAAATAAGGCGTTCCCTGCCACAGTATGCTCAATACTATAAACTTCTCTGAAACTTTAACAAAGTCGAGTGGTCTTTGTGTAATAGGAGACCTCAACAGCCTTTGTATCTGTCTCTCTCAACCTCTCTCAACTTGTTTTCTATTTTGCTTCATCCCTGCCTTTAATTCAGTCTGCATTCCACACCTAGGCAAGAGCTGTACCCGGCACAGTAAGGTGATGAAGCACGAAATTCCTTCATGCATACTCATACCCTCACTCACCCGTGCATAAACATAGGCTTCGCGAAGCAGGTTGCAGAAACAGGAATCGGTTCACTGGTCTGTTTTATACCACTGAATGGTAGACTGTGATTAATATTGACAAATGTAGTTCCCTCACACACATGCACATAAACCTAAACACACGGATTAGTAAACTTTACATTTACTTATTCATTATAAGATGCAAAGTCATGTGTCTCAGTTTATGTAACGTCTCAGCTAATGAGTAATGCTGCTGTGCTTGTTTGCCACCACGGTCACTCTGTCTGTGCAACCTTTAAAATACATGGAGTGAACTTTGGAAGTGTAGCAACTTTTCAACATGCATTCAGTGCCTATGAACAGAGGGAAAGGTTGAAAGACTCTCACGACTTTGGTTAAAGGATAATGGTTACATCCATCTGGCTCCAGCAATTTAAATAACCTTTATTAGTCTGTTAAAGTGTTGATAACAGAAGAACGGGTCTCTTGTCGCCCTGCGTTGCCAGAAAGCCAGTTGGTGAGGACAACTTTCATTGTGACTGAGGATATTTCAGCTGTAACTGAGACCCAAGCTACTGTAGCTGAACAGAGAGCCCCTGTATTCACAAACACAATGTAATAGTGTGTGTATTTTTCAGGCACACAGACAAGAGGCATACGATGTTATCTTCTAGCCTTGATTATATTAAAGCCGATCATATATGATGATTATTGCAATACAATACTTACAAATATAAATTGTGAATGCTCCCAGGGATGGCAAGTCCCTGTACTCAGCATATCTTCTTAAAAGGAAGTGGTATCCCTGGCTCAGTGTTGGGAACTGTTACATAATATTTTTAACAGACACGATGCAAACACTGTACTTGTGAATGAATGGAATAGAAGTCGTTGTCTCACTCAACACATCCTCATCTCAAATTTGCAATGGTGATTTAAAATAACAAAGTGCATCAGCTCTGTGCATTATTGTTGCATTAATGGCTGGATTTATATTAAATGGTAAAAATGAGCCCAAGCATTTCCCTCAAACTCTTTAATTCTTACAATACTCCAAATCACTTTGTACAGTGAAAATAGCTGTTTAGCTGTTTAGATTACGTTGGGAATTTTTTGCTTAGAACTCTTTTCCCTCTTCTAATAGCACCTTGATGTTATGTATTTAACAGCCCACAAAATATATAGTTATATAGAGCAGACTGTACTTCTTTTAAAAAAAAAAACAGAATCAGATTATGGCATGAAGGTGATACACAATCTATTTCACAAAGCAAGGCCCAGAGTAATAGACAATGTTGCTCTCATTCAATATCTTCTGAAGTGTCATGAGCTGAAATGATGCTATGCAACAATACAGCAGCTTCTCTGCTGTCAGAAAGACAGAAACGCTCCTGGCAGACCAGATGGATGTAAGGATGCAACTGACAATTCAGACTAACTAAAGACATAAATAAACTTCCAAATGACTCTGTATTAACATACAGCAGGGAAAGAAACACCACGTCAAACTGAAAAATAAATACCTTCTTCATTGGAGATGATTACAACAGTAAAGGCAGGAAACTGGGGACAGGGACAGTGGAGTAATATGTCTAGAAATAGCAGGGGAATCCCACTGGGGTATCCATGGCTTTATAATAATACAGCCTGGGGAGATAAAGGAAGGACTGGGCCTCAGGCCTCAGGCCTCCAGGCAGAGAGGTCACACGAGGAGAGGCAGATGGGAGAAGAGGGAGATGGGAGAAGAGGATGTATTCTATTTCCCATGATTTTATTTTGGCTACACAGCATGTATAAAAGGTGAGTGTCAACACCAATGCTGTGCTTATTAGCTGGAAATGAAACTTTCAAGATAAACAATAGCTCGAGAGAACTCAGCAGTGAGAGCAGAGGAGAGGGCATGTTTACATCTTACAACACGTTGTATTAAAACACTATTTTTATAGCATTTGAGATTTCATTTAACTATATCAAAACGTTGCAACTGTGGGGTCTGTAGCCTAGTATAGGTTATAATGTTTTTTTTTTAGTAATTTATTAACAAATTGTTATTATGAATACTACGACCTATTTACGTTTTAGCTTGTATTGGAGTGTTTCGCCTGCGTGTCTCCTTCAAGCTCGAATGTGATAGGCTGTGCCGTTCCACTTCCTGGTGCACCTGTTTGTCAGGTAGTAAACCCACAGCCCGTAAGCGGAACAGGGCGAAACACTGAATCATGACTAAATAGACTATGTGCAGCATTTTTCCGAAACCTTGACGAAACTTGTCCGTTGTCATTTTTTCTTTTCTTTTTTTTTTTTAATCGTCACACGGCAGAAGCCGTTGTTCCATCTTAAAATGAGTGAACGTGGGAGCCCCGCCGTGTCGCTGCTGTGTTGGTTCGTTTGTTTGGGTGAGTAAACAGGGCCGGAGCTCGACTTTCATGTTGCGACAGAGAGGAACTGCTAAACTGTCCTAGTTAGTAGCCACTGCGACTAACAGCAGTCAGGGTTTTCTTCGTTGATAATATCGAAATACTGTATTTATTGATAGTTTGACTCGTCCACCTCGTCGCAGGCGCTTTAATTTTCCAGGATACTAGTTAGAAAAGCCTGGTGTCTGGTTTTAGGTCTAATTTTTGGTGGAAACAAAGAGCCAATACTGACGTGTAATGACAATATGCATAGTGAGATCTATCTATGACATATTTCAGATTTTCCTTAACCAATGGTTTCACTTTTAACCAGCGAGTCAAAGCAGTCACTATTGCTGCCACTGTGGACACCGAGACAGACCATAATAATCCCAGGCCAACGTAAATAGCCAGGCCCCAGAGGGCTTTTGACAACTGGTATGCAGAAAGTTAAGAGCCCTGTTTTTTTGCCAAGTTTATTACAAACATGGCTCTGAGCTGTGGGCAGTCTGCCTTTCCCTAAAAGCATGGATTTCAAAAGTGTATTTGAAATAGATGTGAGTGTGAGCCATGGGCTGTGTCTGCCAGGAAGTCTAACTGAGTCACAATAGGGCAGCTAAGAAGTACAGTATGATACTGTCTTCTTCCGGACTTTTAGTCTGCTTTTTTTTTTTTTTTTTTTTTTTTTACTCGTTTAATGCCCAGACATCTTGTCCAGACATAACAGGTGTCGACAAGTCCACTGATGAGCTGCCAACTTTCCCATCCCACTGCTAATTATGCGATTGTCAGCATGTGCCTTTTTTAAGTTCAAGCTTTCAAGGCTTCACTACTGGAAAATAAAAAAATTATACTTTGTAGATGATCTCATGATATTTCTAAGTCTGTCCTGATGATGGCTGTTGGGTCCTTTGGCTTTGAAGTCAATAAACATGCTTTTATTTATGCCTGGAAACAGTGCATCATCCAAATGCCGTCAGGTTTTAGTCCTCTTATCCGCTTGTCACTGCGCATGGCAATGTCCGACTGAAATCTTGTGCATGGCCCCAAAAGGATCGATCTTGTTGGTTTAGAGAGATTGTGAATTTTCTTTTAGTCTAGGAGGTTGATTTTAAGTAAGGCATCTCAACAACTGTTGAAGGACCTTTTATTAGTGCTGACTGGGCATCTTTCATCTAGCCCTACGCAATAAGCTCAAAAGTTCATTTTCTGGTCTATGATGAATGAGTGATACACACAAATAATACTTGTATCTGCTCGATCTGTACATTTGTTTGGATAGCAAGTGTCTGCATGGTAAAACACTAAGCGAAGATGGTGCACGTGATAAATATTAGTGTGTACATGTAAACTCCGCTGTGTGGTTGTTTACAGGTCAAACTCAATTCAGTTTTCTCCTGGATATCTGATATGTAAGTGTTTGAACTCTGGTTGACATATAGGGACTGAGAAATAAACTTTGGTGAATGACTCTCTTTTGCCAATATACAGTCCATATATACAGTCTAACAAGCTCTTTTAAAAAAATCGAGAGATGTAGCGACATGGTTTTATCTGCACCTGACAGACAGATGTGTCACAAGTTTGTCAAACACAGCAAGTGAGGCTTCTGGGAAATGTATATTAGAGTGTCACTCTATCCAATGTCTTCCAGGAGGAATTTGCTGTGCTGACATTTTTATGGCGCGGTGGTGTGGGCACATTTGTAGATACCATCAGTTTTTTATTTGCCATTTTTCTTATAGTAAGTGTTGTAAGTGTCACTCACAACATATCCTCCTCTCTCTCTGTTTTCACTCCCTCTTCTTATTCTTTCTGAACACCTCAACATGTAAATCTGCTCATATCACACTTCTTCTTTTTCTGCTTTCATCCTGGGCTTATGTCACTTTGATCTTTTTTTTTGTTTTCTTTTCTATCATTTCAGCCCCTTCCTTAGTCTTCTCAATCACAGTGAATACTCCAGCAGAGCTCCATGCATCTAAGGGGGATGTTGTCACGTTGTCCTGCACTTTCTCTTCCAAGGATAGGCCGACCAGTAAGATGACTGTCGACTGGTCGTACAGGCCTCAGAGTGGAGGTCCACCACAGACAGTGAGTGTACAATTATCATAGTTAAAGGCTGTGTTACATACACTGTTGCAACAATTCTTCAAATTATGTCTTACTTGAAGCTGCAATCCAAATAAATTTTTAACATGCTCTCTCTGGGCTTATATTTGTGAGGAATTTACTTTTCCCAACCCAGTTAAGGTCAAGAAGAACTCCAAAATGCCACTTTAAAAAAACATTTTCAAGACTACCAAGCAACAGTTAAAATGATCATTGTTATTAATGTTGTATATTGTGGATGGAATTCATTCTTTCTGTTTAACAGATTGTGTTATATCACAGGAATGTGACTTCCTTTGGCCACTCTGTACAAGGATGACGTGTTTGAATATTTAACTACTTAATTTGCATTTGTAACCAGCCTTGTTTTTCTTATATATGAATATGTAGATTTGCGACAGAAACACTTGCCCTGAATCAAACTTTGGTCATTTTGAATGTAGATACTGTAATGTTTAAACCTACAGTATTTTCGGTTTATCATTACAACTGTAATAATAATCTCCAGATTTTAGCCAGTCACCTTCCAGCTCTCTGAGACTTCCCCGGAAAAACCCACCTGGTCACTTGCCTGAATTCCCTTTCCTCTGTGGTAGGATTGTGGTCTTGTTTGAAATACATTCAGATGTATCCATCTCAGTCCACAACTGCACTAAATCCTCTATATCCTCACACTCAGAATTCAGTTTCAGTGACCAATCCACTCAAAATCCACCACATAATTTAAGCAGCTCCATTTGTATGTGAAGATAGCCACTCAGTGTGGTTCTATGTAATTCCATTTGAGACATACGGATCCATACTGTGGTAGTTGCAACACTATATGCTATAATTTCCTAAAGGAGCACTCAGAGTTAAGTGAAGGCTAATGTTTTGTGGTTTTGATGATATGGGGGGCTGTTGGTTTTGTTGTTAAGATATAGTTGTGTCCGTGTGTGGTCATAAAAATGGCTTGGTCCATGTTACTATATGTCAGCATGGTGTTAGTCTGTATTTGAATGTGTGTCAATGACCGCATAGCGTAGTATTGGCATATAAAGTTGTACAGGTATTATTAAAAAATGTCGGTCAGCTGCTACTCAAGGAAAAGCCAGACCAGTGTCAGTGTTTCCTCCATCCCAACCTACCTACAGTAGTTTGATCTTTTTGTTACACATAAATAATTAGTGGCACTTTCCTTATACAACCCAAAGATGGAACCAAGTTTTTGATTTCTGCTTCTGAGTCTTCATTTACTTTCCATCCAATTTCATTAGTAGTTTGGCTGGTTTATTGGACTGTGTGTCCCGGCTCGTATATCACAACGGGGAAAGCCATGAATAAGCATGTGAAAAGCTTCATCAGAAAACATAATTTTGCTGCCAAAGCTTTAGTGTCAATCTGAATTGCTGCAGTGCTCCAGTGGCTTACATAATTACCTCAGTCCTGATGAGAATTAATTTTGTAGATTGGAGAAGAGAGGCTGGTTGTTCAATCAAATGCCAGTGGAAGCTGATGGTAATTGGAGGTTTTGGCAGTTGAATTCTGCTGAATAATGCTAATACTAAATCTGTTATGATGATCTCAACCTTTAGACACAGTTTGCCAAGTCAGTGAAATCGTTTGTCCAAAGGGCTATTTGTAGGATACGTTCCCAGAGTTGAAAACAATGCCATATTGTTGGCTGCACTGCAGCAAAATCTTCTGAGTTTAAAAGGACCTTTGGGTATAATGTTTGGTTCCAGACTCTTTTTGTAGTCTTCGACTTCAGGCTGCTCTCATGCAGGTTTATCTCTGCCAACTCTTCTAAAAAAAATCAGCCCAGTCTAAGTAAAAGTGCAGAGAAATGACTATTTAGATCTCTGCCAATCGTACAGGCCTCCTAGGGAAATGAAGCCGATACACACAGTTGTAAAACCATAAAGTTGTATCAGCACCAGTGATTGTACAGGTGTTGTAAAATGTTATTTTATTGCCAAGCCGTAAATAGTCATCATCGTTGACATTGTCTTTAATGTGTACACATTTAGGCAGTAAATATACTATGATCGCATGAGGCACATGTTTATGATTACATGGCCCTTATTCATTAGGATGGAAATATTGTTTCAGGGCTGCTCACAAGCATATTTCAGTTTTTGTCAAGCACATTTTTAAACTTAAGATTCAGGACATGCTGCATTGCCTTGTTGTCATACTGCAAACAGTGTTTATATTTGAAAATAAGATGGAAATCTCCATAACCAAAACAAATGTTATACATATTTCCCTTTTTCCACTTATTTGTATGAAAAATTTAGTATTGTCTGTTTGTTTTTTTATTATAATTTTATATTTTGTATTGGCTCAAAATGTTTCTTTAATTTCCCAATCATGATCAGTTTGTTTAGTTGTTGTGGAACAAAGGTTAAGGAGCACGAGGTCTGATATATACTGTAAGCTAGTAATTTTTTTATACCCTAAAGTACAGTAGCTTTGTGCCTTTTTTTTAAAAGAATACATCAGGTCTAGCATAGAAAGAGTTGCATAAATTAGTCAGATGCAGAACCATCCATTTTAGAAGAAATCAATAAGCTCCTTCTGCTCTGCTTTGAATACAGATAAAGGCCATGCACCTCTGATCTTCTATTGCACAAAATCTAAAAGCCTCTTGATATATTTAGCTTTGTGATTCTTATCTCCCAAATCAGTAGAGATTGAAAGTCTCTAATTGCTGGTGACTAATCGGAGAAAACTTTTAAAAACGTAAAAATGCAAACTCTCTACTCTTAGTTTACTCGGTGGGTAGTTTTTCCACATACCCCCATCTCCACCCACACAAACAACACACTCATACTCCGGATGTTGTGCTTTGGAGAGGCCGAGGTCAACTTCATGTGGGAGTAATGAAGAGATGCAGTTTGTTGATGATGTAAACTAAAAATTTTATTTTGTGTTTGAGACACCTGTAAATTCTCTGCACACTTCCTTTTGCCTGTTGCTCAGTCAGATTTCTAATCATATTTCTTTTGCCGAGCACAGAGCCTTCTTAACTCGGCTGTTGACAGCGTTGCCAAAAGAAAATGTCCCACCATCTGTCCCCACCACCTGTTGTTTCAGACACTTTCCCTTAAGTAGAAAAATTATAACTTCGATTTAGTAGTTAGTATGTTCTCCTTGAACAAGGAATCTGACCATTAATTCAAATGTATTTTAAATAATCGCTTGATCTTATCAAACATAGACGTGTGGGAGGAGCCTGTGGATGAGAAATCGGTGCGTCAGTAGTTGTCAGTTACTAAGGCCATGCATTTTGTGTGTTTGTGTGTGTGTTTAGTTTTTTCTCCAAATAGCATAACATTTGAACCCACCCATCAGTTTTCTAGAAATAAATTATTTTTCTTTTTTTCCCCTGCAGTTTTTCCACTTCTCCTCACAGACGTTTCCTCCACCTGACGGTCAGTTCATGGGTCGTATCCGGTGGCTGGGAAGCCCAGCGCGTGGGGATGTGTCCATCTCTCTGATTAATGCAACGTTGAATGATAATGGGACATATACGTGTGCAGTCAGAAACCCTCCTGATGTCCATGGGTCGCCGACTTCACACATTCGGCTTACTGTCACACCAAAGAGTAAGGCGGCCCACATGGTTTTATTTTCTCATTACAGTATGCACAGTACATAATTAATTGACCCACGACCTCTTCAAACAGTGCTCCTTGAACCCTTACACTATTCAAAACGCCTACTTCTCAATGTTGAATCATACTTAACTTCTAAAACATATACAGTGTCATACTCCTAAATGCTGCTTCTGATCTCTCCTCAGATTTTCTCTCAACTAATTGTGTGTATATGCAAAGTCAGGGCTGAGAGTAAAAAGCGTAAAATTCCACTGCCAGCCAAAGAGCAGACTAATCCAGACATCTCTTTAGTGATTGTGTAAGCTTGTCCTGACTCATATTTGCCTGAGTAATTATTAAGGTTTAACTTGTACTTTGTACAAACACAAATGATAGAATTAATGTGAGAAGATTGGTATTTCTGGGAATGCATACTGAGTCCAGCCAGAAATCTGTGACATAACAGGCACATCTCCCCAGGTGTAATTACTGTACAAGATCATTTTTTCTATGTTGAACTAAGCTAACTGGCAGCTGGCTCCAGCCACATATACAAATAGTATACACTACAGATGTAAGAAGGGTGCCAGCTGTTTTCACCTAATTCATGTTAAAATATGTTGCTCAACTAGGTTATTTTTTTTATTCATTATATCATTCATGCTGTCCTGTATTTTCACTACTGTTAAAGTTGGTAGTGAGTGAATATTTAATGGCATCATTCACAGTGTGTCTATCTGGCCATGAACACCTTGTTAATGTTTGTCTAATGACCTCACATTCGTTTTTCTCCAGGGCCCAGCATTCGCTTCTCTGATGTTGCGGTTCTAATTGCCTTCATCCTCCTCCCCTCTGCTATTGTCACCCTCATTCTGATTGGACGGATGCTCTGTCCCAAGAAACAGTACAGCGAATCAAAGGGCTACAGATCACCTATAGAGGTCACAGAGGGGTGAGTAGATCTATTCTGGCATCACTGCTGTGGTACTTTTGGGGGTTGTGGTTGTCATTGTAGGCAAGACATGCTTGATAGCTGATTTGTCGAAGGTTAGAGAGGAATTTAAGTTTGAGTTAATGATTTAGATTTCAACGGCTTCTGCTTGCTAAAAAAAAAAAAATTATTACTATATATCTAGTTTTTACTGCACGAAACCAAAACTATGACGTGGCCAGCAATTAGATGAGAATAATAATTAAATAAAAAATAAGATATGTTTTTATGTTTTGGTTTATGTACAGAGCATACAAGATACATTGTGTTAACTATGGAGTTTAGAGGTGATGGATCTGATTTTGTGACCTGTGACCTGTTCAAACACCTCTAGCTATTTAAATTACCTCCTGTTTCCTATCGTTATGCTAAGATAAGCTAACCAGCTCCTGGCTCTAGGCCCACATTAAACAGACAGGTGGAATTATTTTTCCCACCTGAATCTCAGAGAGAAAAGTGAGGATTTGAATATATGGGAATAAAACATATTTTATGGTGATAATTATATTAAACCATTATACTAAATTTGGTATAAATAAGTATTAAAAAAACAATCAACAGTAATGAGCGTTGGTATGAAAAAAAAATTCATGAAATGTTCAAGTGATGTTTTCCTCTTTCAAGCTTGTTTGAGGCATGCATATATTGTGTCAAAATGTAAAAGCAGGCTTTTTATGGTACTGTTGAGGGCATTATTGTCATTATTGACCATTATTCGTCTCCACTTGCTTTTATCAGCGAGGAATATGGGATCCATCCACCGCGGGCTCAAGTACAAAAGGCCACATGCTGTAACCTGTATCTGATGGTACTGTACAGAATGTTTCATTACAGCACAATGTCTTCCAACCCATAAATAAGTTAATTAGAAATAACTGCCAGATCCTTTTCACATGTTTAATTTTACATGCACTCTATGGCTGACAACAGGACTCAAGGGTTT